>NW_023425529.1:166734211-167169211 GCF_014108245.1 Pipistrellus kuhlii
CTCAACTCTCTAGCATTTTATTAGTTTCCAGCATGTTTGCAAGCGCTCATCGAAACATGTTAATGATGGCCAGTTTAAATTCTTTGAAGGGTATTTCTAACATCAATGTCAACTTAGTGTTAGTTAATTTTTTGGAGTTACACACATGGACATTCACACACACAGCATATATATAATCAAGTAAAATTTATATTTACCTTATTTTCTTCACATATAGTGCCATCAGCTACATAGGTATTATCTGGATCTGTGGCTATTGCGCCCTTTTTTGTAGCTGCTGACAGACATACATGGCCATTAAGGTAAGTATATTGAACATCAAAATTTATATTTTCCACTATACGTGTATGTGTCCATTCACAAACTATCTTTGCACAAAGGGTATCCCTGGCAATATAAAACAGAGAAAATCCCCCATATGTCACTTTGGGATGCAATTTATTAGGTAAATAATGATTTAAAATATGTGAATAATTCAAAACGTTCTCAGAACATAACACCAAAGCCACTCAGAGCATGCACCATATTATTAAGTGCAACTTATAAATTCATCCATATGTACTAAATTCATCTCTCTCACTTGAATTAAGTGACTCATTGCAGAAAACACATACACACAAACACATACATGCATTTGGAAAATGGATAGGTTTTAAAATACACACATAAAATTACAATGTTTCGAAGGACAGTTTCCAAAGTCATCTGATAGAGAATTCACTTCTTCTGCACATAGGTATGTTCCACCTTTAGCAACTGAAAATAAAAAGTTCCAGTTACTCATCTTATAAAAATTAAAATTAAAGTGTGGTACATTAATACGGAGACATTTAGACAGCAGCAAAATCCAATCAATGACATATACTACAAGTATTTGATGTCTCCTACTGGCTCTTCCAGAATGAGAAACACTCCCAAAAAATACCCACGGGAGAAGAGAAAATGTGGCATTGTCTTTCAGAAATGACTTAAAGTCACTCGTTTACTTTCTGATACACAATTCTAATAATCTATTCCCTGTATACCAATCACATGAAATTTATCTACTGTCTTATTCTCTTTGTCTTATATTTACTGAGCTCATTTTGTTCTTGACATAATTCAAAGAACAAATTGGATTTGCAATTTTATTTTCAAATTTGGATTTAAATAAATAATATATTTTTGTGGCTTTTATGGTGAGTTTCTGACTTTAGAAAAACACCATTCCAAAATGAACCCTGAAAAACACACGCAGCTATTACATTTTCCAAATAACTCCACACACTGTCTACTTGGATCTCGACATATCCCTTTATAGCAAAAGGCGGTTTTATTGTTACATGGTTCTAAATCAATAGATTTCATGTCTGGCACACAATACTCAGATGTTCCGGTGCAAAATTCTGTAAAATCACATGGATCAATGCTTTTCCGACATATACGTCCTCTTGGGAGAAACTGTGAGAAAAAAAATGGGGGTAGGGGGACAGGAGTAATACATTTTATTCAAATGACTTGAATTGATTCCCACATGGCAATGAATCAAGTCTTACCACACTACTCCAAGTGAGGTATTATTATCTGCTATTATAATTTACATAAACTGTCATTATTAGTTAAGAATCATCAGAGGTTAAATGAAATATCAAAGATCACATACTACTCAGTACTAGAGTGGGAGCAGTATAACTCACATTCTTGACTGATACTATTGACATTAAGCACCGCCACTGTGCATAGTATCCACTGAGCAGGACACCCTACTTTTGAAATAATTTATTCTATGCTAACCTATCATGAAGTTTAATTGAACATGAACATAACAGCACGAGATCATGTTCTCACACCCAACACCAAATTCAGAAGTAAGTATGTATGTGGTGTTCTGAAAGAAGCAGAAATGTTAAAATCATAAGTCAGCATTTTTTTTTTTTTCCATCTGAAAATGTTTCATTGACTTTAAAGTAGTGTTGAGCTCTCTCATTGTTTCTACTAATTTCAAATGAGAGAACAATGGTAAATTAAAAGTGGATTTTAGTGACAGAGTAAGGGGCGGGAGGAGGCTGTTACCAAAGCAGAGGTTCTAGGATGAAGTCTTTCCAAGGGTGTAGCTCAGGTTTCATTATTGAACCTAACTGTTTGAAACAAAGAGCACTGATGATTTCTTCCATAAATATATAAATATATATATTAGAGGCCTGGTGCACAAAATTTGTGCACGGAGGAGGGAGGGTATCCCTCAGCCAAGCCTGCACCCTCTCCAATCTGATATCCCTGTCACAATCCAGGACTGCTAGCTCCCAACCACTTGCCTACCTGATTGCCCCTAACCACTACCCTGCCACCCCGATCAACACCTAAATTCTCCCCTTCCAGCTCAATTGCCCCTAATTGCCCTCTCCTGCTGGCCTGGTCACCCCTAACTGTCCTCCCCTAGCAGCCCAATTGCTGCTAACTGCCTAGTCATCCCTATCTGTCCTCCCTTGCTGGCATGGTCAACTCTAGCTTCCCTCTCATTCAGGCCTAGATGCCTGCAACTGCACTCCCCTGCTGGCCTTGTTACCCTAATTGCCTTCCCCTGTAGGCTTGGTCACCCCTAACTGCCCTTCTCTGCTGGCCTGCTTTCCCCCAACTACCGTTCCCTGCAGGCCTGGTCCCCCACATCTGCTCTGCCCTACAGGCCAAGTCCCCCTGAACTGCCTTTCTCGGCTGGCTCAGTCACACATAACTGCCCTCCTCTGCTGGCCTGGTTTCCCCTAACTGCTCTCCCCTGCAGGCCTGGCTGCCCTCACATGCCCTTCCCTGCAAGCCTCATCCTCCTACTGCTTTCCTCTGCTGGCCCAGTCACCCCTAACTGCCCTCCCCTGCTGGCCTGATCACCCACCACTGCCCACCCCTGCTGGCCATCTTGTGGCAGCCATCTTGTGTCCACATGGGGGTGGCCATCTTGTGTGTTGGACTGATGGTCAATTTGTGTATTACTTCTTTATTATATAGGATTATTTAGGATTATAGAAACAAATAGTTTTGTAAAGTATCAACCAAAAATGTAAAAAGATTAAGTGAGAACATTGTGTTTGTAACTCTGATTTAGATTCTATTACATTTTTAGCTACTTAAATAAAATTATAAATCTACTTAAAAGTTCTAGAGAACTAAATCACAAAGAACCCAAATGTCCATCAATTTTCACCTCAATTTTTAAAAAGGATCTAGTTAGTGAAAGCATTCATAGTTGTAATGCTATGGTTATACTAAATATTGCTTCAAGATCAATAGAAAATATCTAATATCAAGGTATATATTTGTTTTTCAACTTTGGGTTCTTGGGACTAACTAGACTCCGGAAATTCTGTCCTAATCCAGATAGTAGTCTTAATCATGTTTCTAAAATATGGCTGAATAGATATCATTTTAATTTTAAGAAATTTTTCTTTCAGGCCATACCCCACCTCTACCAAGAGAGATTATGAATTTTGAATCAGCTCTGACTAGGGATGATAATCAGAACACTTCTTCATAGACACAGGGAATGGAACAGTGGAGGAAATTTAATCTAGAAGGATAAGTCACGGTTTCTTCTATTACCAAGCATAGAGACAGATGTTGGGAAAGAAAGGATCTCTCTACTCTTCTGAAATATTGTACTGTGGACTAGACAACCAGGAAGCACAATGAGCTATCTCTGTTACACATGCAGAAATCGTGTTTGAGAATTATCAACAAATTTGCAAAGATATGCAATAGATATATAGGATAAGAATTGCATTGTTCCTGTTTGAAATATTCCCCTGAGCACTAAGTAATACTCATCTTTACCTAAGCTTCATAAGTATTTGTTTGTTTTCTTTTGCTTGGCCATTATCAAGATACAACTTTTGTGACACCAAGGTTGGGCCTAGGCAGTATTATCATAATTGAAATAAGCCAGTCAGAGAAAGACTAATACCATATGGTTTCACATATTTGCATGTGAAATCTAATGAACAAGTTAAAGAAACAAACAAAATAGAAACAGACTCATAAATACAGACTGACAGCTGTCAGTCAGAGGGGAGAGGGCTGGGCACTGGGTAGAAAAAGTGAAGGGATTAAACAGTACAAATTGGTATCTGCAGAATAGCCAGAGAGATTCAGTTTGCAGCATGGGAAATACAGTAAAAAATGTCGAGAAAACTGGGTAGGTGGATGGGTCACAGGGAGTCCACTCTGTGAAGTGCATGGTTATCTGACCACTTTGCTCTACATCCGAAACTGGTGATGAATGAAATTAAATTTAAATTCTGATTGATTTCTCCATATAAACTCCTAATATGCAAATAGACTGAACTGCAGAACAACCAGACAATTGAACCAGTCGCTATGATATGCGCTGACCACCAGGGATGATTCACAAAACATGGTTGGTGTCCACCACAGCGGGATTGTCGAGCAGTCGGGCTGGGACACCATACCAGGTGAGGGGCCAGTTGCTGTCATTGAAGCAAACCTCTGGTAATTACTGAAAATTCTTTGTATCCAGGCACCACACTCCCACCCAGCAACCACACTTGCTGTCCACACCGGACCCCCTCACACCCACTGCCAGTGCAGGAGCCTTCACTCACTCCAACTTCTGGTGCCAGGCCTTCTCACACCGGCTGCCAGTGCCAAAGCTGCTGTCAACCAGCCCCACTATTTCCACACCACCTTCCCATGTGCTGATCAAGCTGAGCCAGCATGATCAGCACATGGGAGTGGAATTGCCAGCAGACAGGGGACTGGGCTGGAGCGCAGAGGATGGGCTGAGACCCACCCCTGTGCCCACTGCAGCCTTGGGCTCCAAAGTTTTTTTCAAGGTGCACATATTCCTGCACTGGACCCCTAGTAATAGAATAAAATCTAAAGTACTAAGTGTTGGTTATGGTTTGATTTATTTTCATCATAAAATAAATTCCAGAATATGTTGATAGTTTTCTTTTTTAACCACTATTTAGAAAATAAAAGAACTCTTGAGTTTATTCTTCTAAAAAGTAAAGTCATTTAATGGCAAAAGATATTTTAGTCTCTTGGTATTTAAATAACAAAAGCTGTGTATCAAGAAGTTTTCACCTTTGTGGTTCCACTATAACATCAAAATTATACTATATCTAAGGAGTGAAAAAAATAGTATTAGAAGCAAGCTTTATTTCAAATTGTTACAAAGCTTCAATCTAAAGTCCACATATAGATACAATGCACATAACGTTAAAAATTTCACTGATAAAGTATATATAAGAAATTCATAATAATCATTTTATGCAATTAAAAAAAAAGATACAACTGACCACTACATAATGTATATTTAAGAGTGCCAATTAAATTTTTTTTAATTGCAGTGCAGATAGGAATGTGTGTGTACTGGTTAGAAACAAGTTATTCATTGCTATTTTTCAGTAAAACAGCTGGTTAAATTATTGTCTGCCATATCTTTGCACTTAGATTTGTTTCTATCTAAATAGAAAAGTCATTTATAAAATATTAGATAAAATTGCTAAATTTTGAAAATGCATTGGTATAAATTAGCCTACTTGAAATTAGAAGAGAAGAAAATGGGAAGACTTTTACACTTATGGCCAATAAAGGAGAGCAGTCTTAAATGAGAGCAAAAGCAAAGCTCTATTTACTAACACACATAAAATTAATGTGAACGAAGAAAGTACTTTTAGCTATTGCCCTAAAGCTCTCCATGGCAACTTGTACTGTGAATTTTCACTCAACCAAATGTAGTGATTATCTTTATTTTAAAGAACTTGGGATGTAGGTCAATGGCAATGGACTGTCTAGAAAAGCTATATTGCACTGGTTTGGAGATAAAGGTCAAGATGAGAGCTCTAATGAAAAGAAAAGCAACAAGATTTACTGCTAAGAAGTAGAAGCCCCGCCTCTCTACTCATGTGCCTTAAATATAACTGATCATTGGCTCTAATTACTAGCCCACAGAGTGAAAATGAACACATATAGAACAAAGCAGAATAATGTTGTGAGATATTGCATTGAAACAGAAAATATCTCTCTTGAACCCACTTTTATATTTGTCATAGACTCCCGAAAGGGACACTAAATGAGATGCTATATGATGCAAATCACAGAAGACAAACCCTAACCAATTTCCACTCAGATGTGGCTCCAGAGAAAAACATGAATGGAAAACTTCCCAAGGAAGTCAGTTTAATCCTCCACTTCTAGACTAGGAGTCCTTGACCAAGACAAACTTCACTGTTTTATATGCTACATATTCTACATGGATTCCTTTTTCTAGTATTTTCAAAATCAGATTTTTAAAAGTACTGTCTTCTATTGGAGCATTGCATGTCAACTGTGTGTTAGCTGCTCATTTTTAATTTTGTCATAAATTGTTTCATGATAAAGAGTTTCACTTAGGCAGCACCACCAGGAATTCATCCCACCCAAATAATCTGGAATTGATATTTAGTGCAGTAGCTAGATGGATCTTGAGTAGAAATTGAAAAAATACAGTGAGTAGTGGAGCTAAATAGTATGGAGAAAAAGACCTAAAGACATCATCTAAATTCTAAAACCAACAGTGTGTGAATAGGGTACAAAAAGTAGCATAGGTGAAAGATGTGTACAAACAAGTTTTTTAAAAACTAAAGTAGAAAGAATGCACAAGAACACAACAATTTCATGAGGTAAAGAAGTTATAATTAGAAAGCTTACCCGACAAGTTTTTTTGTCACAGCATGGTCCATTGCCACATTCTGCAGTTTCAGTAAGTGTACAATTTTCAACATGACAGCATTTTTTAAAAGCACAGTCCTGAAAGTAAATACAATCAAATTAAATAATTAGAATTTGCTATCAAATAGATAATTTTATTTGTCAAAATAAACTAATGTTTGTCTCTAAATTAAATACAATTACACTATAATTTTTACTTCTGTATTTACTTACAGTACTGCTTCCTTTGAAATTATATTTTCAGTATAGAAGACAATGGTAATACATTATGCACAATTCCATGCTCAAGAAATTGAACTGGAATTTTGCTCAACTTGTTACCTGCTGAAGCAGCAAGTAAAAGATTAGCAATGCCTGAAAACCAGGGCTGCTCAAAAAGAATCATGATCAACATCAACAACCTCATGCATGAAATAAATGAATTAATAAAATTGTACAAGATGCTACATGAGGTAGAAAAGGAAGCCCAATCTGAAGCAGCAGCAAAAGGTATTGATCCCACAGAAGTAACAATGGCAATTAAATATGATCATAACAGTGATCCAGGCAGATATAATTCTCCCCATGTAACTGAGGTTGCTGTCATATTCAGAAACAAAGATGGAGAACATCCTTTTGAAAGGGACTTGCCCATTCATGGTAAATCCAATCCCAATAATCTGAATGCCACTAAAATGAAACAAATCAGTATTCTGTATCCTATATTAGATGCAATGACATTTCCTATTCTTTTTCCACATGGTGAAAAAGGCTGGGGAACAGATATTGCATTCAGACTCAGAGACAATAGTGTACTCAACAATAATACTATTACACTAAATGTAAGGACACGAGACACATAAATGTAGTATTGTGGATTTCATCTCTTTGCAGGACACGTTCAATCTTATTTTAAATGCAGGAAAATTAACTCAACAGTTTCTCTTGGATTTATATTTAAAAATGGAGGCCAATTGAATAAATTTCATCAAAGCAAATCAATCTAAGCTGAGAGTTGAAAAATATAGTGGTTTGATGGATTATCTCAAATCTAGATGTGAAAATGACAATGTGACAATTGGTAAAATGATAATACTTCCATCATCTTTTGAGGCTAGTCCCAGAAATATGCAGCACCAATATCATATGCTATGACAATTGTAACAAAGTATGGCGATCCTGACTTATTCATAACCACGACATGCAACTCCAAATAGGGAAATATTAGAAACAATTTACAATGCTGATAAAAAATTAAAAACAGACCTGATTTGGTAGCCAGAGTTTTTAATATTAAGCTGAATGCTCTTTTAAATCACATATATAAATTCAATTTATTTGGCAAAATAATAACTAAAATTCTTATCATTGAATTTTAGAAATGCAGACTGCCTCATACCCACATATTATTGATATTATATAGTGAATCCAAATTATAAACAGAAGATGACATTGACCATATAGTTAAAACAGAAATTCCAGATGAAGACCAGTGTTCTTGACTTTTTCAAATTGTAAAATCAAGTATGGTACATGGGCCATGTGGAATACAAAATCCAAATAGTCCATGTATGGAAAATAAAAATGATCAAAGGGATATCCAAAGGAATTTCAAAATGCAATGATTGGAAATGTTGATGGGTATCTCAAGTAGAAATGAAGATCTAGTAGTACCATTTCTATTGGAAATAAAGTTGTCAAAAACACTTGAATAACCCATATTTGTGCCTCAGATATAACTGCCATATAAATGTTGAAGTCTGTGATATTAAAAGTGTCAGATATTTATTTAAATATATCTATAAAGGGCATTACTGTGCAAACATTCAAATTTCTGAAAAAAGTATTATCAATCATGATGAAGTACAGGACTTCATTAAGTATAAGTATGTGAGTGCTCCTGAGGCTGTTTGGAGACTTTTTGCAATGCAAATGCATGATCAATCTCATGCAATCACAACATTAGCTATTCATTTGTCAAATGACCAGAATTTATATATTCACACTGATGATTTTGCTGAAGTTATAGATAGGGCTAAAAGGCATAACTCAACTTTGATGGCTTGGTTCTTATTGAATAAAAAAGATTCCGATGCACGTAATTATTATTGGGAGATTCCACAGTATTATCCTAGCTAATAAAAGAGTAATATGGAAACTGACTATCACTCCAGCACACAAAATGGCCGCTCCCGTGTGATCAAACATGGCCACCCCAAACAAGATGGCTGACAGGGAAGGATAGTTGGGAGAGACCAGGCCTGCAAGGGAGGGTAGTCGGGGGTGATTAGGCCATCAGGGGGAGGGCATGTAGGGGTGACTGGGCTGTCAGAGGAGGGCCATTGAGAGCAACCAGGCCTGAAGGAGAGGGCAGTGGGAGGGATCCAGGCTTGCAGGAGAGGGAAGTTAGGGGGAACCAGGCCAGCAGGGGAGAGCAGTTAGAGGCAACCAGGCCTGCAGGGAAGGGCCATTGAGAGCATCAAAACCTGCAGGGCAGGACAGTTAGGGGTGACCAGGCTGGCAGATGAGGGCTGTTAAGGGTGAAGGTGAGGGCTGTTAGAGTGACTAGGCTGTCAGGGGAGCATTTAAGCATCGATCAGACTGGCAGACAGAGTGGTTAGGGGCAATCAGTCAGGCAGGTAAGTGGTTTGGAGCCAGCAGTCCTGGATTGTGAGAGGGGTGTCTGACTTCCCATTTAGACCCATCCAGGATCAGGCCTAAATGGGCAGTCAGACACCCCTCAAGGGGTCCCAGACTGGAGAGATTGCAGACTGGGCTGAGGGACACCCCTGCCCCCAAGCATGAATTTCATGCACTGGGCCTCTAATCTTAATTATAAAATCCCAGGATTGTAACAACCTATCACAACCAAAGGGTGACCAACCAGAAGTCAATGCTATGTTGCCATGCAGGGCGGGGTTCAGTCCCTGGTGGGAATCAGTCATGTCATGCTGGTGGGAGCCAGTCCCAGGCAGGAGTCAGTCAGGGTGGGAGTCAGTCCCGGGAAGGAGCCAAGGCACAGGGGTGTGAGTCCAGGGCAGGAGTTAGGGTGGGAGTCAGTCCCAGGCAGGAGCCAGTCCCACGGGGGTGCCAGTTCCAGGCAGGAGCCAGTCCCAAGCAGGAGTCACAGTGGGAGCCAGTACCAGGCAGGAGCCAGTGGTGTTGTTTGGGTAGGGGGGAAACCCTGGCGGGAATCAGTCAGGGTGGGAGTCAGTCAGGGTGGGTGGCTGTAAGGACGGGAGACAGTCAGGGCAGGAGTCAGTCAGGGCAGGAGTGAATTCCAGTCCCAGTTGCACCACGTGGGAGTCAGTCCCTGGAAGGAGCCAGTCCAGGGGCGGTGGCGAGGGGAAGTGGGGAGTGGACAGTCTCAGGACAAGCCAGTCCTGGGAGGGAGTCGGTCAGGGCGGGAGTCAGTCAGGGTGGAAGTCAGTCCTGGATCATGAAAAGAGAAACATTAAGAAATAGAAATAAGACAGACCTATACTTCAACATGAGGAGATATTGGCAGAAGAATAGCAGGGAGCCAGAACTCCCACCATCTCATAAAGATAATGAATACTTATGCCACTCCACTCCCCACCCATCACACACACCTACAAACCTTGGGCCAAGTGGGGAATCTGGACCCCTATTCTATTCTTGAAATAATGAGGTGACATCTCACCGTTCTTTTACTAGGGCAGTATCAAAGCAAAGCCAGATAAAACAGGGCTGAAAAATATTCATAGTTCCATAATAGTCAACATTTCTAGGATTCAATTATAAAACTATTTATACAAAGAAGCAGAAAGATGTAGAATTGAATATAAAAAGATAATAGATACTAACACTGACATAGTAGAGATGAAGAGTTATTTGATAATAAGTTTAAAGCAGCCATCAAAACAATCTTTAGCCAAAACCGGTTTGGCTTAGTGGTATAGCATCAGTCTATGGACTGAAAGGTCCCAGGTTCAGTTCCAGTCAAGGGCATGTACATTGGTTGTGGGCACATCCCCGGTGGAGAGTGTGCAAGAGACAGCTGGTCGATGTTTCTCTCTCATCGACATTTCTAGCTCTCTTTCCCTTTCTCCTCTCTGTAAAAAATCAATAAAAATATATTTAAAAAACAACAACAATCTTTACATGAGTGATTTTGAACATCCTTAAATGGGGTGGGGGTGGAGCAGTTACAGCAAGTAAATAAGAAGTCTCAGCAAAGAAAATGAAGCTATAAAGAAGAAACAAATGAAAAGTATAGTACAGAAGATTATAATAACTGAAATAAATAACTCAGTGAATAGGCTCAAAGCAGAGTGGATGGGACAGAGGAAACACTCAGGGACCTAGAAAATATAACAATAAAAATATCCAAGGAGCATAGGGAGAACATGGGCTTGAAAACAACAGGAAAAGATCAGAACCATAGTAACCAGTAGAGTCATAACAACAATAATAAAAGAAAGAATGAAGGAGGAAGGAAGGAAGGAAGGAAGGAAGGAAGGAAGGAAGGAAGGAAGGAAGGAAGGAAGGAAGGAAGGAAGGAAGGAAGGAAAGAAGGAAGGGAGGGAAGAAACTACAACATTTGGAGTCCAGGAAGAAATTAAGGAGATGGAGCTGAAAGAGTACTTGAAGAAATAATGGCTTAAAACTCTTCTAATTGGTAAAAAGACAGAAATCCTCAATTTTAAGAAGGTGAGCAAAGATAAGATGAGATAAACCCAAAGATATCAACACCCACATCATAGTCAGACTTCTGGAAAATAAAAATAAAAACAAAAACAAAAATATCTTGAAAGTTCTGAATGACAAATAATACTTTATAAGGAAAAAAAGTAATTCTCATGACAATAGGTTTTCCCTTAGAAACCATAAAGTCTAAAAATAAAAGAATTGTCAACAGAGTCCTATTTCCAATGAAAATATCCTTCAGCAATATAGAGAAAATCAAGGCATCTCAGGTAGTGAAAACACAAATATAAACAAGAATTGATAAAGAATAATATCCAAATGTCAAAAAAATATGAAATATATTCAAAATCATCTATCCAGGTAAAGTCAAACTTATTCCCACATTACTTACTTACCAGGATAGCTAAAATTAAATAGGTTTATGATATTAATTATTGGCAAGTATCTTCGGGATCTGGAACTCTCATTCACTGCAGGTGGTTGTATAACTTGATAAAAAGGATGCAAAACTGTATCTACTAAATCTAAACATATAACTACAGCATGAGTCATTTAAATTTATTACTTTTATATATCCAAAATAAATGAGCATATAGGTCCGCAAAATCATATGAGAAAGGATGTCTAGCATACCTTTATTGATAATATTTTAAAATTAGAAACAACTTACAAATCTGCCTAGAGGAAAATGAAAGAAAGGTAGTAAATTCAAATAATATAATACTACACACCTACAGAAAAAGAATAAAATCCTGGTATGAAGAATAATATGAGTTAATTTCACAGATATTATACTGAGCAAAAGAAGTGAAACACAAATGAGAATACATCATATAAATCCACTGATATGAATTTCATGAACTGACGGCACTATCAATGATTATGAAGGTCAGAAAATTAAGAAATTCTGAGGGTAGTAGTCAGAAAGGGGAATGAAAGAAACTTCTAAAATCTTGAGAAAGATTCTAATTCTTACATTGGTTGTTACTTATGTAAATTAGTTGATTTCTACATTTAAGTTTCATGCACAGGTGGAGTTAAATATAAGTGTTTTCTAGCACTGAAAGTCACTTATTATTTGAGCTTGGTTTCTTCAACTTTCAGAGTAAATGCTAATCTCCATTATGTCATAATACCATCTGAAGCTAAATAGTGCCATCAAGATCTAATTCTACACCTCAGTAACCCTGAAAAATGAAATAGGATTTATCCTAATTAAGAGCTCTGAAGAAATCATGCTACCAATTCAATATAATTCACCAAATATTCTGCATAACATATCATCTCAATAGAGTACCATTTATGATTCAATAATTGGAATTTAAAAGGAAGTAAAAGAGTAGGACTTTTGTTATTCTCATAGTTTGTGGACCCAGTAGTAATTCTGATAAACTATTGTAAAAATAAGTATTTACTTTTTCTACAAATATTTAAATTGTTTTGGAAATACCAAAAGACTATGAAATTTAGCCTAAACATACTTCAATATATTCTTATTGTTAATTTTAGAGAGGAAGGGACAGGGAGAGAAAGATAGAAACATCAATAATGAGAATTATTGATCAGTTTCTTTCTGCATACCCCACACTGGGGATCTATCCTGCAACTCCAGCATGTGCCCTGACCAGGAATCGAACTGTGATTTCTTGGTTCATAGGTTGGTGCTCAACCACTGAGAAACACCAAACAGGCAGCCTAAACATACTTTTAAAAGTGACTGTCATATATTGGAAAATGAGACATTGAAGTATTGTGTAATCCTATATAATAAAAGGCTAATATGCAAATTGGCCAAGCAGCAGAATGACCTGGCACTATGCCATGCACTGACCACCAGGGGACAGATACTCAATGCAGGAGCTTCCCCTGGTGGTCAGTGTGCTCCCACAGGGGGAATGCCGCTCAGCCAGAGGGCTCAGTGCTGGCAAGTGCAGTGGTCGTAGCAGGAGCTTCTCCCATGTAAAGCGGGCTTAAGCCATTAGTTGGACATCCACCAAGGGCTCCTGGACTGTGACAGGGCATAGGCCAAGCTCAGAACCCTTCTCCCACTAAATGCACAAATTTCATGCACTGGGCCACTAGTGTTTAATAATTATTTTGTGGACAAAACGCCATAAGGGTGAAAACAAAGTATTAGGTAGACTGTTCACTGTGAGCTTTAGACAACCAGAATGATATTACCTTAGACTTTTGCTTCTGCATGGAAAGGTGCAATAAGTTTTGATTATCTGTAAACTGTAGGAAGCATAATTTATGATACAGTTTGTGAAGCTGCTAAACACGGAGGATTATTCTTGACGACAATATATGGAAAGATACGATTGGCATTGCAATCATCCTTAATATGCCCAAACAACTAGAGCAACTTTTTGTATACATATGTGTGTTTGGATGTCCTTGTGCTACAGAAAAATTATGAGATGATAATAAATCTAATTTTATTGAAGATTTCTGTTGGAAATTACACCAAAGAGTAGGTGCCTGTGTGAACTGTGAAATGCATGCCCCTAACAAAATTCAAGAGGTATTCACATTGCATGGAATGAAATGTTCACATTTCATACTTCCGGACTATCCTTTATTAATGAATGCAAATACATGTAGTGAATCATACAAGCAACAACAGACAGAAGTTTTGATAAGTCCTCTGAAAAAAGAACAGTTGGCAGACTTTCAGACTTTAACTTCAGCCATCAAAGATAAAACTGTACACCCCAAATGCTTTATCTTGGATGGTCCAGGTGGCAGTGGATAAACATATCTATGAAAAGTTTTAATACATTATATTATAGTTCATGGTGGTACAGTTTACCTACAGCATCTAAACGAATTGCTGCAAAGTTACTTCTTGGTGGAAGAACCTTTCATTCCCAATATAAATTACCAATTCCATTAAATGAAACTTCAATTTCTAGACTCAATATAAATAGTAAAATTGCTAAAACCACTAAAAAGGCCCAACTTCTTATTATTGATGAATACACCATGGCATTCGGTCATGCTACAAACACCATAGACAGGTTACTAAGAGAAATTATGAATCTTAATGTTGCATTTGTTGGGAAAGTTCTCCTTCTCGGAGGGGATTTTTGACAATATCTCAGTATTGTACCACTATATTGTACCACACTACCATGCTATGTGATCAGCCATAGTACAAATGAGTTTAAACTACTGTGATGTTTGGGGATGTTTCAGAAAGTTGTCTCTTAAAACAAATATGTGATCAGAGGATTCTGCTTATAGTGAATGATTAGTAAAACTTGGAGATGGCAAACTTGATAGTGGTTTTCATTTAGGAATGGATATTATTGAAATCCCCCAGGAAGCTCCCTTTGGAAATAATATATCTATACATAATGTTAAAAATATATCTAAATGTGTGATTCTTTGTCCAAAAAATGAGCAAGTTCTAAAATTAAATGAAGAAAATTTGAATACACTCGATGAAGTTTTCACACCTATTTGAGTGTTGATTCAATTGACTCACCAGAGGATGCTTAAAAGGAAAATTTTCCCAGCAAATTTCTTAATAATATTGCTCCTTCAGGAATGCCATGTCATAAATTAAAATTGAAAATTGGTGCAATCATCATGCAACTGAGAAACATTAATAGTAAATGGGGTCTTTGTAATGGTACTAGATTATAATCAAAAGATTATGACCTAACATTATTGAAACTGAAGTATTAACAGGATCTGCAGAGGGAGAGGTTGTTCTGATACCAAGAATTGATTTATCCCTATCTGTCACTGGACTCCCCATTTACATTAATTTGACAACAGGTTTCCATGATGCCAGCTTTAGCAATGACTTATTAAATCATATGGACAAACTCTAGACAGAGTAAGAATATTCTTACCTGTACCCATTTTTGGACATGGTTAGTTATATGTTGCTTTCTCTCGAGTTCGAAGAGCATGTGACGTTACAGTTAAAGTTATAAATATTTCATCTCAGGGAAATTAGTCAAGCACTCTGAAAGTATTTTCATTCTTAATGTGGTATACAGGGAGATCTACACTAATAAAAGAGAGATGCAAATTGACCATACCATCACGACTCACACAAGCCAATCAGGAGTGAGTATACAAATTAACAAAACAAAATGGCAGGTTAATTTGCATACACTGGCATGAGCAAAGACTGAAGGCTCTGCCCAAGAGAAGATTGAAGACTGAAGGCTGAAGACTTGGCTCCACTGCAGCCCAGGTCCCAGGTGCCAGAGGAAAACCCATGATGCCAGTCAGGGGAAGAAAGGCCTACTGCATGAATCTTCTTGCAAGGAGCTCTAGTATTAGAATAAGATTAATCACTTTATCAATCATTATTTACATCACTTTTGTTTTATATCATGTTTTTGTTGTTATATCATTTTGTTATTATTTATTAATTTATAAAATTATGTATTATTTTCATATACATTTTACTCATTTCCTTTCATCTCTCACATTTCTATTATAGAGAAAGTGCAAATAGCAATTTTAAAATATTTCCTCTAATTAATTCCCTTTCAAGGTGCATGAATTTTGTGCACCAGGCCACTAGTATACATATATACCTATTGACACAGCAGATTCAACTAGTGGTATACACCCTTGAGAAATACAGGCACATGTATAATAGCAGGGATGTGCAAAAACAGTCATAACCGCATGAATTTTAATAGTCAAGGAGTAAGATAAATTTAAGTTTTTGCGAACACTAAAAGGACATGTTTAATATTCATAAAATTAATAATAAGAACAAAGAAAACAATTGGGTTATATCTACTTTAAGGAAACTGATAAACATGACAAGTACAATATTGGGTGAAAGACTAATTTACTAAATGATATAAACCACATGATTGTAAATTGTATAAAGGTAGTAAGCAGTCAAAAAAACACATTGCATAAAGATGCAAAAAGCAGGATGTAATTCTATGATGAACAGCAAAGTAATGATATAATTACCATCAAATTCTATATGATGGTTTTAGGGAAAGAGGCATGTTATTGAGAGAGGACACACAAAGAACTTCTTTGGTATCAGTATAATTTGTTTTGGCCTAAGTGTAAATTATTCAGGTTCTTATAATTCATTACACTCTCCATCCATATTTCATATACTTCCTTCATATGTATTATCGATCATAAGGAAATGATGAGAATGAAAAATATTTATTGCTAAACAATCATAGGCAGAGTACTTCCTTTCAAGATTACTGTTGTCCTAAAATATAGTGTTAGGAAATAATTTTAGAAGGAATCTTTGACATATATAAAAAACTAAAAGCGAAACAAAGATAGCAGCATAGGTAAACACCTAAATTGATGCCTCGCACAACAATTTCAAAACTACAACTAAAAGACATCATCCAGACCCACAGGAAGGCTGGCTGAGTGGAAGTTCTACAACTATTGATAGAAGGAAAGACAAAAGCACACTAAGACTCAAGAGCTACAGGAGGCAGAGGTACTGAGATGCACACATGTGCACATAGAGGACTGGCAAGTGAGTGTGCAGGTGGCTTTCTCAAGTGGGATGGAGACAAAAGCTCCTCACTGGTCTAGGTGAGATTATGGGGACCCAGACTCACAAGATGAAATTGGACTGTTAGGAAAGAGAAAAGTACCCTGAGACTCAGAGGTACTGCGGAAGGCATAGATACCAAGGTGCACATGTGGAGAGGGTGAGCAACTGATTATGCAGCTGGCTTTCCCAAGCAGGAGGAAGACGAAAGCTCCCAACTGCACTGAATTCCATTTCCAGGGGAGAGTCTGGAGAGCCAGACTCATTCAGGGAGAAAGTGGACTGTTTGGAAGCAGATGGAAACTCAAGGGCGGCTTTCTCTCAGAGGTGCTTGCAGTGATTACCACGGGACATTGAGACACAGGGGCCTATTAGGACAGGGCTGACAGGAAACCAATACTGTCTGCTCCACCGTGATATTCCGCCCTATTCAAGATGAGCACAGAGGCTTTTGCAAGTCTTCTCCCATGAGGGTGTCTCCAGCAGAGAAGTTCTCCCAGCATAGACACAGCTGATTCTCACAGTCAATTGGCCTGGAGGCCAATTCTTCCCAGTTATACCAACAATCAAGGTTTAACTACAACAAGACTGTGCACCAGCCCACAAAGGAGTGTACCAAGAGTATCCACCTCAGGTAACTGGAGAAGCTGGACCACTGGGCCCCCTATAGGACACCTAGCATTCAAAGCCACTCTATCAACTAAGGGAAGCAGCCAAAATGTGGAGACAAAGAAACAGATCACAAATGAAAGAAATGGAGAAAAGCAAACAGATGGATATAGAGTTTTCCAAGAATTTTCTATAAAATGCTGATCAATTTAGCAAGACCCACAAGGATATGAAAAAGAACCAACTAGGAATTAAACATACAATGACTGACATAAAGAACAATGTACAGAAATCCAACAGTAGACTAGAGGATCCCAAGAATCAAGTCAAAGATTTGAAATACAAAGAAGAAAAATACTCAACTGGAAAAGCAATAAGAAAAAAGAATCCAAATATATGAAGACAGTATAAGGAGCCTCTGGGACAACTTCAAGTGTACCATCAGAATTATGGGGGTGCCAGGAGAAGAAAGAAAGCGAGATACTGAAAACGTATTTGAAGAAATAATGGCAAAAAACTTCCGCTACCTGGTGAAAGAAATAGACTTACAAGTCCAGGAACCACAGAGAACCCCAAACAAGAGGAATCCAAAGAGGACCACACCAAGACACATCATAATTAAAATGCCAAGAGCAAAAGACAAATAGAGAATATTAAAAGCAGCAAGAGAAAAACAGTTAATTACCTACAAGTTAATTATGACTGTCAGTGGATTTCTCAACAGAAACTATACAGGCCAGTAGGAAGTGGTAAGAAATATTCAAAGTGATGAATAGCAAGTATCTACAACCAAGATTACTCAACCAGCAAAACTATCATTTAGAATTGAAGGATAGATAAAGAGCTTCACAGATAAGAAAAAGCTAAAGGAGTTCACCACCACCAAACCAGAATTATATGAAATACTGAAAGTATTCTTTAAAAAGAGGAAGAAGAAGAGAAAGGTAAAGATAAAAATTATGGACAACAAATACATATCTATCAACAAGTGAATCTAAAAATCAAGTGAATAAAAAAATCTGATGAACAGAAAAAACTGGTGAATATAATAGAATCAGGGGCATAGAAAGGGAGTGAACTGACAATTCTCAGGGGGAAAGGGATATGGGGGTGTGGGAAGAGACTGGACAAAAATCGTACACCTATGGATGAGAACAGTGGGGGGGGGTAAGGGCAGAAGGTGGGGTGGGAACCAGTTGGAGGGGAGCTTTTGGGGGGAAAAGAGGAACAATTGTAATAATCTGAACAATAAAGACTTATTAAATTAAAAAAATAATAAATAAATAAATAAAGGAACAGTAGGTAAAATAAAGCAACCATGTTTCAATGTACTTTTTACTATAAAGTATAAGGTAACAGAAATGAAATATTAACAAACATTGTATATAAACTAGTTGAGTAATAAACACTGTTATTTTGGAATAGGTATACCAGATACGGTTAAACGTTAAATAAGCATGGTAAAAATGAAAATATAATAAAAATACTAATCACAACAATGTTTAAGGTAATAATCTTATAAATCAAATACAGATTAAATAATAAATAAAAAATGTAGATATTGAAGGTAATAGTATAGAAAAACCAAATGATAATAGAGAAATATTGGGGACATGCTAAATGAAACGAATATAGTGTGTGCATATTGATAGAGACAGAGACAGAGACAGAGACAGTGATGGAGATAGAGGTACATATGTCAGACTTTAAAACAGAAAGCAGCTTTAGAGATAAGATGATTCACTATGTGACAGTACAAATATCTAGGAATGTATAACTATTGTAAAAAATTTATACCATATAAAACAGCTTCAAAATATAAAGAATGAATTAAGTAAATTCTAGTGAGAAGTAGGCAAATATAACTGTATCATTGGAGATATCAATATAATTCCTCAAGTGCTGAGAAGTCAGACAATAAAAATTAATAAAAATACAGAGATTTTGAGTATTTTCTTACATTTGTAATGCAAACAATTTATACAGAATTTTTCACTAATAATTAGAGCCTTCATATTTTCTAGAAAATCTATATCATTCACAACATCACAATGGCTAAGTACATGAAGACAGTCACAACAAAATTCATTGATTAATTATCTTACCAAGCATAATTGAAAAAAGATAGCAAGAAATAAATATAACAATAATTAATAATGCATTATGATTTATTCAATTCTGTTCAATGAAGTTAAAATAAATGAAGTTCCCCAGATGCAAATACTGAAATTAAGCGATGAGGAGGTAAACAACACAAATTGTATAACTTTGGGAACCAGTACTCACTTGGGAAGAATTCAGGAGATGATTTAGGAGACTATGTTATTGTGAGTGCTAGTTTTATGAAACATAAAGGTGAGTGTTGCTACTAATGGTTGCACAACAAACAAAATTGTATTTAATCCATGCTGCATTCACTCCATACTAAAATTCTTCAAATGTTTCAAATTCAGGAAGAGTCCATACTCACATGCCTAATATCTCCATGTCTTAGATAGTTGATGAAATGGTGCAACATTTGACAAAAAGTCCTTCCCTTGTGTATCACATCTCTATTTATAGCACTATCTGATAAGCAGAAAAACAAAGCTTTAGCTATGCCATTAATGATTGACACTAACCTCTTCAATGCCACAATCACATTGCTCTCCCGATTCCACAATTCCATTGCCACATAGTTCTTGTCTTCCTTGGACCACCACTTTTGAATTGGTTTGATTCTGAAGACATTCCAATTCAGGCTGTGAAACTATATGTTTAAATTCATCCACGCTGCAACGGCTAAACAACTTTACACCATGGGAACGTCTAAAATTAAATTGCATTCTTCAGATAAATAGAGTAAAATCACTATCAAAGTAACACTGTTCAACATTGCACTATTAATTCTGCACAACTCCAGTCAGAGAAAAACAAGAAAGAGGGGAGAGTGCTTTGATTTTTTAATACAAGTCATAGAAAATTAAGCAATGAGTTCATTTATATTATAATTTAACATAATGGAATTCTAGTAGAATGCAAATAGAGAAAGTTAAAGTGACATGAGTTATATTAAAATACAAGTGATTGACACACAAAAGTTCTATTTAAGTAGATGAGTCAATGATGTCTGAGCTCTCAGGTCTGTGAGTTTTTTAGAGATCCCATACTATTAATTCACTTTAATTCTGTACTGATTAAAGTATTACATATAGGTCTTTATTCACCCATTGCAACCCACCTCTGCACTCATGCCCTCACCCCCTAGTGTCTGTGTCCATGGGTTAGGCTTATATGCATGCATACAAGTTTTTTGGTAGATCTCTCTCCCTCCCACTCACCCTCTCCTACCTTTTTTCTGAGGTTTGAGGGTCTGATCAATGCTTCTCTGTCTCTGGAACTATTTTTGTTAATCAGTTTATGTTGTTCATTTTATTCCACAAATGAGTGACATCCCTTTGTTAATTTTATTTCCTCCTGCAAGTACTTCATGAGGTTCTTATTTTGTTAGTGAAATGAACCCACCTGTTTGTATCTTTGGTGTGTTCCAGTTTGGAAAATGCAGAATATGCTTTTGCTTTTATGCTTGTTTCCCTCTTTATTTTGTCAGAGACTTGGGGGAATTAAATTTCCATGCAACTTTCTTCTCCCTCCCGTTTCTTAAAACATAGTCTTAAAAAAAATACTATGTCCTAGGTATGGAGCCATCCTCTCTAATTCTAATATTGTCTTCCTTTCAATGACAAGCCCACAAAGCTACAACTTTTGGCACTTCTTTAACTAGTTTCCACTTCTTTCTAAATGATCTGTCCAGGGTTTTAATTCCCATCAATTTGCAGATGGCTTACACATTCTAGATCCCTTGTCTTCAGAGACCCAGATCTATATACTATGCACTTAACTCTAATAAATAACTCAGCGCCCCCAATATAGCATTTAAAACTGCCTCAGAATTTCCCAATTTTTCCTTTCCTAAAACATTTGCCTTTTTCAATATCTGTTCTGATAGCCAAACAGGTACAAATAATTCTTCCCATTTCCATTTCTCTCAATCTTAATAAATTGCTGTATGATAATCATCTCACCAATGTTGTTAAAATATTTCCCTCTAATGTATTATTCATTCATTTTAAGATAACTTTTATTAGCCATACTGTATAAATCAATTTAAAATGCGGTTCGCTACACTGATCATAAAATCTTACCTCTCTTTCCTACATACCCTATGTTAGCTACTCCGGGACTTCTTCCCCTGACTCAGTGTTCTTTAGCCTCCTTGCATTTCACTTTATTTTCCTTGTACATATTTCCTTATAGTATAACCTATGTCTCTTGGTTTTCATTTTTATCTCATTACCCCCTCAATTTCCTCATAAAAGTCTTCTGAGTTTCTCAAGCTTGTTGCCATCCAATTATCACTCACCTGCCCTCCCTGAATGGTATTCAATACGTTCTTTAGGTAAATAGATTCATTCCTTCTCTTCAGGCCCCTACAGAATTATTTCCTCGGACACATTACTAGTATTAGAAAGTCTCCTCTCCCCATGTATTCCCTATTTACCTCCTTCTGGGCATCTGTTGCAATATGTTTATATTTTGTTGATTCTATGGCCACTTTTTTCTTTCCTGTCCCTAATGCACTAATATAAGATATTTAGGACTTTACTTACCTGGTTAACCATTGGTAAGGCAAGCACACAACCCTGCAACACAGTCACTGCTCATTACATTTTCAAGATGAATAAATAAATTTCACTTCAAGATGATAGCAAGCCCTAGAAAGTCACTAACAACAAATTCTTTCTCTGTGGACTGTCACATTGAATATAGAAATAGTAAGCACATTTTCTACAATATTGCATCCTAGTTGTATTTAATAATCTTTAAATAACAACATATCTATTTTATTAAAATCTTCTTACCCATAAGTTATATTGCAAGCAATTATACATCAAAGACTACTACAAACATTTCACCAAAAACTACACAAGAGTTTATAGAAACAACACCTTACATGGCTTGAGGATTCATAATGCATGCAGTTCCTGGACAGTAACAATTATAGATGTCATCATATTTTAATCCCAGATTAACTCCAATCAGCTGTGCCATAACAACTGAAAATGCCTCTAAAGATATCCTCTTTAGATACTAAATACAAAAACAAAACAATAACACAATATTGCTCAAGTTATTTCTCTATCCTTTTGATCATTTCAATTAATATCTTGTGGGCATACTACCTAAATGCAAACACAAATTTAAGAATATACCATGAAAAATAATTGGTAAATTGTGCTATGTTTTATTTTTTTAAGAAATGGTATTTTTAGTCCAAATGGCATTGACAAGAAACAGACAAAATTAATGCTCTTTTTGTGTTTTTGTTACCTTATTTCTTGAAATGCAAACAATTTAAAATTTTTTGAGAATAAACATTGTTTTAGTCACTATATTATTTTTCCAGTGAATGTTTGGAAAAATACAGAAATTCTTAAAAGTTAAATTGGAAATCAATTTTGTTTTTATCAATAGTTTAAGGAAAGATGGTTTGTTGCTTTCTTATCATTTTTTCATCATAGTTTTTTCTTGTTAGCACTATTATATAAATATATATGGAATATCCTGTGCAATAAGAACAGAATATATTGGGTCTAGTCATAATTAATGTCATTTTTTAACATTCGTTTAAAATCTTGCTTGGCGTTGACTTGTATTGACATAACCTTCAAACACGTGGTATCTACAGAACGTGTGAAGTGCAATTAACAAGTTTTGCTTGAAAAAGTTTGTGTTTGGTTTGGTTTTTGTTGCAAAACTAGGGCTAAGAAGATGGCGGATGAAGAGCATATTAGGCACTGCATGCTTTACGAGTTCCAATTAGGAAGTAAAGCAAGTGAGGCTGCAAAAAACATCTGTAGTGCTCTTGGTCAAGATGCAGTTAGCGCCAAAAAATGCCAGCGTTGGTTTGAGAAATTTCGCGAGGGAAATTTTTCGTTAGATGACAAGAGTGGTCGAGGCCATGTGTCCAATTTTGATAAAGAAGCTCTTCAAGCTCTTTTGGTGCAAAATCCTCAAATTACCCAACAAGAGCTTGCGACAACTTTAAATTGTTCACAAAAAACAATTTCCAATCAATTGCGTGCACTTGGCAAAGTCCAAAAGTTTGGAAAATGGGTTCCTCATGAGTTGACCAACAACAACCTTAATCAAAGAGTCACAATTTGCAGTTTGCTCCTCACTCGTCAAAACCGTTTGCCGTTTTTAGAGCAAATTGTTACCGGAGATGAAGAATGGGTACTGTATGTTAATTTGAAAAGGCGGCCTCAATGGCTGGACAAAAATGAGGCTCCTCAGCCCACGCCAAAACCTGACTTGCATGTGAAAAAAGTGATGTTCTGTGTTTGGTGGAATTTTAAAGGAATTCTTCATTATGAACTTTTACCATCTAACCAAACCATTACAAGTGCAGTGTATAGTGCCCAATTGGAAAGGTTAGCCCAAGCTTTAAGAGAAAAAGAACCCGCGCTGATTAATCGGAAGGGCGTAATTCTTCACCATGGTAACGCACGACCGCATACTGCAAGAATCACTGCTGAAAAACTGCGCCAGTTAGAATGGGAAGTTCTCGCTCAACCTGCATATTCTCCTGATATTGCCCCTTCCGATTACCATTTGTTTCGTTCTTTGCAAAACTTTCTTCTTGGAAAAAAATTTAATAATGAAGAATGCCTCAAAAATGCATTGACCGAGTTTTTTGCATCATAATGACAAGAATTTTACAACAGAGGGATTAAAATGCTTCCTGAGCGTTGGGCACAAGTAGTAGAAAACAATGGCAACTATACTGTTGATTAAATTTTGTTGTATTGTTTAAATAAATTCGATTTAAAAAAGTATTAGAAAACGACATTGATTATTAGTAGACCTAATGCCACATTCTCTTCAAGACTACATAAACATTATCAAGTATAGACCACCTGTTAGGCTATAAAACAAGTCTCACAGCTTTGAAAATATTGAAATCATGCAAAGTATCTTTTCTAATGCCAATGGAATGAAACTACTAATTAATGAGAGAAGACAAATTTGAAAATTCACATGACTGTGAGATTTTAACAATACTCTTAATTTTTTAAAAATATATTTTATTGATTTTTTACAGAGAGGAAGGGAGAGAGATAGAGAGCTAGAAACGTCAATGAGAGAGAAACATCCACCAGCTGCCTCCTGCACCCCCCCCCCCTCCACCAGGGATGTGCCCGCAGCCAATATACTTGCCCTTGACTGGAATCGAACCTGGGACCTTTCAGTCTGCAGACCGACGCTCTACCACTGAGCCAAACCAGTTTCGGCAATACTCTTAAATTTTAATGAATTCAAAGAAGTGAAGAGAAAATTAAAAATATCTTCAGAAAAATTAAAATTAAAATAGAACATATCCAAACTTATGGGATCCACCAAAAACTGGGCTATGAGGAAAATTTTTAGCTGTAAACACATACATTAAATACAAAGAACCCTGGCCTCTATAGTTCAGTTGGTTCAGTGGCATCCTATTCACCAATGGGTTACTGTTTCAATTCCAGGCAAGGCACATGTCTAGATTGCAGGCTTTAATTCATGGTGGGGAGCATGCAGAAGGCAACTGATGGAAGTTTCTCTCTCATTGATGATTCTCTCTCTTCCTCTCCTTTCTTCATTCTCTAAAGTCAAGTAGAAACCATATTAAAAAAAACAAACAAACAAGCAAACAAGAAATATCTCAAATGAAAAACATAACACTAAACTTAAAAGAATTAAAAATAAAAGAACAAAATGAACCCAATCAAATAAACAGATGCAAACTCCAGAGACAAGAAAATGGAGAAAGATCACCATTCAATCTGGTCTCAGACACAAACTAGGACCCTACAGCCACTAGGGACAAAAACCTGCAACCACAGCTACAGACTCACAAACACCAAGAATACAGGCATCCCGGCCTCAGAACCCATCTCCATCCCTGCAGGCCTCGGCATAGGCATAGAAACTTCTAGATCTGCTCTGCGCAAGCAGGCCTCCTGCCCACACAGGGCAGCTGTGCTACCCAAATTTCAGCCTGAGTGCACAGACACTGTGAGGCTATTTCCCAAAGCATGCACCCACACCCACACAGGGCAGCTGTGCCACCTGACTTTGATCTTGGGAAAGTGCACAAAAAAGTCTGTTTCCCACAGTGCAGGAGTGCATCTCCTGATGTGCAAACCAGTCCCCTAAGCAGATCTGGGACCCTTATTCTCTGTGTGAGAGGCAGCACTGAGCACCATTGACGACATTGTTTCTCACTGCGCATACATGGGATCTCTGATTCCCAGTGCACACAAACTAGATCCAATGACTCCAATTCTCAGCGCATGTGCACAAAGGGACCGTGATTCTCAGTGCAAGGCTGCATTAAGTAACAGGGACAATGATAATTGATTATTAGTGCACACACAGGGAGACATTGACTCCCAATGTGCCTTAGGGAACTCTGATTTTCAGCACATGCCAGCATTGTCTCTTTTCAACACAGCACAGCTGGGATCCCTGATTCTAGGTGGGCTCATGATGCTACACTGAGTGCCTGTGACTCTAATCCTGGGTAAGCATGGCTCCCACAGACCTACTGCAGTCACACGTCTTGGTGTTGGAGCTCTTCAGTGACAGTGAGGTGGAGCAAAGCTCACAATGCACATGGCTCAGGCTTTCTCAATTCAGCATTTGAATCTTCTTGTAACAGTTAGAATGGGGAAACAACAAAACAATCCCCAGAAGGGAAAAAAGAGGAATTGCCAAGAAAGGAAGTAAGTAAAAAGGAAGCATGGAACATGATAGGAAAAGAATTCAGAGTAATGGTCGTACAGTTCATAAACCACATGGATGAGAAAATCAACAACCTATGCAAAAATCAGGAAGAAATCAAAAGTGATATAGCTATAATCAAAAATGCCATGGAAGGTTTCAACAGTAGAATAGAAGAAGCAGAGGACCAAACTAGTGAGTTAGAAGATAAAGTAGAGAAACAAGCCCAATGTGAACTGCAACTGGAGAAAATAGTTAAAACTAGGAGGGGAGCCTAAGCAAGCTTTGGGACAACATGAAACAAAGTAACATGCATACAATAGGGCTGCCAGAAGAACAAGATACACAGCAAGGATTAAAACTTCCATGGTATGAAAAATAAAAAAAAGTTACACAAGTACAGAGTTGCAAGCAAGATGAATCCCAAAAGACCAACACCAAGACTTGTCATAATTACAATGACAAATGTTAATGACAAAGACAGAATCTTAAAGGCTGCAAGAGAGTTAACTACAAAGGATCCCCTATCAGTTTATCAAATGATTTCTCAACAGAAACACATCAATCTAGAAGGGAATGGAAGGAGATATACAAAGTGTTGCAAAACAAAAGATTGCATTCAAGAATACACTATCCAGCAAGACTATAAGTCAAAATTGAAGGGGAAATCAGGAACTTCTCAGACAAAAAGAAAAAGGCTAAGGGAGTTTATCACTACCAAGCCAGAAATACAAGAAATGCTAAAGGGAATACTATAAAAAGAAGAAATAGAAAGGGAGGAAGGAACACAGGCAAAAAGTATAGCATTGGCTACAAACAAGTATCTAATAATAATAACATTAACATAAATGAATTAAATCCTTCAAACAAAAGATATCGAGTGACTGACTGGATAAGAAAGCATGACCCATATACTGTATATGCTGCCTACAGGAGACCCACCTCAGAACAAGGAACTCACACAGACTGAAAGTGAAGGGATGGAAAAATATCTGCCAGGCAAATGGAAATGAAAGAAAAAAAAGCTGGGGTAGCAATATTTATATCTGACAAAATAGATCTTAAAGTGAAGACCATAACAAGAGACAAGAAAAGCCACTTCATAGTTCTAAAAGGATCAATACAACAAAAGGATATAAGTCTAGTAAACATTTATGCACCAAATGCAGGAGCACACAAATACATTAAAAAAAAAAAAACCTTCTGGAAAATATCAGGGGAGATATTGACAGTAACACAATCCTAGTAGAAGACATTAATAATCAATAACATAATTGGATTAATACTCTAGACCAAAAAAAAAATTAGCAAAGAAACATTAATACTAAACAATTCACTAGATCAGGTGAATTTAATCAACATCTTCAGAACATTCCACCCAAAACTACAGAATTTACATTCTTCTCAAGTATACATGGGGCATTTTCAAAGGTAGACCACATATTGAGACATAGGTAAAGACTCTCAAAATTAAAGAGAATTAAAATCACATCAAGCATCTTCTCAGATCACAATGGCATAAAACTAGAAATCAACTACAGTAAAAACAATCACAAAAATTCAAACACTTGGAGGCTGAATAGTATTGTATATTATTAAACAATTAATGGGTTACCAAAGAGATTCCACAAGAAGTAAAAACATATCTGGGAAACAAACGACAATGAAAACACACAATCCAAAATCTTTTGGACACAGTGAAAGCAATCAGAAGAAGGAAGTTCATAGCATTACAGGCCTACCTCAAAAAAAATAAGAGAAACTAGTAATAAACCTATTAATTCTGCAACTTGAAGAACTAGAAAGAGAGCAACAAGAAAAGCCCAGTGTGAGTAGAAGGAAGTAAATAGTAAAGATCACAGTAAAAATAAATGACATAGAGAACAAAATAATAATAATAATAATAATAATAATAATAATAATATCAATGAAACCAAGCGCTGGTTCTTTGAAAGGATAAACAAGATTGATGAACCTCTAGCCAGGTTCACCAAGAAGCAAAGAGAGAGGATTCAAATAAACAAAATCAGATATGAAAAAGGTGAAATAACAATAGGCACCACAGAAATATGAAGAATCATAAAAAATACTACGAGCAACTCTACTCCAACAAAATGAACAACCTAGATGAAATGGACATATTCCTAGAAAAATAGAACCTTCCAAAACTCAACTAGTAGGAATAAAAAAATCTGAATAGGCTGATAACTATGGATGAAATTGAAGCAGTAATCAAAAAAAAAAAAAATCCAATAAACAAAAGCCCTGGACAAGACAGCTTCACAGGGGAGTTATATCAAACATTCAAAGAAGAAATAAAACCTACTTTACTCAGACAATTCAAAAAAAAATTCAAGAGGACGGTGGATTTCCAAGCTCTTTCTAGAAGCCAGCATTGCCCTAATCCTCAAACCAGATAAAGACAATACAAAGAAAGAGAATTACAGGCCAATATCCCGCATGACCATAGATGCCAAAATCCTTAACAAAATTTTAGCAAATCAAACTTCACATTACATTAGAAAGATCATGACTAAGTGGGATTTATTCTGGGGATGCAAGGATGGTACAATATCCACAAATCAATAAATGTGATACACCACATAACCGAATTGGGAGATAAAAACCATATAATCATATCCACTGATGCAGAAAAAACATTTGACAAAATCCAACACCCTTTCTTGATAAAAACTCTCAGCAATGTGGGAATAGAAGGATCATACCTCAACATAATAAAAGCTACATATGACAAATCAACAGCCAACATCATACTCAATGGGCAAAAACTAAAACCATTTTCCCTAAGAACGGAAACAAGAAAGAGATGCCCACTCCCACCACTCCTGTTCAACATGGTACTGGAAGTACAAGCCATTGTGATCAGACAAGAAGAAGAAATAAAAGGCACTCAAATTGGAAAAGAAGAAGTAAAACTGTCCTTATTTGTAGATGACATGATATTGTACATAGAAAACCTGAAAGACTCCATTAAAAACTAATAGACTTCATAAATGAATTCAGCAATGTAACAGGATATAAAATTAACACCCAGAATTCTATGGCTTTTCTATACACCAAAAATGAAGTCACAGAAAGAGAAATTTAAAAAGCAATCCCATTTACCATTGCAACAACAACAACAAAAGACACCTAGGAATAAATTTAACCAAGGAGACCAATGACTTGTACTCAGAAAATTTCAAGACACTAATAAAAGAGAAAAAGGACCTCATAAACAAATAGAAAAATATACCATGTTTGTGGAATGGTAGAATCAACATTATTAAAATGTCCATACTACTCAAAGCAATCTATAAAATAATTCAATGCAATCCCCATTAAAATACCAATGGCATACTTCAAAGAACTAGAACAAATCTCCAAAAATTCATCTGGAATAAAAAAGATCCAGAATAGTTGCAGCAATCTTGAGAAAGAACAATGTTGGAGGGATCACAATACCAAATATCAAGCTATACTACAAAGCCACAGTTCTCAAAACTGCCTGGTACTGGCACAAGAACAGATATATAGACCAGTGGAACAGAACAGAGAACCAAGAAATTGACACAAGACATTATGCTCAATTAATATTTGACAAGGGAGGCAAGAGCATACAATGGAGACGAGACTGTCTCTTCACTAAGTGGCATTGGAAAAACTGGACAGATACTTGTAAAAAAATAAAATAAAACTAGACAATCAACCAACTTACACCATTCTCAAAAATAAACTCAAGAGTAGAACCAAGATGGCAGCAAGGCAAACACATATACTTGCTGCCTCTCACAGCCACAACAAAACCACAGCTAAATGGCAGATCAACTATCCACAACTAGAAAAGTGAAGAAAGTGCACTGACACTAGTAAGAGGTACCAAGGTATGGAACATGTTGGCACCTAGATGTGCTGCTCTTTTAATTGAGAGGTAGATACAAGCTCCCACTTGCTCTGAACTCCAGTTCCGGGCAAAACTCAGGGGACCCAGACACATACAGGGAGAAACTAGACTGTCTCTCAGTGGAGCTCGCAGAGATATTGTTCCTTCACAGGGTGTGGGATGTGGAGAACCGGGGACTTCTCTGGTTCAGGGCTGACTGACAGCCATTGCTGTTTGCTCTGCCTGGTGATTTCCGGAGACCCCTCCCCACCCAATTTACAAACCTACCCAAGCTGGGCACATCAGCCTTTGCATGTGAATTACCTGTTCTTTTGCCTACAACAAACTGCAGCTGGGTCAGAGAGTCTCAGAGCTTCCAAAAGAAGGCTCAAAGCCTAGCACTCCTTGCTTCATAGCTGGGCCTCATCTGGGCACTTCCAAACATCATACAAAGAAGAGGAATCTGCAGATGTCTCTGTAGCTCCTGCTGGGTGACTCCAGATAGTGGCTGGCCTTGCACCTCCTTAGAGATCCAAGAGCCAGTGTACCCAGCGATCAGTGTGAGACCATACCAGATTACAACTCTTTGCATCCATAAGAGACACACTCAAGGTGCAGACTCAGTGAGCACCAAAGCCCCACTGAAGTAAATCCTGCCCCATAAGGGTGTCTCCTGCACGACAGATCTTCCAGTGGAAGATCTCATCACAGCCAATTGGCCTGGAGAGGTCAATTTCCAATTTCTTCCACTGATAACAATAGCAATCAAGGGTTAATTACAACCAGACAATGCACACAGCCCACAAAGGGGTGCACCAAGAGTGTCCACCTCAGGAGACTGGGAAGGATGAGCCACTAGGCCTTATAGGAAACCTACCACACAAGGGCACTATCAACTCAAAAAAACTTAGCAAATGCCGGGGGTGGGGGGATGGGGAAGGAGTGGGGAAGGCCAGGAGGATGACAATGTGGGGGAAGAGAAATATGTACCACTATTTGTAATATCTTAAACATTAAAAATAAAAAATAAAAAATAAAAATAGAGAAAGTCAGGAAATAAAGTGTTGGTTCTTTGAAATGGTCAAGAAAACTGGCAGACTGTTAGCTAGAGTAATCAAAAGAAGAAGAGCTAAGGCTCCATATAAAGAAAGAAAGTTAGGACATTGCAACTAATGTCACAAACATTTTAGAAAAGATTATAAGACAATACTGTGGAAATAGAAGGTCAACAAAATGGATAAATGTTCTTCTCTATTAATGAAACATCTTATTGTTGGGACCATGTTTTCAAATTTTTTGATGAGCTTATTGATATCTGTAGAAGCTTCTGCTAAAATCTGAATGCTGTATTTTCTGGGGGGTTTTCTTCTTTTCCTTCTCTTGAAGTTTTCTTTTCTCTTACCTCTTCTTCAGTTATGTAGTTCCTCCAAATTCTCAGAAATCATCTCTAGGAATTCCTCAATGCCATCCTCAACCACACCCAGGTTAAAGTTTTCAATATCAACCACAGCCTTGTTGCATTTTGTGACCTTCCCTCCTTGGCAAAATCTTTCAAGTCATAGAGGAACCTCTTGAGTGTTTTCTTCCCAATGTCACACATACATTCCTTCATCACATCACCGCAAGCCCAAGCTAGGTTCGTGATTCCACCATATATGTTGTAATATTCCAGAATAGCATCAGTGTCTTATCAGTGGCTCTGTCACTTGTAGCAATAATTTGGCAAAAGACTTCCTTAGATAGCAGGCCTTAAAATCTGCTATAACTCTGTGACCCATTGGAAGAATCAAAGAGGTGGTATTTGAAGGGAAAAACACCACTATAACATTAAGATAATGATCACCAATTAAAAGACCACAACTGGGAGCATTATCAGTAATCACCAAAATCTCAAAAGGTTATTTTGTTTGTTTGTTTGTTTGTTTGTTTTTCCCCCCAAACAGTACTCCATTTTGCTGGCACAGCAATTCAGGAGGGCACCCTGCAAGAAGAGCTTGACTTATTGTTTCTGTAGGGCAAGGCAGTATGTGCTCATTGATTTGCTTAAAAGGCCATGTTTCTCACTGTGCCAGATTACAAAGGATTACCATTTGTAGCCTGTGACATTGCCCAAGCAACTATTATCCTATTCTTAAAAGTCTTTAAACCTGGCATTGACTTTGACTCTTTATGGATAAAAGTCCTTTCAAGCATCTATTTCCAGAATAGGAGGTCTTGCCCATTTTGAATATTTTCTATGCAATCAGATCACCTAGCGTTTCCAAGAATTACTCATCTGTCTTCATATCAGCTCTGGCACTCTCATCACTTACTTGTATATTATATAGTGAATAATGATTCCGGAATTATTGAAACCACATAGAGCTGACAGTAAATCCAACATTTAAATTGGGCCCAATTCTGTTTAGCATCACAAACAAACTTTTTGCTTTGGCCATGACCACCATGATGCAGAGAGAGATACACTTCTGTGTCTGGTCTTCATCACAGGTCATTGGAAGTTTCCTTTGTTACTTTTGCTACCTTCCATGAAGAGACCCTTTCACAGCTTCTGTAACTTTGTTCTTGTTCTTCAAGATCAGGCTGTGGTAGAATGAAAAGCCTGGCAAACCATAATCATCATAAGTTTTTCTCCTTTGTAGTACTTAATTACTCTTAATTTTGTTACCAGATCAATTATTCAAAGTGGGTGCTTATAAGCAACAGTGATGTTGTATACTCAGGGGCCTTGATGAACAATAAAATATGAGATTAAGTCAAGCACACACACACAAAAATGATGCAATCAAGAGATACAGCAAAATAAGATGTAGGAAGATGGTAGTGGTATAAAATGGCATAATGTTTCACAGCAAATTCATTTGTATAAGTAGAAATAGTACCCTCCAATATAATGATAAAGGGTATATCATAGTAAGTACATATACCAGTAACATAGTCATTTATTATCAACATCAAGTATTATGAAAGAAACATAATCTCAAAATTCAGTTGGAATCTTAATAATATTAAAAAAGAAGAAAAAAGTAGAAGAACCAAATTTACAGATTTTAAAATATAATATAAAGCTAATGTAATAAAAACAGTGTGGTACTGACTTAAAGATAAATCTATAAATCATTGAAATAGAATAGAAAGCCAAGAAATTAGCCCTTACAGTATATGTTCAAATTATCTATGAGAAGGTTACCAGGACCACAGAAAGAGGAAACGATAATTTGTTTAACAAGAATACTAAGTGGAAAAAAAGATAATTATCTTCAATAAATGGTGATGGGAAAATGAATACCAATACAGAAAAGAATAAACTTGGACCCTTATATTATACCATATGCAATAGGTAACTTTAAATGGATTAAAAATCTAAAGGTAAGACCCAAACTACAAAACAAATGGAATAAAACATAGAGGAAAATCTTCATGACATTGAGTTTGACAATAATTTCTTGGATATAATGCCAAGAGCACAGTCAACAAAAGCAAAAATGGGCCAATGGGACTACACCCAACTTAAACGTTTTGTGTTTCTAAGGGCAAAATCAATGGAGTGCAAAAGCAACCTACAGAATGGAAGAAAATATTTGCAAATCATGTGTCTGATAAGGAGTTAAAACCATTATATAAAGAACTCCTGCCACTTAGCAACAAAAATAAAATAGCTCAATTTAAATATGTACTAAGGATTTGAATAGACATTTCTCCAGAGATGATATACAAAAATCCAAAAGGCATATGAAAAGGTGCTCAACATTACCAATAATCAGAGGAATACAAATAAAACCACAATGAGCTATCTCCTCATATCAATTAGGATGACTGTGATTTAAAAATCCAGAATATGCCCTGGCTTGGGGGCTCAACTGGTTGGAGCATCATCCCATACACCAAAGGGTGGCAGGTTAGATTCCCAATCAGGGAATATATCAAGGTTTTGGGGTTTGAGTCAGCAAGTAATCAATGTTTTTCTCTTACATCCATTTCTCTCTCTCTCTCTCTCTCTCTCTCTCTCTCTCTCTCTCTCTCTCTCTCTCTCTCTCTCTCTCCTTCTCCCTATCTCTCTCTCTTTCTCTCTGTAACACTTCCTTTCTTCTTCTCTCAAATCAATGAACATGTTACCTGGTCATGTGAGAATAAAAAACAAACAGAAAATAATGAGTGTGTTGATGTTTTCATGATGCAATATAAACTGATGAGATTATAAACTATTGTAAGCAGATACCATATGATACCGCAAACCCACTTCTGAGTATATATCAAACATATTTGAAATAGAAGAGATATCTGTATTGCCCTTTCATTGAAGCATTATTCAGAATAGCCAAGGTATGGAAACAGCCTAAGTGTCTATTGCCAAATGAATGGATAAAGAAAATGTTACACACACACACACACACACACACACACACACAGGCACAGAGTTACACCCCCAGACAAATATGCATACTTATATATCCCTATATTATACCACTAGTGGCCCGGCGCATAAAATTCTACACTGGTATGGTCTCTAGGCCTGGCCTGTTATTAGGGCCTATCTTCCCCAGCTGCTTGCAGCTGGTCCCACTCCCCACCACCAATGCTGGTCGCCCTCTGTATGTGGGGCAACCAGTGGGGTGATCAGGCCCACTTGCTTGCACCCACTTTGGTCTGGCGCCACCTGAGTACACTTCCACCCATCCACGGTTCCCTGTTCCCCATCTGGTGATCAGAGCCTGCCAGCTGGGATGAGGGGTCAAGAGGTTTCCCTACAGGAACCTGATAAGGCAATTGGGGTCTGAGTGTTGGGGCAGCTCCTGTGATGAGCATCTTTCCCCTGGTGGTCAGTGCACATGATAGCAAGTGGTCATTAGGCTGTCTGGTCAATTTACATATTATACTTTTATATATACAGATATGCAAAGGTAGCTGAAAATGAAATATTATTCAGCCATAAAATAATAAAATCCCGCCTTTGCAAAAACATGGATGTAGCAGGGTAATACAACCCTAAGTGAAATAAGTCAGGAAAAGACAAATAGTACATGATTTCCCTTATACATGGAATGTGAAAATGTCATGCTCAGAGAAGCAGAGGATAAAATGGTGCTTGTCAGGTGCTAGAAGATTTGGAAAAAAGGACCATGTTGCTCAAAGGGTACAAAATTTCAGTTATGAAAGATGAAAAGCTCTACAGATAAGCTTATCACAATGTAAATAAACTTAACACTACTGCAGTATGTACTTACAATAGTTAAGATACTATATTTTGTATGCATTTAACCATAATAAAAACTATTTTTAGTATTATACCATTCGAATTTCCATGCTCTCTATATAAAAATAACCCCACTTTCTAAAATTCTATCAAACTGGTGTGGTAGATACACTACATGTACTTTTTCTCCTTGAAGTGGATATTAACTTTCAACAGGGTACATAACTACTGAAGAGATGGGAATAAAATGCATACCAGAGCAATTCCTGCAGCACGCTTTGGATCACATGCCCTTCCATGATATATTGCTCCCACATAATCTGGATAATCCCTATAACTAAATAATAAAAATCTTATTGAGAATAAATGCATTTTAAATAATTAATAATTTAATGACTTTTTTTAAGAATTGGATTTCTCAATAAAGCTATCTTTTTGTTAAAATGTGAATATTTTATATCAACTCCAATGCATTTAATCATTTTTTTTACCTGGGTAACCTCATATAGCTTCTACAAAGTCAAGTTCTAAGAAATGCTTCAACATTATCTGATGCACATCCCAGAACATAGCAGTGTCTAATCCTTATAACCATTTAAGCAACACTGTTGTCATTTCTGGGAGGATATAATTCTAGGTTGTAATAGTCAGGAAGTCTTACTGCCTGATTTTCACATAGCAAAACCTTTAAAGTATATAAAAATTTTGCATTGGAGGGCAAATAGACAGAATATGACTCACTAAGAAAAAGAGAAATAGGATGTACAAACTGCCCTCATTCATTTTATATCTTAAAGTTGCTCCTAAATTCCCAAACCTCACCTTAGATTCTACAGGATACACCAATAGATTTATATGTGTATTCTTTTTTTTTTTAATTGATTTTTTTACAGAAAGGAAGGGAGAGGGATAGAGAGTCAGAAACATCGATGACAGAGAAACATCAATTAGCTGCCTCCTGCATACTGCCCACTGAGGATGTGCCCGCAACCAAGGTACAAACCCTTGACCAGAATCGAACCTGGGACCCCTCAGTTTGCAGGCCGACACTTTATCCACTGAGCCAAACCGGTTTTGGCTATACGTGTATTCTATAATTCTTTCAGACTTCAGAATTATGAGTTTTTAAAATCTAAAATAATTAAATTATTAAAACAAAATTATCAAAACAAAAATCTATGCACAATCCCTTGAACAGTATACTGCAAGTAATTAAATAGCTACAACGTAGATCAATACAGGAATACCAGAGGTAAGCACATTACCATTTTAATCTTGTGGACTGTGACCAGCTTTATATACAATTATTGCATTCTCTTAACTTATTATATTTATTTAGTGTTAAAATGATGCCTTCAGTTATTTGCATTTTAAAAAATCTTTAAAAATTCAGGGGCCCATGTATATCCCAAGACTTCCTGTAATTTCCAGTTCATTACATTTCCACAGGTAAATAGTCCACTCTGAGAATAATGGCTGACCATGATTTGTTATGCTACCTTGTTACCTGATATTTTTACTTTGCACTTTGTCAACAATGTACTCATACATTTTTTTTTGTCATTATACTTAACATTTGTATTTAGTTTTGATAGCTAAAATATAAAATAATTTGATAAACCCTATTATCAATGCAGATAAGCAACTTACATCAACAAGAATGCAATATCATGGGCCCTCTGAAACAAATGGTTTTCTTTCCATGACACAAATCTTTGTAGTAGTTCATTAGCATTCCCAGTACATAAAATCTTATTTTTATCTGACCAGATCTCCAAGGATGTTAACATAACAGTCAGTTCCAGCTGGGAAAACATCTGAAAACAGAAGATGCATAATATACAGTTTAGACAATCACACAATCACAGATAGAACATTATATCTCTATACAGAATGCTAATATATTCAATTTACTGTAATTTGGAGTGAATCCCATTGGAAGTGAAACAGGTTGGTAAGACTATACTTTTATAAAAATGTTAATTCTATTCATACAAACAATGTTATTGTATAAATGAGAATGTTTATTTTTTTAGAATACAAAACATAAACACTTACAGTGTTGATAAGACTAAAGATTTGGACAATTTTCTCAGTTGCAACAGCCACTTCAGAGCCCATATAATCATACTGAAAGACAAGTTCTATTTCTTAATCATTAGTGAAAATTACTAAGTTACCACATTTCAATAGATATGAAATACTATAATAAGTGACTAAGTGGAAGATAAAAGCAGATTAAGATTTATCAAATGCTTAAGTAGTTTTAGACATAAACATTCAGCCTTTACATAATAAATAACACTAAAATGATGAGATTATTATTATCTTCCTGTTTACAGATGTAAAAATTAAGAGTCAAAATTTAACATTCCAAGAATGTATAAATACTAAGAGTAAGAACCAGAATCAAGTCTCTAACTAAACCACTAAGTCTTTTGGTCTAACATAGAGCTCCAAGTGCCATAACAGTAAGCGAATTTAAGAATATACTCCCCTTTAAGGGAACAAAAAATTATAATATTTTTTCTGAAATCCTTTATATTGTTTTTTTTCCCCACACACATTTAAAAGTGTTTAAGAAGAGCATAAAAAGTGGCAGTTTCAGATTTTCAATAATCTTCACCAATTCTGCAGAAGATTACTAACAGAAAATAAAATCTAATGGTCATAGTTCTCTAAATAGACAAAGTGATTCTATGATTCTATTCTCTTAACTCCCTAAAATACTATGTTTGCACTTTGCCATTTATTTGTATATGACCTTTCTCACTAAACCACATTGTAAAATTATGCACTGCAGCTGAGTGTGGTATGAGTGAAAGTTATCCTTTTTAAGACTAAATATGTGAAAAGGAAGAATAAATAAATAAAAGTGTGATGTGTAAATTAGTCAATAATCACAAATTATCAATATCCTAAATAGGAAAGGCTATAAAAAAGATACCTTGTGCAAATTAAAATTAAAACACCTCAATTACAAAGACATAGAAATATTAAAAATATAAAATTATATACCAGGAAATTCCTAGACAAAACATATATCTTACCTAATAATAGAGAAACGTGTAAATTGATTGTATCTCTGCTATACACACAGCTAATCAGAGTGTGTATGCAAATTAACCCAACAAAGATGTCAGTTAATTTGCATACATACCTGGGTCCTGGGAACCTCCTCAGCACCCATGTCACTCCCAGCCAGCCATCATGCAGAGGCTTTAGGCTTGGGAAGGGGCTGAGCCTGGGATCAGAGGGAAGGGGAAAAAAATCAAGGGAAACATATCCTCAGGTGAGGATAAAAAGAAAAAAAAAGAAATGTCATATCCTATGAAAGACACATCTTGAAAATTCTTAAAGAAAGTTGTCACTTTTTCATGGAGTCCATGTTGATGAAAATATCTTGGCAGCTGCAGTGACTGGCAGTGGTTGCAGCAGTGGGGTGATGGGGCTGGCACCTTCCCCTGATCAGCTAGTCATCTCCTGCAAAGGGAGGCCAGACTGCTGCTTATCAGTAGTCAGCCTTTGAGGGCTCCCAGTATGTGAGAGGCAGCAGGCTGGGCTGAGAGACTCCTCCTCAGTGTACAAATGTCGTGTACTGAGCACCAAGTGATAGTTATATTATTCAAAACTAGAGACCCAGTATATAAAATTTGTGCACTGGTAGGATCCCTAGCAGCTTCCAGCTGCCAGTTGGGTACTTCCACCCTTCCCCTGGATGCCTGATACCACCAACTGCTAGGGCCTCCATCCCTTCCCCTAAATGCTCCAAAAACTCAAGCACATGGAGGCTAAATAGCAGCTATTAAACCATGATTGGGTTACCAAAGAAATTAAAATAAAAGCATTCTGGAAACTAGGATAAAGGCCAGGTGCACAGGTGGGGACCTGCTGGCCTGCCCTGAAGGGGGCCCCAGATCAGGGTGGGTTTGATCCCAGACAAGGGTACATGCCTAGTTTGCTAGCTCAATTCCCAGCAGGGGGTGTGCAGGAGGCAAACCATCAATGTTTACCTCTCATTGATGTTTCTAACTCTCTCTCCCTTCTTCTCTGAAGTCAATGAAAATACATATTTAAAAAGGAATAAATAAAAAAAATCCAAATTGGAAAAGAAGAAGTAAAATTGTCATTATTCATAGATGACATGATATTGTACATAGAAAAACCTCAAGACTCCATAAAGAAAAACAAAACAAAAACTAGTAAACTGAATAAATGAATTTGCCAATGGCAGCAGGATAAAAAGTTAACACTCAGAAACCTATGGCTTTTTTCATACAACAACAGCTTACAGAAAGAGAAACTAAAAGCACAATCCCATTTACCATTACAACAAAAAAATTAAGATACCTAAGAATAAGCTTAACTAAGCAGGTAAAAGACCTGTGGTAAAAAAAAAATTACAGAACCTTGAAAAAAAAAATAGAGAAAGATATAAGAAAAATGGAAGAATATACCTTGCTCATGGATCGGTAGAATAATAACATTGAAAAGTCTATACTACCCAAAGAATTTTATAGATTCATTGCAAGTACCATTAAAATACCAATACTTCACAGTTCTAGAACAAATGCTCTGAAAAAAATCAACTGGCATAAAAACAAGATTCCGAATAGCCACAATAATCCTGACCAAGAAGAGTAAAGTTGGAGGGATCACAATACCAGATATCAAGCTATATTACAAAGCTACTGGTCTCAAAACTACCCAGTTCAGGCATAAGAATAGACATGTAGACCAATGGAAGCAAGTAGAGAACTCAGAAATAGACCCAAGCCATTATACTCAATTAATATTTGACAGAGGTAGCAAAAGCATACAATGGAATCAAGATAGTCTCTTCAATAAATGATGTGGGGGAAATTGGACAGATATATGAAAGAAAAAAAAAAAGGAAACTAGACCACCAATTAAACCATACACAAAAATAAACTCAAAATGGATAAAGGACTTAAACATAAGACAAGAAACCATAAAAATCTTAGAGGAATCCATAGGCGGAAAAATATCAGACATGTCATAGAAATATTTTTACTGATACAGCACCTAGGACAAAGGAAATTATGGAGAAAATAAATAAATGGGGCTATATCAAAATAAAAAACTTCTGCACAGCAAGAGAAACCATCAACAAAACAACAAGAAAGCCCACAACATGGCAGAACATATTTGCCAATGTTATATCCAATAAGGATTTAGTTTCCAAAATGTATAGGGAACTCATGCATCTTAACAAAAGGAAGATAAAAATCCAATAAAAAAAAAAAATGGGCAAAGGACCTAAATAACCACTTACAAAAGAAGACTTACAGAAGGCCAAGAAACATATGACAATATGCTCAAAGTCACTAATCATCTGAGAGATGCAAATCTAAACAACAATGAAGTATCATCTCACACCTGTCGAAATGGCCATCAACAACAAATCAACAAATGATAATTTCTGGCAAGATGTGGAGAAAAAGGAATCCTTGGGCATTGCTGGTGGGAATGCAGACTGGTGCAGCTGCTGTGGAAAAACAGTATGGAGTTTCCTCATAATATTAAAAATTGAACTCCCTGCCGAAACCGGTTTGGCTCGGTGGATAGTGCGTCGGTCTGCGGACTGAAGGGTCCCGGGTTCGATTCTGGTCAAGGGCATGTACATTGGTTGCGGACAGATCCCTAGTGGGGGATGTGCAGGAGGCAGCTGGTCGATGTTTCTCTCTCATCAATGTTTCTAGCTCTCTATCACTCTCCCTTCCTCTCTATGAAAAATCAATAAAATATATATTTTTTTTAAAATTGAACTCCCATTAGAACCAGTAACCCCACTTCTACATAGAATATATCTCAAGAAACCAGAAACACCAATCAGAAAGGACATTTGTAGTCTTATATTCATGGTGGCATAATTTATAATAGCTAAGATTTAGAAGTAGCGTAAGTGCCCATCACCAAATGAGTGGATTCAAAAACTATGGTATGTCTACACAATGGAATACTATGCTGCTATAAAAAAAAAAAAGGAACTCTTACTATGTACAACAGCATGGATGGAGTTGGAGAGCATTATGCAAATCGAAATAATCCAGAAGGAGAACAATAAATATCACATGATCTCACTCAGTTGTGGAATACAGTGAACAACATAAACTGGTGAACTATGTCCAGAGACATAGAAGCATTGAACAGACAATCCAACCTCAGAGAAGAGGAGACAGTGGGGGAAGAAGCAGGGGAGAGATCAACCAAAGGACTTGTATGCATGCATATAAGTATAACCAATGAACACAGTCAGTAAGTGGGGTAAGGGCATTTGCAGAAGGGTGATAGAATGAATGGGGAGAGGAAATGGGAGGGAAAAGATTCATATGTAATACTTTAAACAATAAAGAACCTAAAAAAGAAAAAAAGTAGAACATTATTGCAGTCATTGAGAGACTGGTGAAAAAAATATCAGTGATAACAAATTAGACTGTTTAACTTCTGATCCATATGGCTGTGTTAAGAATTCCCATCTTGCCGAAACCGGTTTGGCTCAGTGGTAGAGCGTCGGTCTGCAGACTGCTGAAAGGTCCCAGGTTCGATTCTGGTCAAGGGCATGTACATTGGTTGCGGGCACATCCCCAGTAGGGGGCGTGCAGGAGGCAGCTGGTTGATGTTTCTCTCTCATCGACATTTCTAGCTCTCTGTCTCTCTCCCTCTCTGTGAAAAATCAATAAAATATATTTTAAAAAAAAAGAATTCCCATCACTAAATGAACATTCCTATGAATAGTTCTTCCATTAACATTTATAACTTCCACCAGGCATCACAAGTGTTTATAAAGCATAAAATAAACTTATGAATCACCAAATAACAGGAATCACCAAATCAGTAATAAAACAAATACTTGTTTTAAAATGGAAACCAATTTAAGAAAGAAAATTTCACCACAATTAGGGATGGATTTGAAATACCTGCAATTAGTCATAATCCAACGTATTATAGTGTAGTTGAAGTCTCCCACACATACAAAGTTATACATTGTTATAGGAATTGCATACTGATTTAGATATCAATATCATAAACACTGATCTTCATATTTAAATGAAGAGGCAATTGATGTATGTTTATTCCCTGCTGTATTCAAATACACATTTTGAACACTTTAAATTATATCTGTACTGCAAAGCAAGAATGTTTCTTATTCCTTTTGTATTTAAACACAAAACAAAGATATGATGAAATGTATCAATAATCCATACCAAGGCTTTATCCATAATGATTTGTATTTTCAGAGTTCTTTTCAATAGCATAGCATCCAATTTTTTCTGTGAAACACAGGACATGAGATAAATAAAACATTTTTAAAATTCTTATATGGCTTATAATTATGTGCATTATATATGTTCACACAGAGAGGTATCCTATGTAATAAAAGCCTAATTTGCAAATCAACTGACCAGTAGAATGATAGGCAGAACGACCTGTTGCTATGATGCATAATGACTACTAGGGGGCAAATGCTCAACACCAATCTGCACCCAGCAGTGGTGGCAGGGGGCAGGGGTAGCTAGTGGGCAGCACCAGACCAGTGAAGGTGGGTGCCAGCAGGGACTTTCTGATCACCCCACTAGTCACCCTATAGATCGGCCTGGTTGCCAGACAGGCCTAGGGACCCTACCTGTGCATGAATTTTGTGCACCAGGCCTCTAGTAGATAAATAAATATTGATACATAAAGATACAGATAACAGGAAAATAAGAGGATGAGTACTGACTAAGTAAATAAGCAGGTGAGATTCCAAACAAACATTTTAGACACCAATCAGAAGCTTTCACATTCTATTTTTGACTATAGGCCAGGGTCATGAAATTTGTGCACTGAGCTGAAGGGTGTCCCTCAGCCCAGCCTGCACAATCTCCAATCTAGGACTCCTCAGAGGATGTTTGACTGCCGGTTTAGGCCAGATTCCTGTCAGTCAGACATCCCTCTCACAATTCAGGATTGCTGACTCCTAACCCCTCGCCTGCCTGCCTGACTGATTGCCCCTAATTACTTCTGCCTACCAGAATGATCACCCCCTAACTGTTTCCTTGCTAGCCTTATTAACACCTAGCTGCCCTCATTGCCCACACCACAACTGCTCTCCGCTACTGACATGGTCATCCTAAACTGCCCTCCCTTGCTGGCCTGATGGCCCCCAACTGCCCTCCTCTGCCAGCCTGGTCACCCTCAACTGCCCTCCCCTGCCAGCCTAATCTCACACTCAACTGCCTTTCCCTGATGGGCTGATTGCCCCTAAATACCCTCCCCTGCTGGCCTGATCTCACCCCAACTGTCTCCTCTGCCAGCCAATTTGGTTCTAATTGGTCAGTTTCTATGCCAGTCATTGTCAAAAGCTCTGCCTCCCAGTCATTGTCAAAAGCTCTGCCATTGGCTCCTCACACTTGACCCAGATTTGGTTTTGATTGGTTGGTTTCTATGCCAGTCAGCATCTCTGGGCCTATCAATGGGGCTTTTTCAGAAAGGCTGAATAGCAGCCCCAGTGGAGGCCTGGAGAGACAGTGGAGGCCTGGTGAGAAATGAAGACATGGCTGCTGGCCAGACATGGAGAGAAAGAGAAAGGCAAGTGCTGATCAACAGCTGCCACAGAGGCTATGGATCAAACCCTGCATTTCTCTTGAGGCCTCTCTCCAGGCCTACTTCATAGCCCCACTCAGCAGTCAGTGCTGGGTCACCGTGCTGACCTGGTTGTTGACACAGCAACCCAGCGCTAACTGCAGGACTGACTTCGGGTTTTTGATTGGAGCCTCTGGTCATGTTGGACCCAAGGTTTTTATATATTAGGATAATTGGAATCTTCAAAAAAATTATTGCTGCGATAAGGGAGAAGCCATGTTTCCTTTCTCTCAAAACCTTCCTCTAAAATCCTGTCCCAACCTTCAAGCTAACAAATTCCCATCAACTTTCCCTAAACATTGCCTCTATTTTCTCATCATTTTTACGCACTTTCAGTTATTTATAGTGACTTAATTGTGGCTTACACCTAATAAAATGCATCCATTTTAAGTATACAGTTACATCATTGGTATTAATATAAACAGCCATGTAACCATTCCCATAAGTCAGACCAAGAATGAGGTCATTACCCTCTTCCACATCAATAGCCACAGGCTCAAGGAAACTAATGATCTGCTGTTTTTCAACATAGGTTACAATGATCTACTCTACAATTCCATATAAATGGAAGCATATGGCATGTACTCATTTCTGTCTGGTTTCTTTCATTCAGAATTCATCCCTGTTGTGATTATTAGTAATTCATTAGTGTCTTCCTAAGTAGTGTGCCAGTGAAGATACCCATTGCAACTTGCTTGTACATTTACCTGTAGAACATTTATAGACATTTCTGCTTTTATTAAAAAAAAAGTTGCTATAAATGTTAATGTATAGGTCTTTGTGAAATTTTGTCTTTCATTTTTCTTGGTACTTGGAAATGGAATTCCTGAGTTATATAGAAATTGTGGAAGTTCAAAGTGGGAGGAAAGCAACAGGATGCTGGAGCAGGGCGTGAGTTGAGCAGCCTGGTGTAACCACTGTTCCCGGCAGGACTGGGCCCCCAACAGGCTGGGGCCCCCAGAAGATGGGGGTCCCTCTTCCCCATGCCGCACCAAAGGAGGGACTGAGGTAGTGAAGCAGTGGAGATAACAGATTCCATGTGTGAAGACTGAGAGCCTCTCCATGCCTTGTCCCCTGGAGGCTCACAATGTGCTGACCCGATGGGCCCCTGCTGCTGGCACCCTGGGTCTCTGGCCACTGCTTACCCTCTGCAAGGGTCAGACTGCAGGTCCCTTCCACTACCGCTTCCCCCAGTCTAAATGCTTTCCCCTCACTCTGACATAGCATAGCAACACAACCAGGAGGCCCAAGAGGTTCTTCACAAGATGATGAAGTCATTCCACTAGATTTCAGCAGCCTTAGAGTGAATGCTTTGACATGGAGATGATGTTCTTATGAATTTCATGAAAAAGAAGATTCTGGAAAGTTGCTACCATATTTTAATTTACCAACTAGTTTCTGATAACTATAGATTATGGTTTTTCTGTGAGGGCAAACTGGAGACAGTCCAGATGCCTTTTTCTTTTCTCTTGGGAAAAAACATTAACACCAAAAAAGTGACTGCAATATAGTTTCATGTCTGTGTTTCCTTGTGGGAAAAAAAGAAAGTGCCAGATTATTTGCTAAAGTAATGTGATCATTCTGCATTTTAACAAGAATTAAGTGGCAATTTTTACATATATTTAATAAGTTAATCAATGTTAACCATATTACTTAAAATAAGACACATAAAATCTATTTATATATCTAAAAAGCTAAGTGACCTTCTGACTGGCAAAGCAGCAGGCCAGTATGACATGTACTACCACCAGGGACCAGAAGCTCAATGCAGGAGTTGCTGAACTGCAGAGACTTGGCAGAGGTGGTTCTTGGGTGATGCACCCTGGAACTAGAAAGGAGGGAGCCCGATTCTGGGGTGTGTCACCTGAGAACCACCCTCTTGCAATCCAGGACCATTGGATGTTGGAGAGCCAGTTTTGGTCCAATCCCAGCATGCCAGGCCAAGAGAGCCCACCTGCCAGAGGTACCCCACTCACTCCACAGATGCCCTTTGACCATGGTGCCACCAGGCGTGGCCAATCAGGGAGGAACCATGGGAGGTTGGCTCTAGGATGTGTCTGGTTGGTCTTGCCTAGTCCCACCTTGCCGACAACCTTCTAATTAATTTATTTTCTATGTTTAGAATGCTGCACCAGGGCACTAGTAATTTAACAAGTGAAAGAATGCATTGTCCTCTGAAGAACAAAAAAAAAGAAATTTCAAAGAATCAGACATAGTTAGATCATTTTTTTTGTTTAAAAATGACCTGTACATTTGTAAATCCACATTTATAGAAAGATATTGTACATTGTAAAAATTGGGCCACATATTTCAAAATTCTAAGAACACTATCTCTAGATAATGATATTTAATTTGGTCTACTTTTAAATTTTCTATAAAAATAGTTTTTACAAAGTTAAAACATGTATTGGTAAGGAAAATATGGACAAAATAATAACCAGAAAATCTGGGTATCATTGCCTTAGTAGGATGAAAATTCAATAACAATACAACTGTGTGTGTGTGTGTGTGTGTGTGTGTGTGTGTCTGTGTGTATGTATGTGTGTGTGTGAGTATATATATATATATATATATATATATATATATATATATAAAATACTTGAGAATCCTGATGCATGAAATTCTTGCAAGAGTAGGCCTTCACAGTTATAGCAGCCTCTATCTCTTTCTGCTGCCTGGATTCCTGCCTGGATCCTGCAGAAGCAGATCCAGCTTCGTCCCAGAAGGATGTCTAGAGGACTTCTGATCTAATTAGCATATTAAGCTTATATTATTGAACAATAGTTCATAAATCATGCATGGAGTGGAGGGGTCTCTTAGCCCAGCCTTCACCCTCTCCAATCTTGAACCCCTCAGGGGATATCAGACTGCCGGTTTAGGCATGATCCCTGGGGAATGGGGCCTAAACCAGCATTCAGACATCCCACTGGCTCTCCTGCCTGCCTACCTGATCGCCCTAACCACTCTTTCTGCCAGCCTGATCAACCCCAACTGCCCCCCCTAACAGACTGTTCACCCCCAACTTCCCCCCCCCCCCCGCCAGCCTGCTCACCTCCAACTGCCTCCAACTTTCCCTTTCTGCCTCCAACTATCCCTCCCTGCCAACCTGCTTGCCCCTAACTGCCCTCCTCTGCCAGCCTGATCTCCCCTAACCACCTCTGCCTCAGACCCACCACCATGACTTTGTCCAGAAGGTCTCCTGGAAGGTCTCCCAGTCTAGCTAGCATATTACCCTTTTATTAGTGTGTGTGTGTGTGTGTATATATATGTTTTTTTTTACTTCAAATTAGGGGAAAGGAATAATTTTCAGTTTTAAAGTATGTAAATTTATATTTACTATACTTCTAAATTATAAATGATATATTCATAAAATACTTAAATATCTCATAAAAGGTTTAAATATAATTAATATGTTTAATTTTTTTAAATGTAACAAATTTCTATGAGAATAAGTTTATCAAAAGTAGCAAAATGAAAATTTCAGAATATGGTAACTTACTTCTGACTTCACAAGAATCCTGTAGGCCTGCTCTCCAAATTGGATTATAGGATAATTGTGTTGTAATGTGAGAAAATCAGTTTTACTATTCTTTATTTGATAAAGCATATGCTCAAACATAGCTGTGGATTCCAATGGTTCAATTCCAAAACTGACGTTCACCAACTGCAATAATCCCCTGAATATTTAAACACATAAAATAACATAAAATAATAATTTAGATTTTCTCTTTGAGAAATGTAAATCAACACCAAATAAAAACTTTTATATAAATTTGATAGTTATCCTTATGATACAATTAAATATAGGAATCATTCCATTTTACTCAAATTTACTTTCAACCTAATTTATACTATCTGTCAGTTAGGGCATTTATAAGTCCCTATGGTTGTTATAGGGTTAATTCAAATGAATATTCTTTATTCTAGTAGACTTATTCTAAATAAATTTTATGACTGTAAGCTTAAGATAGAGACAACAAAAATATAAAAATTATAAAAGGAGGACAAAAAAAAAAAAACATATGAGAAGAAACACAACCAAAGCCTATATTTTCTTTGCTTTCACTCTATCATTCAAGGAATTTGTAAAAATTAAAGTGTTACATAAGATTGTCAACCATGTATATCTCTGGAATTAGCAATTACCTGAGTCCAGAACAGGTGCTTAGTGTCACAACTGAATTTGGAATCTCTGCAACATATCCTTGGTGGAAGCAATGGCTCTAACAGGAGTACATAAAGGTATGATTTAAACATTAAGTTTTTGGTTTCATACTTACTTTCTAGACATTATGAATGCACAGATTTAGCCAATTAACCAGTATTATTTACCAAATTTCCAGATTTTCTTTTGATCTACCTATAATTACTTCCTCTTAACACTCACCTGCCTATAAATTCCACCCAAAAAATCCTTTCTATAATAAATAATTCTATAATTTTAAAAGAACCTTTTAAAATAGGACATATAGCTTCCCAGACAAAAAATATATAAAGGAGTTTGTCACCTCCAAACCAGTATTACATAAAATGTAATACTTCTTAAAGAATAATAAGAAGAAAAAAGATAAACATATAAATAATGGCAATAAATATTTATCAGCCATTGAATCTAAAAATATATAAAATAAACAAGCAAAACAGAATCATAAAGAATAAATCCTGATGTAAGCTGTAAGATTTAATAAGTAGTAATATATTAATACTTGAGGCCCAGTGCATGAAAATTCATGCACTGGAGAGGGAGGGTCCCTCAGTCTGGCCTGCCCCCTCTTATAGTCTGGGATCCCTCAGGGGCGGAAGGCAACCCAGCATTCAAGGAAAGGCACGCCCCACCACACCTCTGCTTCTTCCACTGCCAGCAGTACAAGCTTCAACCATCCCTGGTTACCTGAGCCTCGGGTGGCCCTGGGCAGCTTGACAGAAGCCATTCGAGTCTTGCCTGTGCCTTGGGCCAGCCCTAGGCAGCTGGGGGCCTAAAGAGACTGGGGGACTCTGGAGGCAGGTGCGAGGGGTGGCCAGGTGCCTGCTACCTCAGCAAGGTTGAGGGGACTGGGCACCACCATCTTGTGGATGTGGGTGCCTCCATTTTTGAGGGTGTATCAGTCAATTAGCATATTCTCTCCTTATTGGCTATGGGGGCCACCATTTTTGAGATGGTGAGAGGGTCAATTAGCGTATTCTCTCTTTATTAGGTAGGATTGGCTCATAAATTATAACCCAAATAGCATTCTAATCCAAAATGTTAATAATAGGGTAATTAATTTGTTAAGATGCAGGGAAATTTTCTTTGCTTTTCACTTTTTAAAAAAAAAAATATATATATATATATATATATATATTATTGATTTTTTACAAAGAGGAAGGGAGAGGGATAGAGAACTAGAAACATCAATATGAGAGAAACATCGACTAGCTGCCTCCTGCACAACTCCTACCGGGGATGTGCCCACAACCAATGTACAATATATGCCCTTGACCAGAATCGAACCTGGGACCTTTCAGACCACAAAATGATGCTCTATCCATTGAGCCAAACCAGTTTCGGCTGCTTTTCACTTTTTAATTAAAGCTAAATATGCTGGAAAAAAATGAGGTGTATTTTTTTTTTAAGATATTATTAAGGAAATAATAAGGCAAACCATGTTCTAGATTAAATGATTCATAATATATTTTTTATTTCATTTACTGTATTTATTTTTAATTTAAATTTTATTTTTAATTAGAGTTCATATTAATATTATTTCATATTAGATCACTTACAATGTGTTTCCCTTGATATTTTCAGTACCCACCTGACACCATAAATAATTTTCACATTATTGACTTTATATTTTCTATGCTGTACTCTACATTTCCGTGAATATTCTGTAAATGTTAACTTGTATTCTTAATCCCTTCCCTTTTTCACCCAGTCCTCCAAATCCCCTCCCCATCTGGCAATCATTATTCTGTTCTAAATATATTTCTGTTTTGCCAAAATCAGTTTGGCTCAGTGGATAGAGCGTCGGCCTGTGGACTGGAGGGTCCCAGGTTCGATTCCGGTCAAGGGCATGTATCTTGGTTGCGGGCACATCCCCAGTGGGGGGTGTGCAAGAGGCAGCTGATCGATGATTCTCTCTCATCAATGTTTCTAACTCTCTATCCCTCTCTCTTCCTCTCTGTAAAAAATCAATAAAATATATATTAAGATATACAATATATATATATATATTTCTGTTTTGTATTTATGTACAAAGTTTTTGTAGTTTTAATGAACTCCAGTTTATTTTCTGTGGTTGTTTGTGCATATATTTTAAAAGAACTTGTATCTAAGATATAAAAAGAGATATTACAGCTGGGTAATAAAAACATATGTAACCTAATTAAAACTCCATAAGAGGTTTTTTGTTTTTTGGTTTTTTTTTAAATAAAAACTTGGAATACAGCTACAATAATCAAAACAGTGTGGTTCTGTAATAGGAGAGACATACAGACCAATGCAATAGAATTATGAGTTCAGAAATAAACTTATACATCCATAGTTATTAGATTTTTACATAACTTCCAAGATTATTCAATGTATAAGGAATAGTCTCACCAACAAATTGTGCTAGAAAAACTGAAAATCCATATGCAAAAGAAAATATCAGGTAATTACTATACACCATGTACAAAAATTAAGTCCAAATGGATCAAACATCCAAATATAAGAGCTGAAACTACAAAACTCTTATAAGAAATTATAGGGGTAAATCTCCATAAATTTGGATACGGCAGTGAGAAGTCTTTTCCTAGTTCTGGCACAGAAAGCACAAACAACAACCAAAAATAAAGTAGAGTATATTAAAATTACAGAAACTTGTGCAGATCAAAGGATTAGATCTAGAAAGAGACAACTCATAAAATGGGGAAAATGTTTGGAAATCATATAACTGATAAGGGTCTTGTTGAAATCAACATCAAAATAACAAATAGCATCTGTAATACTTACATTAACAAGGATACATTTCTTTAAAATGAAAAATAAGTACTAGTGAGGATCTGGAGCACTTGGAATTCTTGTATGTTGCTTATGGGAATGTGAAAACATGCAACTGGTTTGGAAAACAGTTTGGAGGTTCTCATAAATTTAAATATAAAATAAACCGAATGGTCCAAAAATTCAATTTCTAAGCATATACATGAGAAATTGAAAGCAGGTTTTCTAAAAAAATTTTTACACAAATGCTTATACAAATACTAGTCTAAATAAGTAATAAATAAATGAATAAATAAATTAATTAATTAATAAGTACTTGATAGAAGCTTTATCTTTCTTTTCTCAGCTGCATTTCTTAAGTATATGATCTGAAACTGCTGACTCATGTAATTGACAACATTCATTTGACTTCAACAGTGAACTTCTCACTTATTTTTCTAAGTTACCCAAAAATACCTTAATGGATATTTCTTCATATTTTTGTTCTTAATATTTTACATTATTAATCATCTTTAGTTCAAACTCTCATCCCCATGGACTTTCATGGCAAGTCTCAGGTTCTCCCTCAATATTCTCTTTCAGTATATATTCCCTTCCCTTCCCTTAAAAGTCTAGTGAAATCTAGAGTCAGTCTTAATCCTTTGTTAATCCTGTGCTGTTAAAACTTTAGAAGCATCCCATTCTCTCCTATGTATTTGTTTATGCATTTTAAACTCCCAGAGATGCATCTCCATCAGTAACCATTTGCTTTATTTCAAAAATATAGTGAGCCACCATCTCCCACCCACTGCCATCATCTGAACACACTCTGCTCCAAGAGAAGCAACAGCTGTATCTATGCACTGGTGCCAGCAGCCATTGTAGCTACAAGCTCTTCACAAAGTATAAGGTTTCTGAAACTCTATACAGCAGCAGAGAGCAATTCAGACTTTCAGCTCCTGGACTTGCACCCAGTTAGAGAAAATGATCCTCATGAGAGATTTCCCATTTGGGATATCTTTTAACCAATAAACACTAGCAAAGTTCAAAGGAGAAACAACTGACATCGGCTAGAGAATAGTCAGAGGAAATGCTCTCCGTCCCATAGATTTTTCACCATCTGACCCCACCAGGCAATACAAGTTGGCACAGCCAAGTTCCTTTTATCCCTGCAGGCTGCACAGGCAGAGATCCAGCAGGAGCTGCAGCAGAGCACAATATAACATCAAAGGACCCAAGAAAGCTAAATTGTCTTTGGAACAATAGAACACATTAAATCTATACTTAACCTAGGTGACTGCTTTCAAATTAAGATTATTTAGAAGTGAAGAAATCAACCAAAGAACTTGTATGCATTCATATTAGCATAACCAATGGTCACAGACACTGGGGCAGTGGGAGCTTGGGGTTAGGGATGGCTGTGGGGTGGGGGGGGGTGTCAACCTGGAAAAAAAGGAGACATATGTAAAACTTTGGACAATTAAAAAATATACAATAAAAATAGAGTGCAACTGAAAATCACACCCTATATCAACAAGCAAGGAAATCACAGCAAAAATGGGGAAAACACAACCACTGATATTAATATTGAGATGAGGCACATATTGAAACTATCACACAAAGATTTTTAAAAAGCTATGAAAATTTGTTACAATGAACATGGAAATTAAATTTGATGGTGGAGTAAGAAGCCCTATCTCCTCCATCCCCCAACAGACAAATTCAGCAACACTTCACGGGCAATTTCCCTTTGTGAGAAACCAGACACTAATAGAAAGCCTCTTGCACATCATACAAGAATGGAAAATCTCTTACCAAAGCCAGGAGGAAGGATTGGAACTTTTCACCAGAAACTACCCCAGAGAACTGCCTTATGATAAAAAACACATCCTCTAGTTACCATCCTACTGATGGAAAGGAAGTGGTTTGCGCACAAGTCCAAGGTCCTAATGTTTCTGTGGGGCTGATGCAAAGAACTAGTATCTGTGACAGGAGTCCTGGAGATCCAATGAGTTCAGCACAGTCTAGCCACTCAAGCAACAACAGAGGCAGTGGCTACTAGACACCATTGATTCATCCCCACCCTAACTCTGCCTAGAGTGAGTGGATGGAAAATCCCAGCTCTGTGCTTCCTCCTGGGGTAAGAAAGTTGATCCACACATTCAGTGCCTCCACTTCACCACAATTGCCCAAGGTACTAGCATCTGTCTCACCAATCCTGGAGCCCTGATGATTCCTGCACACTCCAGTTGAAAGGGAAAGAACAGAAGCAGCAGCTCTAGATGGTAAATGCCACTGGTCCTTTCTGCTGACCAGCACAGAGAAGGCAAGGATAAATAGATGCCTGCTTTGCCCTGAAGATGGCAAAGTGTTAGTAGAGGCCCCCAGATCTCTTTCCAGGATGTTTTGTGGGGTCCTCTTCTGTACTTCCCCAAAGTGAAGACTGAGGGAGCCCTCTAAGAAGCAGACATCAAAACAAAAAATTAATAAAATAGTCAGGAAAAGATGTCTCACACAAAGGAATAAGATAAATCTCTAAAACTGACCCTAATGAAACCAAGTTAAATGATTTACCTGACAGATAATTAAAATGAACTCTCATGAACATGCTCACTGAGCCCAAAAGAACAATGCAAAAATTTCTTATCAATGTCCTTTGGAAAAGAATGTAGTTGAATTTCAACAGTGGAGCCGAAACCGGTTTGGCTCAGTGGTGGAGCGTCGTCGGTCTGTGGACTGAAGGGTCCCAGGTTTGATTCCGGTCAAGGGCATGTACATTGGTTGCGGGCACATCTCCGGTAGGAGGTGTGCAAGAGGCAGCTGATCGATGTTTCTCTCTCATCGACGTTTCTAGCTCTCTATCTCTCTCCCTTCCTCTCTGTAAAAAATCAATAATACATACATATATATATATGTATACATATATATATATATACATACATATATATATATTTATTTATTTATTTATTTATTTTTTAAGACTGAATTACAACAATGGAGAAAATATTTACATACCACATATCTGGCATAATACATATTCACATAATAGATATCTCTATTTGAATGTGTAGGTTGGTCAAAAATTTTTTAAAAAACACAAATCAAACTAGAAAATGGAAAAAGACATTTAATGGGTATTTCACAAAAAGAAAACAAATAAGCACATGAAAATATGTTCAACATCATTAGTTACTGGGAAATGCAAATCAGAATCACAGGAGATATCACTACACATCTATCAGAAGGTCTATGAATTTTAATCCTGAATAGTGATCACCACAACAGGAATGCAGACACTCATCTCTCATACATTGCCAGTGGAAATATAAGATAGTACAACATTCTGGCAAATGTTTTGATAATTCTTTTTTTTTTAATATCTTTATTTTTGAAAGTATTATGTATGTCCTCTGTTTCCCCCATTGACCTCTACCACCCTAGCCCCACTTTCCAACCCATGCCTTCAACTTCCTTTTGTCTGTGTCTGTGGGTTTTTATGTATGATTGGTTCATTGGTTGATCTCTAACATCCCACCCTCCCTTCCCTGTTTTAATTCATTTTAAAATATAAAAATATACTTAAAATATGGCCACAATCATATACATGGATATGTGTTCCAAAGAAATAAAATTTTGCATTTCATCTAAACTACTAGATTTATTGGTGTAAAGCTTTTTTTCACCCCAATTTAAATTCTTTATTATTTAAATATTACATAAATACTTCTTTTTCCCCATTGACCTCTCCTTGGCAGCCCCCATCCCCCAGCACATGCTCTCACCCCCCACCACCACCACATCTGTGTACATTGGTTGTGCTCGTATGTAAGCATACAAGTTCTTTGGTTGATCTCTTAGCCCCACACTCCCCACCTTCAGAACTGGAGAGTATTATATTAAAGGAAATAAATCAGTCAGAGACAGATAAATATCACATGATCTCACTCATTTCTGAAATATAAAAACATAAACTGATGAACAAAAATAGAAACAGAGTCATAGAAGCATTGAACAGACTGGTGTAAAGCTTTTGAAATACTCCCAAATATTTATTTTTCTGTGTGACTAATAAAATCTCATTTTATCCCTAATATTAATGGAATTCTTATTCTGCAGAAGTCTTACTAGGATTATTAATTTTTAGTTATTTGAAGGAACTAATTTCTGAGCTTTAATATTTTCTTTTTCATGTTTCTGTATCATTTATTTCTGCTTTTATATGCATTATTGCCTTGCACTACAATGTTGGAATCTTGATAGAGTATTACATTTTGTTAACCTCATCTGAGGATATCTTTCCATTGATGTTTTTTAGGGACAGTGGAAGAGAGAGGGAAAGATAAAGACAAACATTGATATGAGAGAAACACATCAATTGATTGCCTACTGCATGAGCTCAGAACAGGGCCAGGGCCCAGGAGGAGCCTGCAACCAAGGTACTTATCCTTGACTGAAATAGAACCTAAGATTGCAGGCCATCACTCTATCCACTGAACCAACCAGTCAGGGCTAGAGTACTGCATTTTGTAGAGGAAGGTAATTATTTTAATGGTAACCCTCCTTACTCTGCTCATTGCTTCAGGCTATGGGATGAAGAATGGGGTGATAAAAATACCCATTACTCCAGATGCCTTCTCCTAAGAATTAGCCTTTCTGATCTCAGCTGAATGCCTGCTCATACAATGCTGCCTGGTCTGAACAATCCATTATCTTCCAACAATGTTTGACCTACAGCAACAATTTTCAATGAGTGTGTTGAAAGAGTTTTTGAAACAAGCAATACCTGACAAAATCTCTGTCAGGGGCAGAGACATCTTTTCCCTTACATTGTCAAGTTAAAAAAAAAAAATGGCAACAGCAAACACAACAATATCCATGCAGTGTAAGTGAATCAAAATTATACCTATATATTTTTTCAGGTGTGACACAGAATTTTTGTAATTAGCTTATGTGTAGTATGAGACAAAAAAAGTAAAAAAAAAAATAAAAAAAAAAATGAGCATTGACCTATGAACCAGGATATCACTATCCAATTCCTAGTCAGGGAACATGCCCAGATTGTAGGTTTGACTCCCAATAGGGAGCATGTTGGAAGTAGCTGATCAATGATTCTATTTCATCATTAATGTTTCTTTCACTTTCCATCCCTCTTCTTATGTGAAATATAAAAAGATATTTTAAAAATCACTGACTATAGTATTATCTCCATTTGAATCTCTACCTTTCAGTAGAATCTTATCCAGCAAATATGTAACATAATCCTCAATGAAGGACAGAAGGCAGCTACCCTCCCCCCAAATACATACATTTAATAGGCTCTGTCCATCTCTGGTCCTGGCTCCTTCAAGTTCCAACTGCTTCAGCATCCCTGAACTCCAATCTCTTAGTGGTTGCTTAATTCTACTTCTTATGCTGTGCTTAAGACATTATTCCCAGACAGAAGATCAAGTTAAATTTGAGACTCACCTTCTAGGTGTCCTGTTCCTCAGTGAGAAATCTCCTGATCTGTCTATTGCCAAATGCCTAAACACAGGTACCTCATGTACAATATTTTATTGTGCTTTCTACTTATAGATGATTATAACAATCTATGCCAGATACTATTTATTTATTTATTTATTTATTTATTTATTTTTCTCTTAATTTATTTTTATTATTGAGAGTATTTCAGATGTCCCCCCTCCCCCTCCCTAAGTCCCATCCATCTGATTTCTCCTCACCACCCCAGGCCTTCATCCCACTATTGTCTGTGTCCATGTACTGTGCCTATATGGATTTATATTAATATCTCAATTACAATAAATAGAATCTGACCAATCATATGTCAACATTGGTTTCTTCCAACTCATACAATATATTCTAGCAAAATGAGAACTTTGCAGACTAAGGCTAACTTTCCCATATACTTTGAAAAATTTCCTTACTACTACCAGGATTTTGGGTTACAATTAAAATTCCTATGTTTCACACTGAACATACTCAGTTTCTGTACCTAATATGCTTTTCTGTCCTCACTTTCTCAATGGTCAATCTACAATTTCCACCGTTTCCTCTCCACTCAGAGACTAGGATATATCAATTTAAACTATTCAATGTGTTGGGGTTTTTATAAAATCTTTTTTAGCTCCTTCAGCTATTTTTGGTTTGTTTGTTTCTTCTCAAATTTTTACTAATACTTCCAGATAGTAAATGACTTTCTTGAATAAATGACTCCTAAATTTTAAACTTAAAAAGCAGTTTTTCTATTCTATATGATTTTATTGTAATTGCCACATTATATAATACTTAGATTTTTTTTTATCAGTTTGCCCAATAATTCTGTGGAGTATAAAACAATATATTTCTTCTCACCATTAACACATAAAAAATACAATCTACAAGAATAAAAGGAAGACTTACCTTTTTAAATGAAGAATGTGGAAATAATGTTCCTGACTTGTTGTATATATATACCAGGAAATGAGGGTCTAAAAGTGACCTAATTCAACCAAGATAATGACACTTCATTGTATGAATATTATTAATAAAAGAAACTTCAAGAATCAAATTTACTTTCAATTACAGAAGCTCAGATACCCAAACAATTAAATGGACTCATCTTTCCATGATCTAATTTGCATTCTACAAGCATAATGTGTATATAAAATAAAAGAATAACCAGTATAACCAGATACCAATATGAAACCTACAATGACATAGCTTTAGCTTTAGTAAGAACCAGAACTTCCAGATTCCCACAACAAAGTTTTCTTTTAGATTTAAGCATCAGTACATCTGATAGCATGAACAGGCCAGCTAATATTTACAAAAAAGTAGCCATTCATTGATAAAGGCAAAAAGCATGCTTTTTTTTTTATGTAGTTATACTATGGTAAAAACAATGGATGCCCCTGGCTGGGCAGCCTTTACTGCTGCTGAAATCTCTCCCAGTGTGGCCAGCTCTGCCACAGAGACCACACCATCTTGAAGGGGAAAGTGACTGTGATAGGAAGCCGAGCCTTACCTTCTAGTGGGGAGACCTCAGATACTTCCCGGGACCCTACAACCACAATACCAGGGACCAGCTGCCTAAACTGCAAACTTAAAAACATTGGGACTCCAGCCCCCAAGACCATGGACTCCTAAATAGTCTATCAAGGGGGAGACAAAGTGGCACAAAAATGCAGATTAGCCCTGCTTCTCACAGAGCAGATAGAAGGAACAGCTGAATCAAACAGCACCCACACGGAACTGGCAAATTATACACAGCTGGTGAGGCAATCTATGGACAGAAAGGTCATATATAACCTAGCTAGAGAATGATGAGGTCTGGGAGCTAGGCTGGAGGGAGAAATGAGCTTAGCAAGATCTAAGAGTTTCAGAAAAAAACTGCGCCCCACAAAATGCACAGCTATTGGAGTTAGTGTAGCCCACGTATGTGGAAGGGGGTCCCACAGGGCTGTTGGCAGAAGAGGACTCTAGAAATCAACTCACAGATTGGCTGGGCCCAGAAAGGCATCCTGAAGTTATATCAGTATACCGACTGTGTAGTGCCAGTGGAAAAAGATGTGTGCAGAGATGCACACATTGCCAGGGGGAAAAGATGCAACTCCACATGCTTACTCTGGCTTTTTTCTTTTTAAATCCTTGCTTTTGATTACTAAGCCCAGTACATAGGATCTTCCAATCAAAAATACTCACAGGGTAGTTTTTTTTTGTGTGTGGAACCTGAGGATCAGAGTGGGGAGAGACAAAAAGGAACCAGCTCTGGGGCAATCTGTCCCTTCAACCCAGTATTAAATGACATAAGGAAAGCAATCTAAACACTGGGTAGCCTTTTATCCCTGGATATTAATACATAAATACTGCAACCCAGAGGTTGAATTACAAATTGTCTCTTATGTAAATACAACTAAAGGCAGGCTGAGAAACAAAGAGATCCTGCCCCCATGAAAACAGAGTTGTGGCTTATGACACAGAGGAGCAGGGGATCACAGAGAACTTCAATACTGTTCTGACTACCTGACAGGAAACAGACATGTCAAACAGAACAACAAAGGAAGTAATGACCTACACTACTTCACTTTCTATTTTTTTTATCTTTTACTTAAGAAACTAACTACATTTTTTCTCACTTGATTTTACCTTTTTATTATTATAGTTTAATTTTTCATTGTGATTACTATTATTTTACTTTTTTAAATTTTATTTATTTTGGGGGGGATTAATGTTCTACATTATATTTCTATTTTTCCTTTAGCATTATTTTACTCTATCTCAATTTTAACTTTATGCCAACAGTCTGTTCCTCACTTGTCCCTTTTTACGTCTCATTTCTCTTACCCTGTTCCTCCTTTAGTTTTTCCATATTCTTTATATTTACTCCCTGTTAAAAAAGTTGATCTTACTTATATATCTAATTTCTGTTCCCCTTTTCTAAGTCCATATATACTTCTCTTTTCTCTTTCTTCACTATCCAATTTTTTTTCTGCCTTTGTTTTGTTTTGTTTTGTCTTTTTCTTTCTCTCTTGTTCTTTGTTTGATTTTTTTATTAGTTTGGATTGTTGTTTTTCTTATTTTTCTTCTATTGTTCCTCTCCTCACCTAATATTGTGTTCTACTAATAGCTTAACTAATTCCAATCACCAACTCAGGCCTATCTATTGGATATTCTCCATATCCAATAGTTAACACATACATAAATAGATAGATATACATTTTTTGTATTTTGTCTTTTACTTTTATTCTTATACATTCATTCTCTTTCTACCTCATTTATACTGAATTGTGGTTATTTCTCTATTTATTCAATTCCTTGACATTACATTCTTGGAATAAGCTCTGCCTCTTCAGATTCATCTGGATATTGGTTGGTTGGGTGTTTGTTGTTTGCATTTTTTTGATTAGTTATTGTTTTATTGGAGTTTTCTCCCCATGTACATATATTTAACCCCTTCTTTATTCCTTTCTTTCTTTTCTCTCTTACATCTTTTTCCTTTTCTCAATATCATTTTGCACTCTTTTTTTTCATTCCCTAATTCTCTTTTCTCTGGTGATCACCTTTATTTGGGGTTATTAGTATCGTGAATACATTTGTGTTTGGTGACTTGTGCATTGTGTCTTGTTGTGTTGTATTTTATGCCTTTAAGTCAATGCAGGATAGAGAAAGCTACATAACCAGACACCCAGAAAGGAATGATCATGAGGAGACAAAGGAACAACCTGCACATGAAAGAATAAATGAATCAGAAGACAAGGAAGTAAATGAAATAGAGGCAAGCAATATGTAAGAGAAAAATTTCAGAGAAGTGGTCATAAGGTCACTCAAAAGGATGGAAGACAAATACAATAATATGTGTAAGAACCAAAAGGAAATGAAGAAGAACCAAGAAAAACTGAAAAATGACATCACTTCAATAAAGAACTCAATATAAAGCATCTACAATATATTAGAAGAAGAGGAGGACTGAGCTAGCATCAATGAGCTAGAAGACAAGGTAGGAAAAATACTCAAGCAGAGCAGCATCTAGAAAAAAATACTTAAAAAACAGGAAGAGAACCTAAAGGAAATTTGGGACAACAGAAAATAAAACATCTGCATTATAGAGATAACAAAAAGAGAGGAAGCTGAGCAAGGAATAGAAAACCTGTTTGAATAATGACAGAAAACTTCCCTGATATAGGGAAGGAAAACTCACACAAGTCCAAGAAGCTCACAGAGTCCCAAACAAGATGAATCCCAAAAGTCCAACACCAAGACACATTATAATTCAATTGAAAAACACCAATGACAAAGTAAAAATGTGAAAGACTTCCAGAGAGACACAGAAAGTTACCTACAAATGATCACCCATCAGACTATTGAGACTGATTTCTCAACAGAAACACATCAGATCAGAAGGGAATAGAATGAAATATACAAAGTTATGCAAAGGAAGAATATAAATCCAAGAAAACTGTATCCAGCAAGGCTATCAATCAGAAATTGGGAGCTTCACTGACAAAAAAGAACTAAGGGAGATTATTATCACAAAATCATCAATGCAAGAAATGCTAAATGGTCTGCTATAAAAAAGAAAAATAGGAAAGAAAGGAACACAGGCATAAAGAATAAAAATGGTGACAGTAAAGTACCTATCAATAATATTAAATGCAAATGGATTAAATGCCCCAATCAAAAGACATAGGGTAGCTAACTGGATAAGAAAACATGACCCATATATCTGCTGTCTACAGGAAAAACTACCTCAGAACAAAGGACTCATACAGACTGATGGTGAAGGGATGGAAAAGGTTTTTCAGGTGATTGGAAATGGAAAAAAAAAAAAAAAAAGCTGAGGTAGCAATATTTATAGCTCACAATTTATACCTCAAAGTGAAGGCCATAACAAGAGATAAGGAAGGCCACTTCATAATTCTAAAAGGAGCAACCCAACAATATATAAATATATATGCATCCAAGACATGAGCATACAAATACATTAAAAAAAAAAATTCTGGGGATATCAAGGGAGAGGTTCACAGCAATACAGTTATATTAGGGGACTTTAATACCCCACTAAGACAAATCTTCTAAACAAATAATCAGCAAAGAAACATCAATCCTAAATGACTCACTAGAACAGATGGAATTAATAGACATCTTCGGAACATTTCACCCCAAAGCCACAGAACATACCGTATTTTTCGGACCATAAGACGCACTTTTTTTCCCCCAGAAGTGGGAGGGGAAAGTCCCTGCGTCTTATGGTCCAAATATAGCCTACACATATACTTTAAAAAAAAAGGTTTTTTACTTGCCCGGCTCTGTGTTGTCTCTGTGTGCTTGCCCGGCTCTAAAATGGTTCTAAATGCTGCTGTTTACTTTACAGGGTTGATTACATGTGTTTATGACTGTGATGTTGGGTTTTAATGCACATAAAATATTTTAGGACACTATTTGTTTCATAATCTTTTTTTCTTCATTTCCCTTCTCTAAAAACTGGTGCGTCTTATGGTCCGGAGCATCTTATGGTCCGAAAAATACGGTACATTCTTCTCAAGTGTACATGAGCTATTTTCAAAGATAGACCACTATTGGGACACAGGCAAAGTCTCATCAAATTCAAGAAGATATAAATCATATCAAGCATCTTTCCAGTGGCATAAAACTAGAAATCAACCACAATAAAAAAAAATCAAACAACTGGAGGCTAAATAGCATGCTCTGAAACAAATACTGTGTTACTAGAAGAGATCAAATAAGAAACAAAGCATCTTGGTAACAAATGACAATGAAAAAAAATACAAAATCTATGGGACACGGTGAAAGCAGTCTTGAGAGGAAAGTTTAAAGCTCTACAGGCCAATCTTAAAAAATAAGAATCAATGGTAATAAAATATCTAACTCTACAGCTCAAAGAGAAATAGAGCAACAGGAAAAGCCCAGCATAAGCAAAAGGAAGGAGATAATAAAGATCGGAGCAGATATAAACGTCACAGAGACCAATAAATAAATAAATAAATAAATAAATAAATAAATAAATAAATAAATACAAAAGGTCAACAACCAAGAGTTGGCTCTTTGAAAGGCTAAACAAGATTGATGAAACTCTAGCCAGGCTCACCAAGAAGCAAAGAGGACCCAAATTAACAAAAGCAAAACATCAGTCAGCCTACTCTTGTACGCTCCCCCGACTGGGGACTGAGCCTGCAACGCTGGTAGGTATCCTGACCAAGAATCAAACTGACAACTTTTTGGTGCCTTTTGGTCATGAAAAAGCAAGCAATGAAGTGAACAAAAAATAAAGCAAAGGCCTTTCATTGAGCATCAACCTACAAACAAGGAGGTCACGGTTCAATTCCCGGACAGGGCACATGCCTGGGTGCAGGAAGCAGCCAACCGATGGTTCTCTCTCACCACTGATGTTTCTATTTCTTCCTCTCCCTTCTTCTCTGAAATCAATAAAAATATAGTTTAAAATAACACAAAAAATAAAGACCTTTCACCTGCTCCACATACACTTGAATTTACTTTCAGGTCTTTAACATGAAGATGGGACACTGAGATGCTAAGAAAAGACAAGCCGCCACAGAGGCTCTGCAGTGTAATCTTGGGAGTCATGATTATTTACAAAGCATTTTTAAATATTACTTCTATTTGATGAGAACCATGGAGCATCATAGTTGGAAGATATAACTCAGCCCACTGTTAGTTAACAGAATATGAATATGAGACTGAAAGATTTCGTAGCTGGATGGAAATGGGGGGAAAACCCAGCATACTGGACAACTCTCCAACCTCCTAAGATCCTGGGGCCTCAGGACCTTCATCCCACATGAGCAAGAATAAACAATTAGAACAGGTAATTTCTTGTGATTTGTTATGACTACTGGGAGAATCTCTCATACATGGAATATGGGCACACAATGGAGGATAACAGAGGTTAGGAGATAGAAAAATCCAGTTGTACAAAATTTATTGAATATTCCAGCTCTCAAACCTCACAGCTTAGTGAATGCTCGTACAGAGATGGTGTGTCACAGCTAATTATTGTATGATGGCTGCCACCTTGTTGATTCCCACTGGACTTCAGGCAAACATCAGCCACGGGCAAACAAAGCCTTTCCTGCTGGCCTCCTCCATCATTCCCCTCACCTGCCCTGGCCCAGGCCCCTCAAAAAAGACTTACACTTCAGCTTAGACTAGCTGCGTACTTCATCCATGAACAGTGAAGGTTCATGGCAGTGCATTCACAGTTAGCTCTGCCACAGGGTTTTATTGTTAGTGTATATGTGAATCTTTCCATTTCCAACGCATAAATAAATACAGTGAAGGGAAAAAAATCAGAAATTAAAGCGGTGAAGTAACAACCAATCTCACAGAAATACAAATGATTATGAAAAAAGACTATGAACAACTCTATTCCAACAAAATGAACAACTTAGATGAAATAGGACATATTCATTCAAAAATTCAAGCTCCCAAAACTCAAACAAGAAGAATCAAGAAACCTGAATAGGCCAATAACTACAAAAGAAATTGAAATAGCAATAAAAAATCTTCCAGCAAACAAAAGCCCTGGTCTGGATGTCTTTACAGGGAAATTCTTCCAAGCATTCAAAGTAGAACTAAAACCTATCATCCTCAGACTATTCCAAAAAATTCAAGAGGAAGGCATACTTCCAAGCTCTTTCTATGAAACTAGCGTTACCCTAATCCCAAAACCAGATAAAGACACCACAAAAAAAGAGAACTACCAATATCCTTGATGAGCATAGATGCTAAAATCCTCAACAAAATTCTACCAAATCGGTTTTAGCATTACATTAGAAAGATCATACTCTATGACCAAGTGGGATTTATTCCAGGGATGCAAGGCTAGTACAATATCCACAAATCAATAAATGTGATACATCACATAAACAAACTGAGAAACAAAAAAACACATAATAATATCCATTGATGCATGAAAAGCATTTGACAAAATCCAACACCCTTTCTTTTTTAAAATATATTTTATTGATTTTTTACAGAGAGGAGGAGAGAGGGATAGAGAGCTAGAAACGTCGATGAGAGAGAAACAACGACCAGCTGCCTCTTGCACACCCCCTACCGGGATGTGCCTGCAACCAATGTACATGCCCTTGACCGGAATCGAATCTGGGACCTTTCAGTCCACAGACTGATGCTCTACCACTGAGCCAAACCGGTTTTGGCCCAACACCCTTTCTTGATAAAATGTCTCAGCCAAGTGGGAATAGAGGGATCATACTTCAACATACAAAAGCCCTATTATGACAAACCTATAGCCAACATCATACTCAATGTGAAAAAATAAACTCATTTCCCCTAAGGACAGGAACAAGACAAGAGCTTTCACCACTCCTGTTTGATAAAGTATTGGAAGTGCTAAACATTGACATCAAACAAGTAGAAATAAAAGGTATACAAATTGGAAAGAAGAAGTAAAACTGTCCTTATTCACAGATGACATGATATAATACATAGAAAACCCCAAAGACTACATAAAAATAAAAATAAAAAACTACTAGACCCAACAAATACATTTGGCAATGTAGCAGGATACAAAATTAAAATCTCTGTATACTTCAATAATGAACTCACAGAAAGGAAAATGAAAAAAAAAATCCCATTTACCATTGAACTAAAAAAATTAAGATACCTAGGAATAAATCTAACTAAGGACTTAAAAGACCTATACTCAGAAAACTACAGGACTTTGAAAAAAGAAATAGAGGGAGACATAAATAAATGGAAGAACAAACCATGTTCATGGATTGGTAGAATAAACATCATTAAAATGTCCATACTATTCAAAGCAATTTATAAATTCAATACACTTCCCATTAAATTACCAATGGCATATTTCAAAGACCTAAAATAAACTCTCCAAAAATTCACCTGGAATAAAAAAAAAAGACCCCAAATAGCCACAGCAATTCTGAGACAGAATAAAAAATTTGGAGGGATCACAATACCAGATAGCAAGCTATATTTCCAAGTCAAGGTTCTCAAAACTGCCTGGTACTTGCCAAAGAACAGACACATAGACCAGCTGAACAGAACAGAGAACCCAGAAATTGACACAAGCCATTATATTCAATTAATATTTCACAAAGGGGACAAGAGCATACAATGGCATCAAAACAGTCTCTTTAATAAATAGTGCTGGGAAATTTGGTCAGATTTATGAAAAAAAAATGAAACTAGATTAGCAACTTACACCATACACAAAAACAAACTCAAAATGGCTAAAGGACTTGAATGTAAGATAGGACACAATAAAAATCCTACAAAACTCCATAGAAAGCAATAATAATGGACATATGTCATAGCAATATTTTACAGACACAGCTCCTTGGGCAATGGAGACTAAAGAGAAAATAAACAAATGGAAGTACATAAAAATAAAAAGCTTCTGCATAGCAAAAGAAACCATCAACAAAACAAGAAATCCCAGTGCATGGAAGAACATATTAATGTTTGCCAATGATATTTCCAATAAGGGTTTAATCTCCAAAATTTGTAGAGAACTCATACAACTTAACAAAAGGAAGATAAATGATCCAATCAAAAAACGAGCAAAGGATCTAAATAGACACTTATGGAAAGAGGACATACAGAAGGCCCAGAGACAGATGAAAACATGCTCAAAGTCACTGATCATCCAAGAGATGCAAATCAAAATAGCAATGAGGTACCACCTCACACCTGTCAGAATGACTGTCACTAACAAAACAACAAATGACAAGTGTTGTCAAGGATGTGGAGAAAACCTCCTGCACTGCTGGTAAGAATGCAGACAGGTACAGCCGTTATGGAAGACAGTATAGTGCTTCCTGAAAAAGTTATAAATGGAACTCCCATTGGACCCAGTAATCCCACTTCTGGGATTATATCCCAAGAAACCAGAAACACCAATCAGAAAGAACATATGAAGTCCTATATTCATAGCAGCACAATTTACAATAGCTAAGATTTTGATACAGCCTAAGTGCCCATCAGTAGATGGATGGATTCAGAAACTGTGGTACATCTACAGGAAGGAATACTATGCTGCTATAAAATAAGAATAAACTTTTACCATTTGCAACAGCATGGATGGAATTGGAGAGCATTAAGCTAAGTGAAATAAGGCAGTCGGAAAAAGGTAAATATCACATGATCTCACTCAAATGTGGGATACAATGATCAACATAATTTGATGAACAAGGACAGATCCAGAGACAAATGTTAGGAGGGGAGTTTAGAGAGCAACCAAAGAACTTGTATGCATGCATATGAGCATAATCAATGGATACAGACACTGGAGAAGTGGGGACTTGTCAGGTTTGGGAATAGCTGGGGATGGAGGCTCAATTGGGGAAAAAGGAGACATATGTAAAACTTTAGACAATAAATAAATTAATTTAAAATATAAAGGAATAAAAAGGAATAAAAATATTGACCTAATATAAATTATGGACTTTGGGTTATAATGATGTGTGGGTTCAGTATAATCAATTACAACAATACTAGAGGCCTGAAGCATGAAATTTATGCAAGTGTAGGCCTTCTTCCCTCAGCTGCCAATACCTGCTACCCTCTGGCACCTGGGACCCATGTTTCCCTCTGGCCATTGGCACGCACCCAAGACCCAAACATCCCTCTGGCCCTGGCTTCATGTGGAACAATGTCTGGAATGATTTCTGATCTAATTAGCATATTGCCCTTTTATTATTATAAACTAGAGTCCCAGTGCATGAAATTCATGCACAGGGGTGGTGGTGTCCCTCAGCCCAGCCTACACCCCCTCCAATCTGGGACCCCTTGAAGGATGTCCTAATGCTGGTTTACAGGGATTGGGCCTAAACCAGCAGTCGGACATCCCTCTCGCAATCTGAGATTGCTGGCTCCCAACCACTCACCTGCCTGCCTACCAGCCTGCTTGCCCCCAACTTACCCCCCAACATGCCAGCCTGCTCACCCCCAAATGCCTCCCCACCAGCCTAATCATCCCCAATGGCCTTCTATACCAGTGTGCTCACCCCCAACTGCCTCCCCTGTAGGTCTGCTTGCCCCAATTGCCCCCCCTACTGGCCTACTCACCCCTACCTCCCTTCCCCACTGGCCTGCTTACCCCCAACAGCCTCCCTGCTAGCCTGCTCACTCCAAAGTTCCCCCTCCACTATCCTGATCACCTCCAACTGACCCCCACTGACAGCCTGCTTGTCCCAACTGGCCCGCCCCTGCTGGTCTGCTTAACCCCAATGATCCTACTCCCTACCAGCCTGATTGCCCATAACTGCCGTCCCATCCTGGACTGATCACCCACAACTGTCTTTCCTTTTTGGACTCTAACTGCCTCTACCTCATCCCCACCACCATGGCTTTGTCCAGAAGAACATCAGGAAGGTCTCCTGGAAGGTCTCCCAATCTAATTAGCATATTACCCTTTTATTATTGGGTAATAATAGTATAGATAGAGGTCTGGTGTATGGGTGGGGGCCAGCTGGTTTGCCCAGATCAGGATGGGGGTTCCCTTGAGGCATGGGGAGGGTTAGGCAAGGGGCCTGTGGTGGTTTGAAGGCAGGCCATGCACCCATAGAATGAGAGTCCTTGCCTGGGTGGCATGGCCACAGCCCTTTCCAGATGGGGCTCCCCACTGGGATGCCTAGCCAGCCTGGCTGAGGGGCTGATGGCTATTTGCAGGCTGGCCAAGCCCCCTAGCAGGAACCCTCACTCCATGGAGTGTGGCCAGCCTAGGTATGGAGCTGAGGGCTATTTTCAGGCTGGCCATGACCCCAGGTGATCCAGGCTCCCAGTCGCTCCTTTTTATCTTTTCTTTTCTTTCCTTTACTTTTCTTTTTTCTTTTCTTTTCTTTCCTTTTCTTTCCTTTTTTCTTTTCTTTTCTTTCCTTTTCTTTTCTTTTCTTTTTCGGTGCCTCCTTAAACTGAGGTCAGGGCCAGCTGGAAGCAGGTATCTGGGATTTATTTATCTTCTATAATTAAAACTTTGTAGCCTTGAGCAGAGGCCAGGGTCGGCCAGCCTGGGTGGAAAGCTTGGCTTCCTCCATCGCAGTGGCAACCCTGGCTTCCTGCTCACTCCAGCTCTGTGGTCATCTATGTTGGGTTAATTTAAATAATTGCTCCTGATTGGCTGGTGAGTGTAGCAGAGTGATGGTCAATTTGCTTGTTTCTCTTTTATTAGTGTAACTTAGAACCCAGTGCATGAAATGCATACACAGGTGGGGTCTCTAGGCCTGTCCAGCAATCAGGGCCTATAGGGGTCATATCACCTATTCCCAATTGGGGCCACATCTACCAGGTGCTGTATGGGGCCTGCCAGGCACTGGATGGGGGTTGCAGAATGAGGCCTGCCAGATTGAACTTGCCAGCCAGGGGAGGGACTGTGGTAGGTTTGCCGGCTGGAGGATAAAACAGGGGGCATTTGGCTGACAGTGGGAGGTTGGCTGTGGGAGTGTACTGACCACCAGGGGACAGCTCCTGTGCTGAATGTCTGCCCCTGATGGTCAGTGCTCATCACAGTGACAGGTTGACCAGTCATTTCAATTGTTCAGTTGTAACAGTTGCTTAGGCATATATATAATAGAGATCCAGTGCATAAAATTTGTGCATGGGGAGTTGGGGAAAAGGGTGTCCCTCAGCCTGGGACAATCTGGGCTGTTGGCTCCCAACCATTCACCTGCCTGCCTGCTTGATTGCCCCTAACATCTTCTGCCTGTCAGCCTGATCACCCCTTAACCACTCCACTGCCAGCCTGATCACACCTAACTGCTCCCCTGTCAGCCCAGTTGCCCCTAACTGCCCTCCCCTGCTGGCCTGGTTGCCCCCAATTGCCCTCCTCTGCAGGCCTGATCCCCTCCAACTGCCCTCCCCTGCAGACCTGGGTCCCTCCCAATTGCCCTCCGCTATAGGCCTATTTCGCCCTAACTGCCCTCCTCTGCCAGACAGGTCACCCCTCTCTGCCCTTCTTTGCAAGCCTGGTCCCTCCTAACTGCCCTTCCCTGTAGATCTGATTTCCCCTTTCTGCACTCTCTTGCAGGCCTAGTCCCTCCCAACTGCCCTCCCCTGCTGGCCATCTTGTGGTGGCCATATTATGTCCACATGGGGGCGGCCATCTTGTGTGTTGGAATGATGGTCAATTTGCATATTACCCTTTTATTAGATAGGATAGATATCATTTTGATGGGCATCATTGATAATGAAGGATGCTACACATATATGTGGTAAGGAGCTTATGGGAAATCCCTGTGTATTACAGTCAGTTTTGCTTTTGCTATAAACCTAAAACTGTTCTACAAAATACAGTGTATTTGAATAATAAATAATGAGAAAAATACTATAGTATATGAACAGGCAAGCCTCATACAGAGAAATGCAAATAACCATTAAATGTTCAGAGTAGATATTTAAGGAAATACAAACTGATGTTAAGATTAAATCAAATATTTTAGTACATCATGCAGGCTTTTGGAAATCTAAATTGTTATCTTTTCAGAAAGACACTGGCAATGTCTCTCAAAATCTTAATATACTATAAAATGTGAATATTAAATCAGTTACTACATGCAAATTGCTGATAAATGTGCCCTGTTAATGGTATGTGTTCAATAAGTGCCTGTTACTTTTGTTGTTTTTGTTAATATCATCTCTATTGTCATTATTATTCACACTTTTTGATCCAGAAACCTATTTTTTAATATCAATGCTAGCAAACAAAATCTATATTATATAAAAATATAGATACAATAATGTCTACTGCAGGATTTAATAAACAAATGAAAATTTCTGGAATTAACTTCATTACTATCAATATTACATATTGTTAAATGTTATCTATAGAAGGATGAGTTATGAAATTCATAAAGAGCAAGAAAGTAAGCACCATTAACCAATATGACCTGCTAGTAGTAATACCCTATTTCCACTCTCATAAAAACAAAATTGTGGGTAGGTTTTATTTAATAGAAGAATGAAATATAGGTATAAAATTGGGAAAAATAAACAAAAAGTTATTAATATTGATTTCCTAGAGTGAAGATAGAAAATTGAATGCTTAATACATTAAAAATACATACAAAATGAGAAAAAAATATATTCTAGAATGTCAAGGAAAGTTCTTAAAATCATACAAATATGTGAAATAATATGAAGACAGACAAAACTAAACATCCTATACAATAAAAGGCCAACCACCATAAGTGTGATGACTAGAACGACCAGAGACCAGAACCACCATCGTGGAGACTAGGCCCCACCCCCTAGCAAGTAGTTAGGGGTGATCAGGCAGGAATGCAGAGTGGTTAGGGTGATAAGGTAGGTAGACTAGTGTTAAGGGTGATCAGATAGGCAGGCAAGACGTTGAGAGCAATTAAGTAGGCAGATGGCCCCTCCCTGGGTTAGCTCTTCCCCCAAGCAAGCTGTTAGAGGCAATCAGGTAGGTAGGCAAGTGGTTAGGAGCAATTAGGTAGGTAGAAGGCCCCTGATAGGGGTGGCCCAATCTCCAGCAAACAATTAGGGGTGATAAGGTAAACAGGTAAGCAGTTAGGGGCAGGTGATCAGGTAGGCAAACAGCCCCTCACAGGGAAGGGCCCACCAGCAGCAACTCTGTGACAGGTGTGCAGCCAGCCACCAATTGTTCTGCAGAGGGAGGTCCAGGCCAGCCAAGCCATCACGCCCAAAGCATGTTGCCTGCAGAGGGAGGCCAGCGGTGGCAGGGGAGGGAGGTCAGCACTGCATAGATGGTAAGCAGTGGCAGTGGCAGGGATGGGGTCAGCTGCCTGACACACACTGACCAACAGGGGACAGATGTTCAATTCAAGAGCTTCCCCAAGCAAGTAGGACCCACACCAGACAAGGCTGGTGCCAGCAGGGGCCCTGTGATTGCCCTAAAAGAGGGAGGTGACCAGCAGTGGCAGCAGGGTGCAGGACCAGCAAGAGGGCAGTGCCAGGCCAGCCAACTTGGGTGCCAGAAGGGGCCCCCAATCACTACAACCATCACCCCACAGATCAGCCCTGATTATAAGCCAGGTCTAGGGATCCTCCCCATGCACAGATTTAGTGCACTGGGCCTCTAGTGTTCAATAAATGAGATAGTCATCCTTTTGTTTAGTCCTAATTTAGGGTAGTGGCTATACAAATTTAAGAAACTAAAAACTATATGAAAAAAAGAATGGCTACTTACTGTTTTTTAAGATGGAGAGTGTATGTTTTCCTGTTAATTTGGATGGCATAAATGACCTGCAGCAAAGTATTCAGAGAGAATGTAATAATTAAAAATGTGAAATACTTCAAACCAAAGCCATACTTTTTTTTAATTTAAAGTATTTATTGTTTAAAGTCTTACATAAGTCTCCTTTCCTTCCCATTGACCATACCCCAGCCATGCCCCCCCATCACATGCCCTCACCTGCCCCTCCCCATCTGTGTCCATTGGTTATGCTAATATGCATTCATAGATGTCCTTTGGTTGATCTCTTATCACCTTACTCCCCACCTTCTCCAATAGGTTGGACAATCTGTTCGATGTTTCTATGACTCTGGTTCTATTTTTGCTCATCAGTTTATGTTATTCATTATATTCCACAAATGAGTGAGATCATGTGATATTTATTCTTCTCTGACTGGCTTATTTAGTTTAGCATAATGCTCTCTAGTTCCATCCATGATGTTGCAAATGGTAAAAATGTCTTCCTTTTTACAGCAGTGTAGTATTCCATTGTGTAGATGTACCACAGTTTTCTAATCCACTCATCTGCTGATGGGCACTTAGGCTCTTCCCAAATCTCAGCTATTATAAATTGTGTTGTTATGAACAGAGGGGTGCATACCGTGTTTCCCCGAAAATAAGACATCCTCCGAAAATGAGACTTACTTAAAGGTTTCCTTCTGAGTGAAATATAAGGCATCCCCCTGAAAATAAGCCCCCCCCCCAGGCTAAACATGAGAGATTTGGTCCACTGATTCTGAAAGAAATGGAGTCACAAGAAATTCACCAGGAAATTCAGGAATTGGATTGTTATGATGATGTTCCAGAAGATGATGACATGATTGTCATTGAATAAATGAGTAAATTCTTGATACTGTAGGATTCACAATTTGTCTGGTTTGTGTTGACAACTACTGTACTACCGTACCGTATACAGGTAATAAATTTCCTTTATTTTCATTTAACAATAAATGTGTACCGTATTCTTTTCATGGAAAAATAAGACATCCCCTGAAAATAAGACCTAGCGCATCTTTGGAAGCAAAAATTAGTATAAGACACTGTCTTATTTTTGGGGAAACAGGGTATATCCTTTGATTGCTGTTTCTGTTTTCTTGGGATATTGTAGAGTGATTGGGAGCATTTTTTAATTATTGTCAGCTGAGTCCAGTGGAGTTGGCAGAGCCATGTCCTGGAAACATACCATGCTAGAGGCAGGTACATTGTCTGCCTGACCCTTACCTCAGGTGCCAGAATGTGGGTTAACTTATCCAAGTTCAGTGGTACAAGGAATGGATGTAATTGTCTGGGGTTAGCCAGGAGTGACGATTACAAAGAATGAAAAATTATAGCTTAATCTTTAACCATGATTTCACATAATTTACTTTGTTTTAAACTCTAGTAAAACTTCCTGGAATTATATAAAATTGTATAAGATAAACATGCTGCACTGGCTCTGGTTCACTATCTCTACATTAGAGGGCCAGCTGTCCCACCTGATCCCAGATTTTCCTACTGTCTCTGTGTCTGTCTCTTTCATTTTCTCAGTCCCCTATTGCCCCTACTCAGGACTCCTAAAAGCTCTTTAGCTGCACTGGTCATGGTCCATTAGAAAAATACTATATCTGGTGCCCAGATCCATGCACCTGAATATAGAGTACTCTCAGCCAGATGAGGGGAACAGTGTAGGAGTGTGCACACAACCTCAAGAAGTAAGGTAAAGAGTGTAAGGTAAAAACTGGGTGTAAAACATGAGATATTCAGAGTCTCAGGAAAGAGATCTCTACTCTAAAATGCTTAAAACTATGCTCAAAGCTCGAGGATGCTCTGTTAAGCGTAGTCAAATTCTTGATTTCTTAAGTTTTGGTAATGAAACTTGCCCTTGGTTGGAAAGCAGTTGTGTGACTGATACATAGCAGAAGGTCCAGAAAAGATTCCTATTCCTACATTCACACCATAGTCTTTCATTCATGATTGCCTTGATCCAGAGCAGGAGAGTTTAAGAATCTCTAAGCAGGGTGTGGCCACGGCTTTACAACATACAGTGGCAGGGTGTGAATCTCTAAAAACACCACTTCCTCCCTCAGCGCCACCTCCTCCTCTGCCCACTGCTACTGCAACCACAGTCAAAAGCCCACCCGATAAAGATTTACCTCCTAATTATGAGCTGGAGCTAGGGTTTGAGGCAGAGCAGAACAAGCTTACCCATGATTGGGGTGACTCAGATAATAAAAAAGGTTTGCTCTCAACCATTCAGCCTTTACAGCTGGATGCAGGTGCTCGGCCAAAAGAGAAAGCAGCTTCCTATTTCATTTTGCTGAAAGCTCAAGCTGTTTGGAGTGGACTTGTTGGAAGCTGCCCATTGTCTTCACTAGCAGAGAGGTGTGAATAAGGAACCCGGAAGGCTGGTCAACCTTGAGGCTCTGGGAAGGGTCAGAGCTACACACCCACCTTCTTGTTGAGACAAGGTAGCTGAAGCAACTTCTACCTTTTAATCTAATGTAAATCCTTAGGGATAAGATAGTTTGCCTGTTACTGGAAATTGCTTGCCTAAGGGCTATGGGTGGATCCCAAACCTGAATAAAAGGGATCACAAGGCCAGAGCAAAATGGAGTCCATTGGCAACTGGCGCCCCATGTGGGGCATTTGCATGGATGAACCATATAAAGGATTAAAGAAAATTTCCCAACAACCACAAAAAAAAATCTTTATCTTAAAGACATTTTCTTCCCCTCCATTAGATTTCTGTCTATATGTCACTTCAGAAAGTGGCTATGTAACTTTAATTTGCTCTTCTATGATTTATGATTTTACTGTGCTGCATTAACATTTTAAGATTCTGAGATTAATTTGAAAGTACAAAATTTATGAAATTTAAACAAAGGCCAGCTAATTCCGAGCCTGCCTGTGATGACACAAATCCTAGCAGGACAGCCCTGGGAATGTGAGATATGAAAATGTGAGGTGGCACAGAGGGAGGAAGTGGTGTTTTTAGAGATTCATACCCTGCCACTGTATGCTGTAAAGCGGTGGCCACATTCTGGACCAGGTGGTAGGCATTTTTTCTACAATTCAAAGTAAATTGAAGAATTATTAAAATATAAAAACTTACTGGGCAAATTAAAAATAATTCTGTGGCCAAGATTAAATATTTAATTTAATATTAATAATATTTAAAAAATACATTTATATATAATTAAGTTTTAATAATCATGAAATTTAAATATATTTGACAGCTTTTCTGAATGCAATATTTCAAGAATTTAATTGAGCTTTGTGTCAAAAAAGATCTACTCTTTCCCTAAAAAGAAATATTTTGGAACTAAATTAGACCAATATAATATCCTTAAAATTAACATAAGGAAATACAAAATTGGTCAAGAAAATACTTTAAGTAATAATTGGCTTTAAAATATGAAAGTTATTAAAGTATAATAAATATATATAACTAAAATAAAAAATTTATAATAAAGCCCTTTCAGTAATAATTATAAATATATTAATAATCAAAGTCCAGTCACTCAAGAGAAGACTGGCTACATTCTCTTTTAGAGGAATGGGCCAGTCGCTCTTCTCTCTGTAAATGTAAAAAAAAAAAAAAAAAAAAAAAAAAAAAGCCTAAAAAGGAACAAGGGCAGACAAAAAAACAAAAACAATAAAAATAAAATAAAATCCATTGTCTTGGCGGAGCTTGAAGATGGAGACTGAACAGATGGACTTGTTCTTACTCCGGTCCCAGAACAGAAAAAAGCAGCATCTGAGTTGCTCAGGGAAAGTTGATTAGCAGCTGAGGGACAGCGGAAATCTCAAGAAAGGTAAGGAAAGGTCCGCTGGACAGGATTTCCTGACCAACTGGCCAGCACTGCGGCCACCTCGGCGGCTCTCCCAGAGCTCCGGGCTTGGAGGGAAGGCTGCGCCATCTTACCAGGAAAGGAGGAGCTTCTCTGAGGCCTGGAAAAACCCACAGCAGAGGAGACCATCGAGTAGCTGAGACGGCCCAATCAGCTCAAACACGTGGATTCAAGGGAGTTCTTTAGTCACCCACGGAAAGATCAGAGTTTGCGGGGAAAACTTGAGGGATCTGGGTCCCGCGGCGCAGGCAGTGACGGTAGCCGCTGAGCTCCGGCAAGGCCCCGCCCCTCACTGTAGCCGGGAGCACAGTGCTGCCGCCTGCACTGAGCTGCGCCCAAAGAAGGCTGAAGCAAGAATTCTGTCCGGGACACCCAGTGCTGGGTTTGGCGTAATCTGGGACTTTTTTAAAAACGCGAGGGGACACGGGAAAGATTGTTAAGAATCGCGGCTGTCCTGACAAGGGCAGAACATCTGGACACCTTGGCGCCTGATCCCCTTCACCCCCTTGCTTCTGAAAACTAGGGAAGGACTGCCCAGTTGGGCATATCCCAGGAAATTGCAAGGGGAAATTGCCTTCCTGGAAACAAGGGATCGGAGCTTTAGAGATAGTCTGGGAGCCAGTTGGCATGCTGCCAGCTAGAGCCATAGAGAAAGAAGGCCAGAGTAACCAAAAGGACTGGGAGGTCAAACCGGAAACACTGACACCTAAGAGTTGAATTACAAATTGCCTTTTTTTTTTTTTCTTTTCCTTTTTCTTAATCAAAAATAAATGGACACAAATGACTAAGATATAGCCTACTTAAAATTAAGGATTACCTTACAAAACTGAGGTGCAGTGGAATGCTCAGAATTGCAAGACTGTCTGCTCCGAGAATTAGGCATGCCAAATACAATAACAGAGGAAGTGAATGACCACTACTGGACATTTTTATGCTAATTTTACTATTCTTTATTTTATTTTCATTTTTTACATCTTTTACTTAAGAAACGAATTTTTTTCTTTTTTCCTTACTTGATTTTACCGTTTCAATTATTATATTTTTCAATTTCTATCACCACTATTACTACTGCTATTTTGCAATTTTTGTTTCCTTTTTTTTTCCCCCTCTCCAGTACCATTTTATTTTTTCTTTATTTTACATTGGAAGTAACCTTCATTCTATTTTAATCTCTTCTATATCATCATTCAACCCTATCTCAACTTGACCTTTACACCATCACTCTCGTACTAAACTTTACCCTTTTAGTCTCTGTTTTATCATATCCCTTTCCTGCTTTAGTTTTTCCTCTATTCTTTCTGTATACCCCCTGCTAAAGCTCTCACTATACTTATAGACCTAAGTTCCAACCCCTGATCCAAGTGTATAAATACCACTCTCTGCACTATATTAACTAAAAAAAAAAGAAAACGGTTCTCCTCTCTATCCTTTTCTCATTGTTTGTGTGAAGGTTGATTATTGTGAATTTTTATGCTTTTTAGTGAAATTGTTATGCTTATTCCTGTGTTGTTATTGTTGCTTTGTATTTTTTTTTTAAATCCTCTGTTTTTGTCTGTTTCTTTTACTTATGTATATCATAGCCTTACTTAATAATAGTGGATATGGTAGTTTGTATTGATCTCCAAGTATTATTACTGGCATTGGCTGGGTTCAGTGGTTGTTCTATGGCAATTTCCTCCACAGATATATAGTCTGTCTCCCATTTCTCTTTTAGTTTCCTTCTCTCTCTCTCTCTCTCTCTCTCTCTCTCTCTCTTTTCTTTTTTTCCGTTTTCCAACTTCATTTTGTCATTACTTTTTTCCTTCTTTTTCTATCTCTTTATCCCTTTTTTATTTTATTTACTTATTTTATTTATTATTAATTTTTAAATTTTTCTTTATTTTATTTTAACCTTTCTTCCTTCTCTCCTATCCCCCAATTTGCCTTTCTCTGGAGGTCACCTTTGTTGGAGGTTATTAATATTGTAAATACATTCCTGTTAAGTGCTTCTTGTGTTGTACCTGGTAGTGTTGTAGTTTGTACCTTTAAATCAATGCAGGAGAAGAAACACCACATAACCAGACATCCTGAAAAGAGAGACCATGGAGAGACAAAGAAATAGCCCGCACATGAAAGAAAAGCAGGCAACACCAGAAAAGGAAGTAAACGAGTCAGAGGCAATCAACCTACCAGAGCAAGAATTCAGAATAATAATCATAGGATGGCTAAAAAGAATGGAAGAGAAATTTGACAATAACCAAGAAGAAATGAGGAAGAACCAAGAGGAATTGAAGAAGAGCCATGAGGAATTGAAGAAGAACCAAGAAGAAATGAAAAATGACATCGCTACCATGAAGAACTCAATAGAAAGCATCAAGAGTAGACTAGATGAAGCAAAGGACCACATCAGTGAGCTAGAAGACAAGATGAAAAAAAATACCCAATTAGAGCAGCTTCTAGAAAAAAAGATTAAAAAGCAGGAGGAGAGCCTACAGGAGCTTTGGGACAATACAAAACAAAATAATATTTGAATAATAGGGGTTCCAGAAGGAAAGGAAACTGAGGTAGACATGAAAAAGTACTTCAAGAAATAATGATAGAAAACTTTTCTGAGATAGAGAAGAAAAAACCCACACAAATCCAAGATGCTCGCAGAGTCCCAAGCAAAATAAATCCCAGAAGACAGACGCCAAGGCACATTATAATTAAATTGGCAAACAACATCGACAAAGTAAGAATCTTAAAAGCAGCCAGAGAGAGACAGAAAGTTACATACAAAGGAACCCCCATCAGACTAGCAACTGATTTCTCAACAGAAACATATCAGGCCAGAAGGGAATGGGGTGAAATATACAAAGTCATGCAAAGGAAGGGTCTGAATCCAAGAATACTGTACCCAGCAAGGCTATCAATCAAAATTGAAGGTGAAATCAGGAGCATCACAGACAAAAAAAGACTAAAGGAATTTATATCCACCAAACCAGCAATGCAAGAAATGCTAAAGAGTCTACTGTAAAAATAAAGAAATAGGAAGTGAAGAAGGAACACGGGTATAGAATAAAAATGGCTTCAAATGAGTACCTATCAATAATAACCTTAAATGTAAATGGATTAAATGCTCCAATCAAAAGACATAGGGTGTCAGATTGGATAAGAAAAAAAGACCCATACATCTGTTGTCTACAAGAAACCCACCTCAGGAAAAAAGATGCACAGACTGAGGGTGAAGGGATGGAAAAAAGTTTTCCAGGCAAATGGAAATGAAAAAAAAGCCGGGGTAGCAATACTTATATCTGACAAATTAGATCTCGGAGTGAAGGACATAACAAGAGATAATGAAGGTCACTTCATAATACTAAAGGGAACAATCCAACAAGAAGAAATAACCCTGGTAAATATATATATGCACCCAATACAGGAGCACCCAAATACATTTAAAAAAAACTGCTGGAGGACATTAAGGGAGAGATTAATAGCAATACAATCATAGTAGGAGATTTTAATACCCCACTGTCACCCTTCAACAAATCATCAAAACAAAAAATCAGCAAAGAAATATTAATCCTAAATGACTCACTAGACCAGATGGAATTAATTGACATCTTCAGAACATTCCACCCCAAAGCCACAGAATATACATTCTTCTCAAGTGCACATGGGACATTCTCAAAGATAGACCACATTTTGGGACATAGGCAAAGTCTCTTCAAATTCAAGAAGATAGAAATCATATCAAGCATCTTCTCAGATCATAATGGCATAAAACTGGAAATTAACTACAATAAAAATAATCCAAAAAAATCAAACACATGGAGACTAAACAGCATGCTATTAAACAGGGACTGGCTTACTAGAGAAATCAAGGAAGAAATTAAAAACATCCTGGAAACAAATGACAATGAAAACACAACAATCCAAAATCTATGGCACACAGCAAAAGCAGTTTTGAGAGGGAAGTTCATATCCTTACAAGCCTATTGCAAAAAACTAGAAAAAAGGCTAACAAGTGATCTAACTCTACAACTCAAAGAGTTAGAAACAGAGCAACAAGAAAAGCCCAGTGTAAGCAGAAGGAAGGAAATAACAAAAATCAGAGCACAGATAAACGACATAGAGTCCAAAGAAACAATACATAAGATCAACAAAACCAAGAGCTGGTTCTTTGAAAGAATAAACAATATAGATGGACTTCTAGCCAGGCTAACCAAGAAACAAAGAGAGAGGACCCAAATAAACAAAATCAGAAATGAAAGAGGTGAAATAACAACACACCCCACCAAAATACAACGGATTGTTACAAAATATAATACTACGAACAACTCTATTCCAACAAACTGAATAACCTGGAGGAAATGGACATATTCCTAGAAAAATACAACCTTCCAAAACTCAATCAGGAAGAATCTAAAAACCTCAATAGACCAGTGACTTGGGAAGAAATTGAAACAGTCATCAAAAAGCTTCCAGCAAACAAAAGCCCAGGGCCAGATGGCTTCACATGAGAGTTTCACCAAACATTCAAGGAAGAACTAAAACCTATCCTCCTCAGACTATTCCAAAAAATTCAAGAGGAAGGAACACTCCCAAACTCCTTCTATAAAGCCAGCATCACCCTAATACCAAAACCAGATAAAGACAACTCAATGAAAGAAAATTGCAGGCCAATATTCCTCATTAACATAGATGCCAAAATCCTCAACAAAATTCTAGCAAATCGGCTCCAGCAGAGCATCACAAAGATCATACACCATGACCAAGTAGGATTTATTCCAGGAATGCAAGGATGGTACAATATCCGCAAATCAATAAATGTGATACATCACATAAACAAATTGAAAGATAAAAATCATATAGTCATATCAATTGATGCAGAAAAAGCATTTGATAAAATCCAACACCCTTTCCTGATAAAAACTCTTAACAAGGTGGGAGTACAAGGATCATACCTCAACATAATAAAAGCTATATATGATAAACCCACAGCCAACATTATACTCAATGGGCAAAAACTAAAACCATTCCCTCTACGAACAGGAACAAGACAGGGATGCCCACTGTCGCCACTCCTGTTTGACATAGTACTGGAAGTACTAGCCATTGCAATTAGACAAGAGGAGGAAATAAAAGGCATTCAAATTGGAAAAGAAGAAGTAAAGTTATCTTTATTTGCAGATGACATGATATTGTACATAAAAAAACCAAAAGACTCCATTAAAAAACTAATTGACTTAATAAATGAATTTGGCAATGTAGCAGGATACAAAATTAATGCCAAGAAGTCCATGGCATTTCTATACATCAACAGTGAAACTACAGAAACAGAGGCTAAAAAAGCAATTCCATTTACCATCGCACCAAAAAAATTAAGATACCTAGGAATAAATTTAACTAAGGAAGTAAAGGACCTATTTGCGGAAAACTACATGACACTGAAAAAAGAGATAGAGGAAGATGGAAGGAGATGGAAGAACATACCATGTTCATGGATTGGTAGAATCAACATCATCAAAATGCCCATACTTCCTAAAGCAATCTATAGGTTCAATGCACTCCCCATTAAAATACCAATGGCATATTTCACTGACCTAGAAAGAACTCTCCAAAAGTTCATTTGGAACAATAAAAGACCCCGAATAGCCACAGCAATCCTGAGAAAGAAGAGTAAAGTAGGAGGGATCTCAATACCAGACTTCAAACTATATTACAAAGCTACTGTTCTCAAAACAGCCTGGTACTGGCACAAGAACAGACATATAGATCAATTAGAATCGAGAACCCAGATATCAACCCAAATCAATATGCTCAATTAATATTTGACAAAGGAGGCACGAATATACAATGGAGTCAAGACAGTTTCTTCAATAAATGGTGTTGGGAAATTTGGACAGACACATGCAAAAGAATGAACTAGATCACCAACTTACACCATTCACAAAAATAAACTCAAAATGGATACAGGACTTAAACATCAGACGGGAAACCATAAAAATACTAGAAGCATCCACAGTCAGCAAAATCTCAGACGTATGCCAAAAGAACTTCTTCACTGATACTGTCCCTAGGGCAATGGAAGCTAAAGAGAAAATGAACAAATGGGACTACATCAAAATAAAAAGCTTTTTTACAGCAAAAGAAACCATCAACAAAACAACAAGAAAGCCCACGGTGTGGGAGAACATATTTGCAAATGATACCACTGATAAAGGTTTAATCTCCAACATTTACAGACAGCTTATACAACTAAATAAAAGGAAGATGAATGATCCAATTAAAAAATGGGCAATGGACCTAAATAGAATATTTTCAAAAGAAGACAGAAAGAATGCCAAAAGGCACATGAAAACATGCTCAAGGTCACTAATTGTCCGAGAGGTGCAAATCAAAACAACAATGCGGTACCATGTCACTCCTGTCAGAATGGCCAACATCAACAAATCAACAAACGACAAGTGTTGGCGAGGTTGCGGAGAAAAAGGAACCCTAGTGCACTGCTGGTGGGAATGCAGACTGGTGCAACCACTGTGGAGAACAGTGTGGAGTTTCCTCAAAAAACTGAAAATGGAACTCCCATTTGACCCAGTAATCCCACTTCTAGGAATATATCCCAAGAAACTAGAAATACCAATCAGAAAGGATATATGCACCCCTATGTTCATAGCAGCACAATCTACAATAGCCAGAATTTGGAAACAGCCTAGGTGCCCGTCAGCAGATGATTGGGTCCAAAAACAATGGTACATCTACACAATGGAATACTATGCTGCCATAAAAAAGAAGGAATTCTCATCATTTGCAGCAACCTGGATGGAATTAGAGAACATCATGCTGAGTGAAATAAGCCAATCAATGAAAGAGAAACACCACATGACCTCACTCATTTGTGGATGATAAAGAACATTATAAATTGATGAACCAAGAGTCAGATATAGAGGCAGTAAAGCAACAGGCAGACTGTCAAATTACAGTGGGGAGGGGAGGAAGATCTGGGGGAGATAATAGGTCAACCGAAGGACTTGTGTACATGCATATAAGTACAACCAATGGACATAAAACTCTGGGGAGGGAGGGTGTGTATTGGAGGGAGGGAGGGGTGCAAAAAAAAATCAATAAAATATATTTTTTTTTAAAAATCCATTGTCTTGCCTTTCCAACACTATACAACTAGGGGGAGAACCTAAGGGATCAGCCAAGATGATGATTTACAATCTCAGCCTCCCTCTCAGGCTCCAACTAGCAACTGCCCTCCCCTGCAGGCTTGGTCCCCTCTAACTGCTCTCTCCTATAGGCTTGATCCTCCCCAACTGCTTTTGCCTACAGGCCTGGTCACATCCAACTGCCCTCCTCTGCCAGTCCAGTCACCCCTAACTGCCCTCCCTTGTAGGCTTGATCACCAACAAATGCCCTCCATTGCAGGCCTGGTTCCTCCCAACTGCCCTTTCCTGCTGGCTGATCACCCACAACTGCCCTCCCCTGCTGGCAGACTTGTGGCAGCCACCTAGTGTCCACATGGGACCGGCCATCTTTGACCACATGGGGTGACCATCTTGTATGTTGGAGTGATGGTGAATTTGCATATTACCACTTTTTTTATATAGAATAACCAAGATATGAAAATAGTCCTAATATCCATCAGTAGACGAGTGGATAAAAATTGGTAGTACATTTACACAATGGAATGCTAGGTGACAGTAGGACCTCTTACCTTTTGTAACAGCATGGATGGACCTAGAGATTATTATGCTAAGTTAAGCAAGCCAGTCAGTGAAAGACAAATACCATATGATCTCACTAATATGTAGAATCTAACGAACAAAATAAATTGATGAGCAAAACAGAAACAGAGACATGGATATAGGGAACAGAAAGGCAGTTGGGAGAGGGGGAACTACATGAAAGAATGTGAAAGTTTTAGCCAAAAATATATATATATGCCTAAACCCTAAACACAGACAACAAACCAAAGTGTGGGGCTAGGTGGCAGGGGGGATAAAGTGGAGGGGAGGGCAATATTTATAACAGTGTAAACAATAAAAATGAAGTTTAAAAAGCACTATAAGTATTTAAGTACACTACCTGATTTCTATAAATACAATGTGTACTTACTCTATAAACCATTATTTTTCCACTACAAATATGCAGATGAAAGCATATATCAACAAGACACGTGTTCCTTTGGTGCTAATTGATTCATTACAGTTACAAACTGTAAATCATTTCACTACCAGGTTCATATTTTGACTTTTAGTATACTATGCAGATTTTAAAATTATATGATTATGTAGATAAATTGTAAAAATAGAATGTTGAATCAAAGACCCAAACACAAAAGAAGTACCAGTCATGTGAGGTTCCAAAACAATAGTAAAGTTGGTGGTTATGTCTGAAAAAGGCACAATTAAACTTTTTAATCTGAGTTAGGATACAGAGGAGTTTGGAAGTACAAAAAATTGCATCTATATATATAAAAGGCTATATGCAAAATGTCTCCTGGAGAGTTCAACTGGAGACCGGGAATTCACTCACTATGAGATGTGCTTACCACCAGGGTGTGGCACAGAACAAAGGGAGGCCCCCGCCTGCAGCCAGAAGGCCTGCCAGGCCTAGGAACCAAACCTAGGCACAAATTTTGTGCTCTGGGCCTCTAGTTTGATATAATTATATACATGTTCCTTCTTTTTATTAAACTTATTAGGGTGACATTTGATTATAAGATTACTAGAAGTGCAGGAAAATTCATTTACTGGAGGGGGGAGTGGTCCCTCAGCCCAGCCTACCTCCTCTCAGTCTGGGAGCCCACAGGGGAGGGAGGCGACCTGGTCATCAGGGGAAGGAAACAGCCCCATCACACCTCTACTGCTGTTACTGCTGGCAGTGCAAGCCTTGGCCAGCTCTGGTTACCTGAGCCTTGGGTAGCCTTGGGCAGCTGAGCAGCTACTATCCAAGGCTTACCTGCACCTCGATCACACCCTGGGTGGCTAGGCAGCCAACATCCAATGCTTGCCTGCACCTTGAGCCGGCCTTGGGTGACTGGGAGGCTGAGAGGATTGGGGGACTCTGGAGGCAGGTGCGTGGAGCAGCTGACCCTCTGGGGGCAGGCCCAGCCATGCTGCATGCCTGCTGCCCAGTGGAACTGAGGGGACTGGGAGACACCATCTTGTGGCTATGGATGCCACCATCTTTGTTGCCGTGATGGCATATCCCACAGCATATCCCCTCTATTAGATAGGGCAGTGGTCGGCAAACTCATTAATCAACAGAGCCAAATATCAACAGTAGGATTGAAATTTCTTTTTAAAGCCAAATTTCTTAAACTTAAACTTCTTCTAATGCCACTTCTTCAAAATAAGCTCACCCAAGCCGTGGTATTTTGTGGAAGAGCCACACTCAAGAGGCCAAAGAGCTACAGTTTGCCGACCACAGAGATAGGATATAGATTACAAGTGTATATTTGTATGATATGTGATTTTCATATTGTGCTGTCAAATCATCCACAGTTAAATCATCTTCCCTCACCATATATTTGACCCCCTTTACCCTCTACTATCTCCTCTACCCTGCTTCCCTCTGGTAACCACTATAAAGCGTGCTATCTAATTCTATGAGTTTTTGTTTTTCTTGTTTGTTCACTTGTTGCTTTTGGTTTTTATATCCCACATATAAGTGAAATAACATGGTTCTTAACTTTTTTTGATTTATTCTGTTTAGCATGGTATTCTCAATAGCCATTCATGTTGTCACAAATGGTAGTATTTCCTCTTATGGTGGAGTAGTATGGTTGATAGTAGTAGTAGTAAGATTTCCACATCTTCTTTATCCTATCATAGAATCAATTTATACTGGGATTGTGGGAGGGGTGGTGTCATATGACTTTAAATATGTATTTGTTTCTCAATAGAAAAAAAGTATCATGGCTGTTCATTTTATCTCAGGTCAGCTCTATTATATTTTTATGAATTTAACTATTGATATTTTCAAAAAAACAATTAATATGCATACATTAATTTGTATATTTCTCATTCCTAATGTTACATATTTTTCCTCTCCTTTCCATTTTCCTTAGTCTACTTCACCAAAATATATCCTACATTTTTATCAGAAATAAACTTTTGACACTGTGGATCCAGACTATTTTAGCTTAACTTTCTCTTTCATTAATTCTACATCTTCATTTTATCTATATCTTTAAATTTTTAAGGTTATAATTAATATTAAGTTCTAATTTTCAAAACTATTATTTTTTTCTGTTTAGGTATTTGTAATTATAAATTATTCCCTATACCATCTCAATAGCATTTCTTTATTTTATTAATATATTTTATTGATTTTTTACAGAAAGGAATGCAGAAGGATATAGAGTTAGAAATATCGATGAGAGAAATATCTATCAGGTACCTTTTGCACACCCCCTACTGGAGATGTGCCCACAACCAAAGTACATGCTGTTGACCAGAATCGAACCTGGCAACCTTCAGTCCAAAGGAAAATGCTCTATCCACTGAGCCTAACTGATTAGTGTGGGGCTGATTTTTAATTCTTAAACGTGCTCCTGTCAATTTTGTTGAATCACCTGCACATTCTTAAGAAGCATATGCATTAATTTCTGTGGAGACAGACCTGATTTACAGCAGGATTAGCAAAGTTCTGCCTTTATTTCTGGGCATGCCTCCAAGCCTGAATGTGTCTGACTCTTAGTATTAGGTCTAGTAATACTTAATGTCGTTTTCTAATACTTTTTAAAATCGAATTTATTTAAACAATACAACAAAATTTAATCAACAATATAGTTGCTGTTGTTTTCTACTACTTGTGTGCAACGCTCAGGAAGCATTTTAATCCCTCTGTTGTAAAATTCTTGTGATTTTGATGCAAAAAATTCGGTCAATGCATTTTTGAGGCATTCTTCATTATTAAATTTTTTTCCAAGAAGAAAGTTTTGCAAAGAACGAAACAAATGGTAATCAGAATGGGCAATATCAGGAGAATATGAAGGTTGAGGGAGAACTTCCCATTCCAACTAGCGCAGTTTTTCAGCAGTGATTCTTGCAGTATGCGGTCGTGCGTTATCATGGTGAAGAATTACACCCTTCCGATTAATCAGCGCGGGTTCTTTTTCTCTTAAAGCTTGGGCTAACCTTTCCAATTGGGCACTATACACTGCACTTGTAATGGTTTGGTTAGATGGTAAAAGTTCATAATGAAGAATTCCTTTAAAATTCCACCAAACACACAACATCACTTTTTTCGCATGCAAGTCAGGTTTTGGCGTGGGCTGCGGAGCCTCATTTTTGTCCAACCATTGAGGCCGCCTTTTCAAATTAACATACAGCACCCATTCTTCATCTCCGGTAACAATTTGCTCTAAAAACGGCAAACGGTTTTGACGAGAGAGGAGCGAACTGCAAATTGTGACTCTTTGATTACGGTTGTTGTCTGTCAACTCATGAGGGACCCATTTTCCAAACTTTTGGACTTTGCCAAGTGCACGCAACTGATTGGAAATTGTTTTTTGTGAACAATTTAAAGTTGTCGCAAGCTCTTGTTGGGTAATTTGAGGATTTTGCACCAAAAGAGCTTGAAGAGCTTCTTGATCAAAATTGGACACATGGCCTCGACCACTCTTGTCATCTAACGAAAAATTTCCCTCGCGAAATTTCTCAAACCAATGCTGGCATTTTCTGGCACTAACTGCATCTTGACCAAGAGCACTACAGATGTTTTTTGCAGCCTCACTTGCTTTTCTTCCTAATTGGAACTCGTAAAGCATGCAGTGCCGAATATGCTCTTCATCCGCCATCTTCTTAGCCCTAGTTTTGCAACAAAAACCAAACCAAACACAAACTTTTTCAAGCAAAACTTGTTAATTGCACTTCACACGTTCTGTAGATACCACGTGTTTGAAGGTTATGTCAATACAAGTCAACGCCAAGCAAGATTTTAAACGAATGTTTAAAAACGACGTTAATTATTACTAGACCCTAAAAAGGACTGTGAGATTAGTAATGCAAACCTCCCTGGCTAAAGTTAGCTTTTCCTTGTGTTTCCCTAGCTATCTAGACAGGACTGGCTTGGTTTCCTGGTGACTGGAAGCTTTCTAAGGAGTAGTGTCTCAAGGCAAAAGTCCTCCCCCTCCCCTCCAGGTCTGTTATTCTAAACCAGAGACTCAGCATGTTTCAGGAGCAGAGATTGGGTTCCTGGGGAGCTGACTGTGGATGTTTCTTGGATCCTGATATTTGCCTGAATTCTCTTTATCCTGCTATAACAGATGCTTTGCCCTTAAAAAAGCCTCATGTGGGATACACTGTGGGGTCTAATGAGTCCTCACCAACAGCAGAAAGGGGAAACCAGTGCATTCATTCAATGGGATCATTCAATTAAAATATGCCCATTAAATAAAATATTTTTGTTCTTCAAGTGTTCTTTATATCTTTATGATTTGTCCACCACCATATGAAAAACAACAACAACACATTTTCTCTCTTTTCTCTCAATTATTAGTTTTCAATTAAAGTTGATATTCAATATTATATTAGCTCCAGGTGTGCACCATGGTGATTACATATGTATATAATTTAGGAAGTGATCCCCTGGATATGTCTGGTAACCACTTGGCAGCATACATAGTTACTATGATATTATTGACTATATTCCTTATGCTGTATTTTATATGCCCATGAATATATTGTAAGAACCATTTTGTATTTCTTAATACCTTCACCATTGTCACCCAGCCTCACCTCAACCACCCTTATATCTGACAACCATCAGTTTGTTCTCTTATCTATGAGTCTATGTTTATGTTTTATTTCTTCATTTATTTTGTTCTTTAGATCGCACATATAGGTGAAGTAATACGGTATTTGTCTTTGTAGCGTTATTCATAATAGCCAAGATATGGCGGCAACCTAAATTTCCATTAATAGACGAATGGGTAAAGAAGATGTGGCACATACTATGTAATGGAATATTACTCAAACATTAAAAGGAATGAAATCTTACCATTTGCAACAACATGGATGAACTTAGAGGGTACTATGCTTAGTGGAAAACATTTTTTGGATTCATTATGAAAATGAATTTGAAAATGTCTCCCTCTAGTGCTATAAGATTTTATTTTACATGTGCAGAGGGCATTTATTTCAAGTTTTACAAATTTATAATTGTTAAATGTGCTTAGTGAACTGAATATTTAAAAATACCTATCCATCATAATGTTGGGTGTGTTGAGTGTGTGTATTAACTGTGTTTGGGTGTACTAAATGCTTTCCTTTCTCTTTATGCTGTTCTTGTGGATACTCATGTTTTCTTTTTGTTCCCATTATCCCGGTATGTGTGACACTCTTCTAAGATTTTTAACCTCTCAGGATACTTATGTTTTCGATGTAATAGCTTTTAGAAACTCATAATCACTGGAATTTTGGGGGGAAGTGCCATAAAGTGAGACAGTCAGATAGACCATTCAGTCTGTAAAACCTGCCTCGGTGTATAATAGTTTTTCAGTTGGAAATTCATGCTCCTCTCTGGCCCTGCCACTGATATTGCAATCCTTGGATTCCTGTCACATTACTGAGTACCTTTATAATTTCATAATGTCCATATATCACTTGATAAATTAAAGATTTAAAAACATTGCTCTCATTCAGATAAAATGACTCTTAAAAACATTAATTAGAACACAAAATTTCACAAAGGATATTCATGAATTAACTTGAGTCACGCAGTTCAGTAAAAAGTAAAAATAAAACATATTTTGTAATGTGAATTCTTAATTACTTTCGCTTCTGAAACATCGACATCATTGGTGGTGGATCCGAGCTTCTGTGGCACTGTAATTTGCAGATGTGATGTTTCAGAGTCTGCAGTAACACAAACATGTGTGAGCATTCCAGGTTGTAGCATCCTTCATCTTCATTTATTTGCCCTTTTCTATCATGTCACTCTGAACTTCCATGTCCCAAAACACACACACACACACACACACACACACACACGCACTGTGTGACTCCAGGAAGAGGCCCCTCTCATGGGAGAGTATTGCCCTTCCACTGTCCAGAGACACCTGGGACTCACTGACCCCAACCCTGACTGGGTGAGGCAGTGCTGGTCTCAGGAGCCCATCCAGGCTCTCTAGGTCCCCACCGCCCCAGAAGCAGGGCGCGCTCTCCTGCCAGTGCAGAGTCAGGTAAGAGGGCCAACTGCCCCAGGCCTGATCTGAGCCCTCCAACCACCAGGCTCCGCAAGACCCTGAAACTAGGTGGCTCTGACAGCAGGACTGGGGACCCCCAGCCTGGCCCTGGGATCTGGAGGAAGAAGGGAGACACTGGCCTCCCCCAGGGACACTGTGCTGGGCGGCCTCCTATGGCGCAGGTTCCCCCACTTACCATGGTCTGCGAAGGTCAACCTGCCTAGGCCTGAGAGGATCAGCAAGAAAAACAGCATTGCGAGCCAGGTGACCCTCGCCACAGTGCAGGCAGTTGGTGGCATAACTGAAGCATCTCGCGCATGCGCAGGGGGCTGGGCTCTGGGCCAGGAGGATGGAGTATGAGACTGCTCGGCCCCGCCCACCACTGATGACCCCGCCCACAGGGCCAGCTGAGCATAGGAGCTCAGGGAAGGCTGTTTGCTGCCTGTGCTTTATTTCCCCAAGGCTGGCTGAAGTTTTAAAGGTCTTTGTGGGTCACATTCGGTTATAAAGCCACTTTCTCCTCTCGAAGCAGCTATTGGTGGTGAAGTTCTTGGCAAGATGAAGAGTTCATATCATAGCTTTCTGTACAAAGACTAAATTACTGCATTAAAGGAAAAAGACAGTAGAAATTCACAATATGTTTAGTAGCAGACAATTGCCTATTTTAATCAAATCTACTGCCCCATGTCTCAGATCTAAACAAGTGCAGACGTACCCATGAATATAAAGGTATATATATAAATTTTTAAATTGTAAGTTCATTTCTTAGAAAATCATTCGGTTAAACAAACTAAGTTTAAAAACTAAGTATGAAATGTGTGTATATATTCATTTTAATCCCCCAGTATGAAGTTACAATTAAAGTATTAGGCAGAAAAAAAAAATCACAAGTATGAAGTGATCCTATAAAAGCAACTCTATATTCTCATTATTTATTCCTTGTGTATAATTTGGTTTCTGCAGCTAAACAGACTAAATAAAAGTTAAAAGTAAGCTTTTCCCACCTATCAGTGTGGAGTTCACATGTTGTAAGGCATGGAATTAAATTGCAAAGAGCTTTCATTTGATGGCTTAATATACAGGTTAGTGACTTGCAAATTTTTAACTTTTGCAAGGATATCTATGCCAGACAGTTCTTAACTTGTTCTTCTATGGAATACATGTGCTTGCATTCCTTACATGCAATATTTATAAACACAATAAAGTGGTTGAGTTTTCCCAATATGTAAAATGAAATAAAATAAAACAATGAAAATATATTTTTCATACTTTTCTTAAATCATTTTAGCATGATTTATCAAAAAACCATATGCAAGTACCAAATACAGCATAAGAAAATGCTACTTCTAAATAGCTAGTTCTGTTTACAGTATTTCACTAACATAATCACAACCTAATTATTTAGTTTTGTTGTGATGCATGTTGTATAACATACTCACTTATTTAATTCTTTTATGTACTTTAAAAGTTAGCATTTGTATATTTTTGCAAAATTACGACCATTAATAGATTTGGTATATCAATATTAATTATGCTGCTCTTAAAATAAAATGCTTTTCTAATTGTCTAAAACCAGATCAACTTTTTTTAAAAAAAATATATTCCACCGATTTTTTCACAGAGAGGAAGGGAGAAAGATAGAGAGCTAGAAACGTCGATGAGAGAGAAACATCGATCAGCTGCCTCCTGCACACCCCCCCACCAGGGACGTGCCCGCAACCAACGCACATGCCCCTGACCGAAATCGAACCCGGGACCCCCCAGTCCGCAGACCAACACTCCACCACTGAGCCAAACCGGCTTTGGCCAGATCAAATTTTTAAAGTCTACTAAATGTCACTGAAGGCATGATGAGCATTAAAAGGTTGTTCATGGTTCTAAAACTTTATGTTGCTCAGTCAAGTAACCAAAAGGTGAAATATGTATTCATTATTTAAATTAATGACTTAATTTTCATGACTGGTAATAACTGCTCAGTTGTTTTTTTGTGTTTTTTTTTTTGTGTGTGTGTGTGTGTGTGTGTGTGTTTATTGATTTCAAAAAGGAAGGGACAGGGGAGAGAGAGATGGAAGCATCAATGATGATGGAGAATAATCAATTGGTTGCCTTCTGCATGCCCCCTACTGGGAATCAAGCTGGCAACCTCAGGCATGTGCCCTTGGCCGGAATTGTATCTGGGACCCTTCAGTTCACAGGCTGATGCTCTATCCACTGAGCCAAACCAGACGGGGCACTGCTCAGTTTTTAATATGCAAGACTTTTTGGCATTCAGATCATTTGTGTTTATATCAGCAATTATTTTTTACATGTCTACTACAAGCATGGAGCAATCAAGCTGGTATCAAAATATGTGTAACACTATCCCTATTCCCAAGTCCATCAGAGACTAACAGAAAACTAGATATGTACAAGAGATGCCACAGATAGAATTAAAAAGTCTTTGTAAGAGTGATGTTCAAAGTTTTCTGTGAGCACAACCAAGATAATTTAGTTTTTTATACAGATATCAAGTGAAGCTAAAAAGTAGCGGTGACATTTGTTCTGAGCTATATTTGGTTTTGTGGATGATTTGTACTGATGTTAATGCATTTTATAACTTTTTTCTTAAGTAATTTTAAAATTTTATAAAGATTTAAGTGTAAATGAATGATAGAGTTTTGTGTTAGAATGATACCTTGTAATAGTGTGAGGGGATTAAAATGAGGACGACTGGAAGCAATGCCTTCATTAAGGGAATTTTCCATAGGTTAGGCCAGTACTGTCTACATCCTCATGAATAAAGAGTGGGAGGGGGATAAATTAGTAGGATATCTGAGTTTTTTAGGAAGAAAAATAGGTTTGTTGAATTATTTGATATGGAAAAGGATGAAATTGCTAAGATGTTAAACAACTGGAATGAGAAGAGGTCACCAATGTTGTAGGATGAAGATTCCAACAGGGAGTGAGAGGTGATGAGTTCAGTTAAAAATATGTTCCATCATTGGTTGGGAGAAGACCATGGGAGGTGTAGCCTCGACAAAATTGAACAGATGCACTTCAGAAAGCAGCAGCTCATACTCTTCATCATTCATGCTCCTTATTCTAGGAGGTATCCAGAGTACATTCCTGGCTGCCACATGTCACTATATTTGCACACATTTATCTGCTTCCATGGTGTCCAACTTTTAGAAATGGCTATAGGCCTTGTCAGTACAGCAAGGGCACTTTTTCGACATCACCTCAAAGGTTAGTTTGGCATTCAACTTGGGAACTTGCAAACTGATTCCACAGGGACTTTTGAGGGATGGTACAGAGAGGAGGATTAGTCAAATCAATGACCACAATCCTGTCAAAGGAAGTATTAAAATGTCTTCCATCATGGGAACTATGGCAAGCTTATACCTTGGGAACTTGTCCTGACTTCTCATTGTACTTCTCAAGATGAAAGCAAGCTCTATATGCTTTCATTCGGTGATCCACATGAGAGTATATACTGCACCACCTGAGCTTCCACCTACTTCAGTAGGACTCTCCCTTTTCCAAGAAACTAAAAAAATAAATAAAATTTTAAAAAATTTTAAAAAAAATGACCTTGCCGAAACTGGTTTGGCTCAGTGGATAGAGCATCAGCCTGCGGACTGGAAGGTCCCAGGTTCGATTCTGGTCAAGGGCATGTACCTTGGTTGTGGGCATATCCTCAGGGGGGGTGGGGGGAAGGACAGGAGGCAGCTGATTGATGTTTCTCTCTCATCCTTGATGTTTCTAACTTTCTATCCCACTCCCTTCCTCTCTGTAAAAAAAAAAAAATCAATTAAATATATATTTTTAAAAAACAACCTTGCATATTACACTCAGGAACAGGTACAACAACCAAGAATTATTTTGGTGATCTGTGTCCAGTCCATCATGAGCCTACTAGGAATTTAGGCAGGCATATGAACTAGATAAAACATTGACCTGAAAACAAAAGAAGAAAAAGAAAAAAGCATTGATCTGGATACATGTACATGTAAGTGAGCAGCACTGAGAAGTATTTTGTATCAAGAGAATGACCAGCAGTATCAGAGAAATATCCTACTGAATCTGAATCTCTAGCGTTAGTGCTTCAGAATGAGTATTTTAAACCTCCAAAAAGAAAAAAGAAAAAGAAAACCTCCCCAGGTAGTAATGATGCACACAATTAGTTATGACAAGCTGGTGTTCAATGAAAACAGATGGAAGTCAAGGCTGAATAACACCATCATTTAAAGTCAAGTATATGGATGGTAACAAAGCAAACTGAGGAAGAATTCTCAGAGGCAGATACACAACTAAGATTCAGAAGAGATAGAAATGTTTCAGACATGAAAAAAAAAGTTCGCCAAAACCGGTTTGGCTCAGTGGTGGAGCATCGGTCTGCGGACTGAAAGGTCCCGGGTTTGATTCCAGTCAAGGGCATGTACATTGGTTGCGGGCACATCCCTGGTGAGGGGTGTGCAAGAGGCAGCTGGTTGATGTTTCTCTGTCATCGATGTTTCTAGCTCTCTATCCCTCTCTCTTCCTCTCTGTAAAAAAATCAATAAAATATATTTAAAAGTTCAAGTTTCAAATGAGGGATAATCAAATGTCAGCTAAGGGGGAAAAGGGCCTGAAAGGAATTACTGGAATTTAACACTGCAGAGGTAAGTGATTCTTTTGCCAAAATAATTTCAGAAAATTGCCAGAGATCAAAGCTTGTCTGCAGTTAAGCGATGAGAAAATGGCTTTACATTTTTTATTTCTGAAAGCTTACAGCTATTATTAAAGACTGGAGGCCTGGTGCATGAAATTTGTATGGAGGGAGGGGGGAGTTTAGGGGATTGTACAGGAGGGAGGAGGTTTGTCCCTCAGCCCAACCTGTACACTCTCCAATCTGGGACATCCCTCTCACAATTCAGGACTGCTGACTCCCAACTGTTCACCTGCCTGCCTGCCTGATTATTCCTAACCATTTCTGCCTGCCAGCCTGATCACCCCCTAACCAATCCCCTGCCAGCCTGATTGCCCCTAACTGCCCTTTCCTTCAGGCCTGGTCCCCCCAACTCCTCTCCCCTGCAGGCCTGGGTCCCCCTAACTGCCCTTCCTTTCATGCCCAGTCACCCCCAACTGCCCCCATCTGCCAGCCTGGAACTAACTGTTCTCCCCTGCAGGCTTGATCGCCCCCAACTGCCCTCCTTTACAGGTCTGGACCTTCCCAACTGCCCTCCCCTGCTGGCTTGATTGCCCACAACTGCTCTGCCTTATAGACCTGGTCTTTCTCAACTGCCCTCCCCTTCTGGCCACCTTATGGTGGCTATCTTGTGTCCACATTGGGGCAGCCATCTTGTGTGTTGGAGTGATGGTAAATTTGCATATTACTCTTTTATTAGATAGGATAGAGGCCTGGTGCATGGGTGGGGGCCAGCTGGTTTGCCCTGAAGGATGTCTTAGATTAGGGTGAGGGTTCCATTGGGGCATAGAGTGGCCTGGGTGAGGGGCCTGTGGTGATTTGCAGGTTGGCCATGCCCCCTGGCGACCCAAGTGAAGGTCCTGGTATCTTGGATTGATTTATCTCCTATAATTGAAACTCAGAGGCCAGGGCAGGACAGGGCAGTGGGAAGCTTGACTTCCTCCATCACCAGGGACAACACAAGCCTCGTGCTCTCTCCAGCTCCATGGCTGCTGCCATATTTATTGGGTTAATTTTAATACTCGCCCCTGATTGGCTGGTGGTGTGGCTTGTGGGCATAGTGGAGGTATGTTCAATTTGCATGTTTCTCTTTTATATAGGATTTCATATTGGACTATATCTGCCCAACTGCATAGATTTTAACTGGTACAGAATTACTAAGCCCTGTTTCTCAATTAGGAAGGACAATCTTCAGAGTATAATACAACTATATGATTTTCAAATTTTCACTGGCCTTTTACACAATTTATATGGGGTTATGAGTATCAGAAGTTTCCTCACTGTTTGCCAAATTTTTATTTTAACAGCCCTTCATTTTACAGCACTCATTTCCTCTTCAAATTTAAAAGCAAAACGGTTTTGGGGCAAGACATTTCTACTCCACGTTTGAATTGTTCTTTGCTTCTCTCTTCTTTCTACAATTTCAGCGTGGAAAGACAGTGAAAGTAGAAATGCTGCCTTAAAAGAAGTCACAATCTCACCCTGGCCTGGAGCCACTTGATATTTTACATAGTTTAGGCTTTCATAATTTGGTCATTTCAACAACTGATATCAATATTGGCCTATATGATGATCCTCTCTTCAGAGCTCCCAACTTATCAGTATTCAGAGAGCCCTAAAGTTAGGGTAAAGTTATTTATACTAGTAACAACAGACTGAGCAACCTTACCACTTTTGGTGGTGCAACAATAGTACTTCTTAGCAGCTTCTCTACTTTCCATAACAGAAAGCAGATCTGAAATATACCTTCTTTGCTTTCTACTGGCATGACTCATAAGGTTCTGCCAACCCAGGTCAAACATTCGAGGCAATTGTCCAGGATGATTTGTAGATTACAGCCATGATAGAAATGCACCTCAAATAAGGTATTTAAAGGAAAATAGAAAAAAGTGATACCCCCAAGGGCAGCTGTGTGCTCAATGATATTACACTACTATCTCTCTCAGGAGGGGTGGGGAAGGAGGCTTATGTGTTTATCAGTTTCAGTGAAGACTAATTTCAAACTGCCACTTGATATTTTTAAAGGCAGAAATGGAAAGAGACATGAGTTGCACACCATAACACAGTGACTTCACTATAAAGATTTAATAACCAATATGGGATCCATGCCAGAGTCCCCGATTAGTCAAGGCTAGAGTGTGGAGGCCTTGGTGATAGTATACCAAATATCCAAGGCCATCCTGCCCCTAGGATAAGATAATATAAGCAGCTGCAAGGCCACAACAATTTCACAATGTGCTGTGCCCTTCTATAACCCAAATGATTAATGCCACTCTTGGCAACTAGCCTTCTTTGTCTCTGGAGTGATATGCAGGTTACTGACCAGCTAGTTGGCTAGAGAGCAGCTAGGAAGGGAAAAGGCTAGAGCTGAGAGCTGGTACTGCGACAATGTAAGGATAAGAGCTCATAGAGAGCTTAGATATAGCTGCCATGTCAAACAGCTAGAGTGTGCTGGGCAGGAGGGAGAGGAGAAGCTGCTGAGCCAGAGAGTTCAGATACCGCTATGATGTAAGATGCTGAGTGTAGAGGCAGGTAATAATTGTAGGTTCAGAGACTGCTACTACTAGGTGAGAAAGATATGTATTTGCCAGATGATGTTTGGCTGCCTGATTGGGACACTGTTGTGAAGGACTATTTTGTCTTATGGAAAATAGAGAAATAGGCCTTCTTGGCTTCATGGGACAAGAATCCTAGTTTGCTTTCCCTGGATTCAGAGCCTCTTCAAGATTCAAGTTGGAGTAGACAGGATGAAAATTGATGCTGAAAATATATAAACACCAGACATAATTCAGGTGACTTAAGAGATGCAGATGATTTATTATTTCACAATTTAAACCTTCAGTGGTGACAACAGAGATGAGGAATAAATTATGTTTTATCTCTTCTTGGTTTAGGCCAGTTTCTGATGATTTATTTGGATTTATCCTCTCTTCAGGCCAAAGTTGTTAGAGTCTGTTGCTATAAGAGAAAACAAAACAAAATGCCGGAGTTGCTTCTTTTTTTCTGAGCTAACATATTTCTAACACAAGTAATTTAAAAAGTGTGAGTAATTGTAAAGGATCAAGGAAATGAAAACTAAATCCAGAAAGAAAAAAAAGGATTTTTTTTTTTTTACCTCAGCTGCAAATACTCTGAATTTTATAACAGAAGTGGTTTTATAAATAAGCTGTTCACTTATCCATGTTTAGTAGAATGATTCACACACTTTGATATACATACAATTTGCTGGATGAATTAAGAGAGGAGAGCCAAGGAAATATTTGGGACATTCCAAGGACTCTGGGTGAAGAAAATCTAATGTCATTAAAATCTAAAATCACTCTTTAAAATTATCAAAAATGAAACCAGTCAAGCATGGAATAAAGTCAAAATGTTTGTTGTAAACTTTAAATATAAAAGCAAAAATGACAAAGCATTTTAGGACCAAGACAAATTATATTTTTAAAAAGTTATTTATTAACAGTATGCTAGATCTAAATGCCCAACTTACATAACAGAAAAATCAACAGACAGACAGAAGGTAAAAATATAATTAGCATCCCTAATACTAAAGGGAGTCTCAAAATTGCCTCTAGTTCCATATGGTAACGTTTTGTACTTTTTATTTCTATGCCATACCCTTTATAGACATAGCTCATTACTAAATGACATAGTGAAAAAAATAACAAAGTCACTAGGACAATAAAAACATAGTAAAATTTTAAAATATGCTCTCTCAGAAAATATACCACTTACATGTCCAATGGATTAAAAGTAAATAATTTATGAAGTTACAACTGGATACATACAGATTGGTGGTGATCATTACAACTAGGTAATTTGGCAAGAGGTATAAAAAAACAATAAGAGTGTACATACTATATTTATGCTTTGATCAATCTCTCTTCTAGGGATTTAACCTGAGACTATAATCAGACAATTGCTCCAAAATGTATATTCATTTAAGGATATTATTTACAGGAAGTTTGTAATAATGAAAAACTGGAAGTACTGTAAATATTCATAATAACCAATTTTAAAACAAATTGTTTTTCATTTTTAAATTGAATACCAAATGTCAAAAAATAATTGTATAGGCCTAATTTTAAGATGGGAAATGTCCATAATGATCTCTAAGTTAAAAAAGTACTTTTATGTTTACTTAGAAAAACATTTAAAAGATATGCATCTATATTATTAATGAAAATTGTCTTTGTGTGTTGTTAAAATGTATGCTTAATTTATATATCTACCAAGGTAACTTTGATATTTTAATAAATATTTGATAATATTGTATATTAGCAATCAGAAATATAAAGTTTGAAAATAAAATTACCTATATTGTAATTCACTGTTAGTTTAGTTCTAAAACCAAAATTTACCTGGATAGCCCTACTTTCTGTTTATATGCATTTCAGAATCTTTATCTTAATTCTATGTACCCATGTATCCAAATATATTTTCATTGAGCTTATTTAAAATAGAATTATAGCTGAGACCGGTTTGGCTCAATGGATAGAGCGTCGGCCTGCGGACTGAAGGGTCCCGGGTTCGATTCCGGTCAAGGGCATGTACCTTGGTTGCGGGCACATCCCCAGTAGGGGGTGTGCAAGAGGCAGCTGATCGATGACTCTCTCTCATCGATGTTTCTGACTCTCTCTCTCCCTTCCTCTCTGTACAAAATCAATAAAATATATTTTAAAAAATAATAATAAATAAAAAATAAAATAAAATAAAATAGAATTATAATATTATAATAATATATTTTTTAAACTGTCAGGCATTGAAAAAGCTTTATGTGTAAGCACAGGAAGGGGAGAAGGCAAAGTAAAACCTGATAACTTCTCCCTACCTGCCTGCCCTACACCTCCATCCTTTCAATTCTTTGTCCTCAAAATATACAGAAACTTACATATACATAGATGTTGAAAAAGAAGAGGATATGTTTTAAAGTTAAAAGATTAAAAAGAAAGAGGTCTACTTAAATGGAAAAGGAAAGAAATATTTTAGACTAGAGGCCCAGTACATGAAAATTCAGCCCTCCCTGTGCCCTCTCATAGTCCAGGAGCCCTCAAGGGTGGGAGGCAACCCAGTGATCAGGAGAAGGCAACGCCCCATCACACCTCTGCTGCTGCCACTCCCAGCAGCATAAGCCTCTGTTGGCCCTAGTTACCTGAGCCTCGGGCAGCCCTGGACAGCTGGGCAGCTGACATCTGAGGCTTGCCTGTGCCTCAGGCATTGGCTGGGCAGCCACCATCCAAAGCTTACATGCCTCTTGGGCTGGCCCTGGGTGGGTGGGAGGCTGAAGGAACTAGGGGACTCCGGAGGCATGTGCACCTACCGCCCTGATGAGGCTGAAGGGACTGGGTGCCACCATCATGTGGATGTGGGTGCCATCATCTTTGAGAGCATGGAAGTCAATTAGCATATTCCCTTCTTATTGCCTGTGGGCACCACCATCTTTGTTATAATATGAGGGTCAATTAGCATATTACTTCTTTATTAGATAGGACTAGAGGTCCTTTGCATGATATTTGTGCAAGAATAGGCCTTTCTTCCCCTGGCTTTGCTCCTGACCACCCGAGAGCCTGCAAGTCCTTGCTCCTGGCCAGAGCACCATTCCTGTAGCTTCCTCCGCTGCTCCCCTACTCATAGCAGGTGTCCTGCCCCCCTGGTTGCTCTGTGTGTGAATATGCAAATTAACCTGCCATCAGTAGGTTAATTTGCATCCTCACTTTTGATTGGCTGTGGGTGTAGCAGAGGCACAGTCAATTTACATGTTTGTCTATTATTAGGTAAGATAATAAGACTCAAAATCCATGGGTAATTTCCTTTATCATAAGTCTCAAAAATAAATTTTAAATTAATTATAAAGTAAATATAAAATTTAAATATGAAATGTACGATAGTTTTAAAAATAAAATGTAAGTTACAAATATGATTGAAGCCAAATAGCTTCAGAAGATGCTAAACTGCTGAACTGCAATAAAAAGTATACTGTACCAATATATACTCCCACCTACAATGTGTAATTGTTTGATATTCTCACCAATCCTAAATGTCACCTTTTTTTAATGTGATCCATTCTTATAGGATGTAGGGGACCTTCATTTTTATTTTATCTTTTTCTGATCAGTACTGATGTTGATAATTTTTTCATGTTTTCATACCCTTTGATATAAAAACTATTAAGTATTAGTCAAAATTTCACTTAGATTTTCTATATATTTGTACATATTTCATTCTTATAACACATACTACATGTTTTTGCATGAAGTGACTCTTCAAATATTCTAACTACTAGGTTCTCCCACCTTTTGTTATTGTTTTATATGGATTCTTTATAGAATCTGAATATGAGTCTTCATTGGAAATATGTATTAAAAATGTGTTTTCCCACTTTGTGATTTCCCTTTTAAAGGAAGCCCTTTGGGAAACAAAACATCTTTAAAAAAATTTAAATGTTACTGTATTATGGTTCAAAACATACAATTCAAAACAATTAATCACACAGTTCTATACTAACCTTACAGATGGGGATAATTTGCTGTTAATGCTGTCTTCTTCTGACTCAGACCTATAAACATAATAAAACTTATTTTAAAGTGGAGAAAATGTTTAAATGTTAATTGAGTGACTATTTAAATTAATGTTTTCAAAGAAAGAGTGATTCAATAAATGAAATATATTTCTGTAACAAAATAAAAGAATATAAATCAAACAGATGCTGTCTAAATATTAGAACAAATGCCATCAGCCACCTTGCTTTGTTGATAAAATCCTCTTATTCTCATTTTACATTTATTCAAGAGTTTGAGAAGCCAGATTTGTACAGATAGCCCCTCCCTCTGATTCTATGTTATCCCTAACTCTTCAGGTCAAATTAAGACAAAAACCATTAAGTAGTAGTCAAAGATTTCAGTTAAATGTTCTATATATTTATACATATTTCATTCTTCCTCTCATATCACATACTTCATGCATGCTCTTCCTATTAATTTTTGGAATACAAAATGAGAGGTAAATACTTCTGTAGGAAAATACAGTGAATTATTAGCAAAGGCCTCAATAATGATGTTTAAATATTAGGGTAAGCCACACAGCTAGCAGAGCTGTGTAGTGGAAGTATTCTGAACCCATAAATATTTATGTAACTGATTACAGATAATGTGGTGGTGATTTCACTTACTAATTTGGTATATCTAAAGTTTACAATACATTGGGAAACCATTATTATCTTCCATTTATAGAGTTATGGAGATTAATTTTTAAATATGTCTTTACGGATATGTTTAGAGAGAGAGGAAGGGAGAAGAGTAGAGAGATGAAAACATTGGTGAGAGAGAAGTGTCAGTCCGCTGCCTCCTGCACATGCCTCATGGGGAGCCCGCAGCTGGGGATGTGCTCTACACAGGAATCAAACCAGTGACCTTTCGGTTTGTGGGCTGACACTCAAAGATGCTCTGATAAAGGTGTTTCTCACTGGTCTGAGACTGTATCTGAAAAATTAATTTTCTGAAAGCTCCCTTGCAATGCAGTGCCACCTATTCTCATCAAGCCAAGTGGTAAAAATGAATAAAACCAGAAAAAAATATGAAGAATACCAAGCTGGTTTTAAATATATCACTGGGCCTCTCCACATATTGCTTTACTTATAGTCTTAGATTATAACTGATGAAATCTGAATACAATTTTTTGGCTTATTTAATTAAATAAATACACACACACACACACACACACACACAGTGACCCAGTGCATGAAATTTGTGCACATTAAAAGGGAATTAATTAGAGGAAATATTTTAATATTGCTATTTGCCCTTTCTGTATAATAGAAGTGTCAGATATGAAAGAAAGTTAGTAAAATTTATATGAAAAATCTTCCTCCTGTCAGAGTCTGGGGTGTGCCATGGGAACCAGGGTCAAGTCCCTGCACACCCATATGAGCCTCAAAATCACACAATACCCAGACCGGGCTAGCCCCACTCCCATTGGGCTAGATCCAGACCCAGTTGGCCCCACCCCTGTCAAGTCCTGTCAGGTGGGGGGCACAGCCTGAGGTTCCCCCATCAAGCTCTGCTGGGGGGGTCATGGCCTGAGGTCCCCTGTCAAGCCCCTCCAGGCAGGGGGGCACAGCCTCAGGTCCCCTGCCCCAGTCCAGAGCCATGCAGCCTCAGGTCCTGCTGATTGCTCGTTAAAGCTTGTTAACTTGGCCTCTACTCTGGGCACAGCCATCTTGTGTTATGGAATCCCTGCCTCTGCTGTGGGTATAGCCATCTTGTGATGGCATGATGGTCAATTTTCATATTCGCTCTTTATTATATAGAACATATACATATACATATATATATATATATATATATATATATATATATATATATATATATATATATATATATATTGAAGGCCCAGTACATGAAATTCGTGCATTGGGGGTGTGGGTGGGTCCCTGAGACTGGCCTGCACCCTCTCCAATCTGGGATCTTTTGGGAGATGTCTGATTGTCGGCTTAGGCCCAATCCCCAGACATCCCTCTCGCAATCTGAGACCACTGACTCCTAACTGCTCATCTGCCTGCCTGCCTGATCGCCCATAACCACCTGTGCCTGTCTGATGATCCTTAACCTCTGACTGCCTGCCTGATGGCCTGTAACCACCTCTGCTTGCCTGATCACTCCTCCTGCTCCCCTGCCTGTCTGATTACCCCTAACTGCTCACCTGCTGGCCTGATCGCTCCTAATTGCCTCTGCCTCAGCCCCTGCACCCAGGACCCAGGCTTCCCTCCACTAGCCAGCCACAAGCACCTGGGACCCAGGCTGGCTTTGGCCAGGCCGGCCACAGGCATCTGGGACCAGGGACTGCTTTGCCTGAACCTGGCTTTGTCAGGAAGATCATCTGGAAGACATCCAGTCTAATTAGCATATTACCACTTTATTAGTATAGTTATATAGATATATAGATATATAGATATATAGATATATAGATATATACCTCTCACTTCCAGTTTCACCTCTGTAGCACAGATCTCTTATTTTATCCTGCTTTATTAAAACAGCAGCAATAATGATAAACATAGGTACAGAAATGTAGAAAATGAGTTGAATTCTGCGTTTTGGAGAAGCAGGTCTTTGGACCAATGAACTTTTATCTAGAAAAGAAAATGGCCATTTTAAATTATGTCAGAGATTTTTTTATTATTACCCAAATGAAAAGGTGGAGTGGCCTATCATTACCAACACTATTCCCAAACACTAAACATATATATATATATATATATAAATCAAAACCAACTAATGTACAAAATGAGTTGTTACTGGTGCTTTACTGATGATTTTCCATTTTCCATCTTCTACCATATTTTTGACTGAAGGTAATGTTCTTTCTGAAGCATATGTTTAATATTTGTAAATATTCTTCAAATATTTTCTGATACAGCTCTCCAAAATTCAAACATCCATATCACAGAGATTGTTGGAATCATATCTAAATGTGAGAATTAAACCTAGGCATTTAATTTCTCCTATACTACTACTATTTTTTCCAAAAATTAAAAATTAGTAGTCACTAAATAACTTATTTAACTAAATTGTTTAATCAAATATGCAGCAATAAGAAATTAAAATGGTTCTAGGATTATTTTATACAATCCATGGCTAAGCCTGGCATTAACCCATTTTTGACTACTAATGCTAATATCTACATTTTTCTCATCAGTTCTTGTTCATTCTCAATTGAGAATGTAGCTCCTCAGTTTCCATCTCTTTGTATATACTAGTCTCCTTTATGGGTTTATACTATGTCAAGTTTACTTTCTCCACAGTTTATTAGTCTGCTTACTTTTAATGAATACGGAAAACTATTCTCTCTTCTTTGCCAGTTGGAAAAGAGGAAAAGACAGGCAGAGGAGCCACTCTCCAGCTGCACTTATCTATGATCACTGAGTCTCAACAAATTCCTATTAGAACTGCCTTGGACCTTTTGCCTTTTTCTCATAAGATTTTCCAAGTGAGTGCAAGGGAGGAAGTTCAACACTTTCTGTTTGTCTGCTCTGCGCATGAGTTTGAAGTTCCCAGTATTATTAGGATAAAGATTACTACATTATATTCGTAACCAGAAAGGCACTAAACCAGATGGAAAGTTCAACCTCTCTGATTATGTCCTGCGGAATGATTCTCAGCTACTTGTATAATCTTTTGGGTAATCAAAGACACTAATTGAGTTATTTGAAAAGAATGTAATATATTGCCAGGTGGCTTCAAGCATGAGTAAAATTTCCAAGAACCAGAAAAATCATTCTTACTTTTTTCCTTTATACTACTGTCTAGTTTTAAAAAACTCTACTACTAACAGCCAAGAAAGAATATTTTCTATTAACTCTCCTTTTAGTTTGGTGTTCTTTATTTAATTGATAACTCTGAGTCTCCATTTTTCACAGGTAAAAAATAAATAAATAAATAAATAGTACCCAATAATCTGCCTCAAAGCTGCTTCTTTTACTTCATTCTAAAAATGCTTTGAGGAATCATTGCAGCACTTACCTATTCACATATTTATGAGAACATAATATATGTGTACACTTACACTGAGTGGCCAGATTATTATGTGAGAGAGCACCTGAGAAGGCACACAGGCATTTCTTTAATTATTGTCAGCTGAATCCAGTGACAGCAGTTTAGCCAAAAGACAGGAGTGTTTCAGCTTGACCTTCAGCTCAGATGCCAGGGGGTGGGTTTTATTATGTAAATCCAGCCAAGCACCAGGAATGAAAACGGCCTGGGCCCACCCTAGAATGCTTATGGTCTCCTTTGTCTTGACTTTAGTAAAACTTCTTGTTTTTCTCCTTGTATAAAATAAACACACTGTACTGGCTAGGAGTCACTGTTCCTGTCCCTGCTGTCCCTGTCCATGTAGAGGACAGTGGTCCCACCCGGCCCCACCTTTTCCCTTCTATCTCTGTATGTGTCTCTTTCTTTCATTTTCTCAGTCCCCAGTCAACCCTACTCAGGAACTGGACTGCTCTCCAGCAGCACTAGACATGGGAAAAAGAGAAATATTTACAATTATGATCTCTGAACACATAATAATCTGGCCACTCAGTATATGTCCTATATAATAAAAGGCTAATATGCAAATTGTCCCCTCGACCAACAGGCATGCTGGCCAACTGCCCATGTTCCCACTGCCTGGCCAGGCTGGCCGGACCCCGCCCAGGCACAAATTCATGCATCAGACCTCTAAAATAAATAAATAAATATATATATATATATACACACATATATACATACACACACACACACACACACACACACACACACACACTGAGCGGCCATATTATGCATCCAGAGATCATAATAATCTGGCCACTAGTGTATATGTTATATGTTAATATCATGTTTTTATTTTGGTCTGATATATAATCTGGTATAGCTTTGTGTTAGCTCTCTAAAAAGTGTGTCACTCTAGGTATGACTACTCCCTAGTATCTAAGCTACTGATTAGCCTGCCTGGAAGATTCATTATTTATTTGCCCCCAAAGAAAAGAGAGTAAAGAGGACATCCCTCTTCTGCAATCAGGTTGTTTTTGGTGGGCTCCCATACATTCTGGAACAGGGAGTATCACCCAATTGTACTCAGCCTCATCCAGTCCTTCTTGATCTCAAAACAATGTCAGGAAACCAAGGTTGGGGAAGTAAAAATTCTAAAGGGAAATTTCCAACTTTAAATTGGAACCCTTATAATTCAGAAGAAAGAAATAAAAGACATCCTAAAAGATTCTAGTGGCATTCATAAAACAATGAGTATTAGCACTATTTCAAACTAGGAATATATAAGATAATCAAATGGTGGGGAGGGTTTAAAAAGGGGGGAAATGGAAGTAAAATGGGAGATATCTGTAATACTATCAACAGTAAAAAATGTATTTTAAAAATAAATTGGGACATGGTGATTCCAAGATGGTGGTCGGGAGGATGGCAGTGAGGGTGAGTATGAGGGTGTGAAAGAGTGAAAGGGGAGTATGTGGATATGTGGTATGTGTGTCTGAGCTAGGAACAACCAGGCCTTGCAGGACTTTCGGGGGTTGGCAGACTGGGCTCACATAGCCGGGCAGCCTCTGCTATTGCCATAATCTCTCCTGGAGCACCAGCTGTGCCACAGAGGCTGCACCATCTTGAAAGTGAGAGCCAGCAGCTGCAACCTGCAACCACGTGCACCAGGAGAGCCAGCACCTGCAGCATGCAACTGTGGACCTTCAGGGAGGCAGCAGCCGCTGTCTGCTATCTCACTGGGAGACAGCAGCCACTGCACTCAACCATGCATGCACACACACACACACACACACACACACACACACACGGAACCAGGAGACAACACTAGCAACCATGTGCAGAACCTACAGCTACCACCTGTGATCACACATGCAAGGGGAGCCAGCAGCCACTGCCTGAGACCTCACAGGGAGCCACCAGCCACTGTATGAGACTGCACACATGCGTAGATAGCCAGAAGACACCACCTGCAACCATGTGGGGAGCCAGCACCCATTGCCTGAAATCACACAGGGAGCCAGCAGCTGCCCCACAACCTACAGGGAGCAGCCAGCGACCGTCTCTAACTGCCTGAGGACCAGCTGCCATCCCTTGACTCTGAGAGCAGCAGCAACTGTGCAACCCAACACCAGGCCCTCTACTGTAGCCTCAGGCCCTGCATGATTTGACACCTAAATCCTTCAGTGAAAGCAAAAGTGGAGAGACAAAAAGAACAACCCCCAAAGGAAAGGAAAGGAGGAATCTCCAGAAAGAGAACTAAAGGAAACAGAGGCATAGAATATGTCACAAAAATAATTCAGAATAAGGGTCATATAGTTCATAAAATAGATGAACGAGAAAATCAACCTATGTAAGAACCAAGAAGAAATAAAGAGTGATACAGATACAATAAAAAGCACTATGAAAGCTTTCAACAGTAGATTAGGAGCATGAAGGACCAAAAGACAGGGAAGCAAAACAAACCTAATCTGAACTGCAATAGGAGAAAAAAAATCAAAAGATGGGAGGAGAGCCTCAGGGAGCTTTGGGACAATATGAAACGAAGCAACATACATAAAATAGGGGTGCAAGAATGACAAGAAGAAGAGCAAGGGCTAGAACACCTACTCGAAGACATAATGTCAGAAAATGACCCTAGTCTGGGGAGCAATAAAGTAACACAAGCAGAGTCCCAAACCAGATTAACCCAAAAAGATCCACACCAAGACACATCGTAAGTACAGTGGCAAATGTTAACAGAAAGAGAACCATACAGGCTGCAAGAGAGACAGAGAAAGTGTCTACATTATTAAGTGATATCTCAACAGAAATATATCATGCCAGAAAGGAATGGAAGAAAGTATACAAAGTGATACAAAGTAAGGGATTGAATCCAAGAATACTCTATCCTGCAAGGCTATCATTCAAAATTGAAGGAGAAATCAGGAGCTTCACAGACAAAGAAAAGCAAAGGGTTTTTATCACTACCAAGCGAGCAATGCAAGAAATGCTAAAGGGACTAGTGTAAAAAGAAGAAGAAAAAATTAAAAATGGAGAAGAAGGAACACAGGCAAAACTAAAATAAAAATGGCTACAAATAAGTACCTATTAATAATAACTTTAAACATAAATGGATTAAATGCTCCAATCAAAAGACAGCAGGTGGCCGAATGGATAAGAAAACATGACCCGTGTATTTACTGTATTCAAGAGACCCACCTAAGAATAAGAGATGCACACAGACTGAAATTGAAGGGACAGAAAAATATATTTCAGGCAAATATAAATGAAAAAAAAGGCTGAGGTATCGATACTTATATCTGACAAAATAGATCTCAAAGTGAAGATCATAACAGAAATATGGAAGGCCACTTCATAATACTACAGGGATCAATAAAACATGAGGATATAATCCTGGTAAACATATATGCAGGAGCATTCAATTATACACACACACACACACACACACACACACACACACACACACACACACTTCTGGAAGGTATCAAGAGAGAGATCAACAGCAACATGATCATAGTAGGGGAATTTAATACCCCATTGACATTACTGGATAAGTCCTTTAGAGAAAAAAATCAGCAAAGAAACAACTATCCTAAATGACTTACTAGAGCAGATGGACTTAATTGACATGTTCAAAACATTTCATCCCAAATCTACAGAATATACATTCTTTTCAAGTGCACATGGGATATTTTCAAATATAGACCACATATTGGATCACAGGCAAAGTCTCTCCAAATTCAAGAAGACTGAAATCATATCAAGCATCTTCTCAGATGAGAATGGCATAATATTAGAAATCAAATACAATAAAAAAATTTTAAAAAATTCAAACACTTGACGGCTGAATAGCATGTTATTAAACAATAGTTGAGTTACCAAAAATATCAAAGAGGAAGTTAAAAACATCCTAGAAACAAATGAAAATAATAATAAAACAATCCAAAAACCTATGGGACACAGTGAAAGCAGTCCTGAGAGGGAAGTTTATAAGATTACAGGCAAACCTCAAAAAAACAAGAAAAATTTGTCACAAATTATCTAACTCTACAACTTAAGGAATTAGAAAGAGAACAACAAGAAAAGCCAAGAGTGAGCAGAAGGAAGAAGATAATAAAGATCAGAGCAGAAATAAATGACATAGAGGGAAAAAAAATACTAAAGATCAATGAGAGCAAGAGCTGGTTCTTTGAAAGGATAAGCAAGATTGATGGGCAGGCTCACCAAGAAGCAAAGAGAAATGACCCAAATAAATGAAATCAGAAATGAAAGAGGCAAAATAACCATAGACCCCACAGAAATACAAAGGATTGTAAAAAAAAAAAAAAAAAAAAAAAAAAAAAATACTGTGAACAACTCTATTCCAACACACATTACAACCAAGAGGAAATAGACACATTCCTAGAAAAAAAAATATGACTTTCCAAAACTCAATCAAGAAGAATAAAAAAAAAATCTAAGTAGACCAATAACTCTGGAGGAAATTGAAGCAGTCAACAAAAAGCTTCTATCAAACAAAAGCCTGGGGTCAGACAGCTTCACAGGGGAGTTTTAACAAACATTCAAAGAAGAACTAAAACTTATCCTTCTCAGAATATTAAAAAAAAAAAACAAAAAAAAACCTCAAGAGAGCTAGCACACTTCCTAGCTCTTTCTACAAAGCCAAAATTACCCTAATCCCAAACCAGATAAAGACAATACAAAGAAATCCCTGATGCATATAGATGCTAAAATCTTCAACAAAATCCTAGCAAATTTGATTCAGCATTACAACAGAATGATCATTCACCATTACCAAGTGGGATTTATCCCAGAGATTCAAGGCTGGTACAATATCTGCAAGTCAATAAACGTGATGCATCACATACACAAATTAAAAGAAAAAAATCACATAATCATAGCAATTGATACATAGAAAGCCTGTGACAAAACCCAAAACCATATCATAAAAACTCTCAGCAAAGTAGGAATAGAGGGAACATAATTCAATAATAAGAGCCTTATATGACAAAACTACAGCAAACATCATACTCAATAAACAAAAACTAAAACCATTTTCCCTAAGAACAGGAACAAGACAGGGATGCCCAATTTAACCATAGTACTGAAAGTGCTAGCCAAAGCGATCATACAAGAAGAAGAAATAAAAGGCATCCAAATTGGAAAAGAAGAAGTAAAATTGCCATTATTCCCAGATGACATGATATTGTACTTTAAAAACCCTAAAAACGCCAAAACCGGTTTGGCTCAGTGGTAGGGCATCGGTCTGCAGACTGAAGGGTCCCAGGTTCAATTCCAGTCAAGGGCATATACATTGGTTGTGGGCACATCCCCAACCAATGTGCAGGAAGCAGCTGGTCGATGTTTTTCTCTCATAGATGTTTATAGCTCTCTATCCCTCTCCCTTCCTCTCTGTAAAAAACCAATAAAAAAAAAAAATCCTAAAGACTCTATAATAAAACTACTAGACTTAATAAATGAATTCAGCAACATAGCAGGATACAAATTTAACATTCAGAAATCTATGGCTTTTTACACACCAATAATGAAAGAGAAATGGAAAAGAAAAGAAAAGGGGAAAAAAAGCAATTCCATTTACCACTGCAACACAAAAATTAAGGTATCTAAGAATAAATTTAACTAAGGAGGTAAGGCCCTAACCTCAGAAAATTACAGGATGCTGAAAACAGAGATACAGGAAGATATAAACAAAGTGAATAATATTTCATATTCATGGATTGGTAAAATCAGCATCAAAATATATATCCTACCCAAAACAATCTATATATTCAATATCATTCCCATTAAAATACCAATGGCATACTTCAAATATCTAGAACAAACTCTCAAAAAATTCATCTGGAAAAAAAAGACTCCAAATACCTGCAGCAACCATGAGAAAGTAGAAAAAATTTGGAGGAATCACAATAGCAGACATCAAGCTATCTTACAAAGCTACTGTCATCAAAACTGCCAACAAAATGGTACAAGAACAGATATATAGACCAATGGAGCAGAACAGAGAACCCAGAAATTGACCCAAGTCATTATGCTGAATTAATATTTGACAACGGAAGCAAGAGCATACAATGGAGTCAAGAGAGTTTCTCCAATAAATGGTGCTAGTAAAATTGGATGGATACATGCAAAAAATGAAACTAGAACACCAATTTACACCGTACACAAAAACAAACTCAAAATGGCTAAAGGACTTAAATGAAAGACTTTCGAGAAACCTTAAAAATCTTAGCAGAAGCCATCGGCAGCAAAATAGCAGACATTTGTCATAGCAATATATTTACCAATATAGCTCCTAGGGCAATGAAAACTAAGGAGAAAATAAACAAATGGGACTACAGCAAAATAGAAAGCCTCTGCACAACAAAAGAAACCATCAACAAAACAACAAGAAAGCCCACCACAAATTAGAAGATATTTGCCAATGCTATCTCTGATAGGAGTTTAATCTCCAAATTTTATAGAGAACACCTACAATTTAGCAAAAGGAAGATAAATAATACGATCAAAAAGTGGGCTAAGGACCTAAATAAACACCTTTTGAAAGAAGACATACAGCCAAGAGACATATGAAAACATACTCAAAGTCACTAATCACCTGAGAGATGCAAATCAAAACAACAATGCAGTACCATCTAACACCTGTCAGAATGGCTATCATCAACAAATTAACAAACACCACGTCCTGGAGAGAATGTGGAGAAAAAGGAACCCCCTTGCACTGCTGGTAGAAATGCAAACTGGTACAGCCTTTGTGGAAGACAGTATGGCATTTCCTCAAAAAAATTAAAATGGAACTCCCATTTGACCCATTAATCACTCTTATAGAACATATCCCAAGAAAACAGAAACACCAATCAGAAAGGATATATATGTGCCCCTATGTTCATAGCAGCACAATTTACCATAGCTAAGATTTGAAAACAGTCTAAGTGCCCATCAGCAGATGAGTGGATTAAAATACAATGGTACATTTATGCAATGAAATATTATGCTGATGTAAAAATGAAGGAATTCTAACCATTTGCAAGAGCATGGATGGAACTGGAGAGCATTATGCTAAGTGAAATAAGTCAATTATAGAAAGTTAATATCACATGATCTCACTCATTTGTGGAATATAATGAACAGCATAAACCGATGAACAATAACAGAACCTGAGTAATAAAAGCATCAAAATAGACTATCCATCCTATGAAGGAAGGCAGGCGGTAAAGGGATAAGAGATCAACCAAAAGACTTGTTTGCATGCATATGAACATAACCAATGGACACAGATGGGAGTGGTGGTGGGGGAGGGCATGTGCTTGGGTTGAAGGTGGCTGCAGAAAAATCAATGGAGGGAGAAGGAAACTTATGTAATACATTAAACAATAAAGAACTTAATTTAATAAAAAGAAACCTAAAATAAAAAATAAATTAATTATCCTGTAAAATTACATGCACTGTAATTTCTACTTTTAAAGTGCCTAATATTGGGTACATTTTATGTCACTAAACAATATCAATGTTGATATACAAACAAGAATACAAACTTATACTGTCCAAGATTTTTTTAACCTTATAATTAAAATTAAACTGATTTGGGGGAGCCAAGATGGCTGCCACAGGAAGATAGGCTGCAAGATAGTGTGTGAGTAAGAGAATAAAAGAAGTGTGTGTGGACGTATGGGGAGTGTCTATTTGTGAGTGAGGGACAGTTATATTCAAAGGGACTGTTGGGGACTGCTGATCCAGGCTCCCCTGGCTGGGCAGCCTCCACTGCTGCTCAAATCTCTCCTGGAGTGACCGCACCATCTTCAAGGGCAGAATGGCTGTGATCAGAAGCCTATCCCTAGGGTGCCTCCCAGGACTCTACAACCACAACACCAAGGAACCGGCTGTGAAACCAAGAACACCACGTCTCAAGCAGTGTGAATATGCGGACTTGGATGAGTTCTGCACCTTCTCACAGAAAGGTCAGATTTCGTCCAGAGAAAGGTGAAGTCTTTATCTAAGCTGAAGGGAGAAACGTGTGCAGCACGATATACAGGTTCAGAGGAAGTCTATGCCCACAAAATTTTCAGCAATTGGGAACAGCATAGTCCACAAATGTGGAAGAGGATCCACAGGGCTGCTGGCAAAAGGGAACTCTATAAATTAACCCATAGCTGGGATGGGCACAAAAAGGCAACCTGCAGTTTTACCAGTAAACCAGCTGTGCTGTGCCAGAGGGAGAAGACGTGCACAAAGACGTGCAGAGAGTCATGCACAGTGCCAGAGCAAAAAAGTCATGAGTTCGTGTACTTTCTCTGGCTCTTTATTCTCTTTAAATCCTTGCTTTTAATTACTAAGCCCAGTACATAGGATAACACAATTACAAATACTCTCAGAGACGGTAGGGGAAAAATGTTTTTGTGGAACCTGGGGATCAGAGCGGGGAGAAATGACCAGAAAACCAGCTCTGGGGCAATCCATTTCCCCAAACCAGTGTTGAGTATGGCAAGGAAAACAAAGTCTAAATACTGGGTAGAGAGGACTTATAGCCCCAGAGGTCAATACAGAAATACTGCCACCTAGGTGTTGAATCACAAATTGAATCTTGTGTAAATACAACTACAGGCAGGCTGAGAAACACAGAAATACTGCCTGCTTGAAAACAGGATTGTAGATTACAACCCAGAGGAGCTGTGGAACTCAGGGAACTTCAATTCTGTCATGACTACCTAACAGAAAACAGGCATGCCAAACAGAACAGTAGAGGAAGTGAATGACCTTCAGTACTGCACACTTTTATATTTTACTTAAGAAACTAAATTTTTTATTTTTTTTCTCTTGATTTTACCTTTCTAATTATTATTTTTATTTTTAATCAGTATTATTATTATTACTATTTTACCTTTTTAAAAATTTGATATTTTATTTTCTCTTTATTTTATTTTGGGATTAGTATTCTACGTTCTCTTTTCATTTTTCCTTTAGCATCATTTTACTTTATCTCAACTTTTACCTTTATGCTAACACTCTTTCTCATTTTTCCCCATTTTTTCCTGTTTCTCTTACCCTATTCCTGCTTTAGATTTTCCCTATTCCTTCTTTTTATCCCATTAAAAATTCAACCTACTTATATATCTAATTTCTGATCCCCTGCTCCAAATACATGCACACTTCTCTCTTCTCTTTCTTCACAATCCATTTTTTTTCTCTCGTTTTTGCTTGTTGTTGTTTTATGTTTTTATTGTTTTGTTTTATTTTGCACTTTTCTCTATGTCCTATTGTTGTTGTTTGATTGTTTATTAGTTTGGGTTTTGTTTGTTTGTTTGTTTGTGTGATTATTTCTCTCTCTCCCCCCCTCTCTCTTTTTGCTTTTGTTTTTCCTTTCATTACTGTTATTTGTTGTTGTTTGTAGTTTTCATTCATCTCTGGGTTAATTGTTTTAATTTTTTGTGGAATAGTTGTTGTTCTCTTGGAGTTTTCTCCCGATATAAATAGTTTCCCCCCTTCTTTTTTATTCTCTTTCTTTCTCTCTTACATTTTTTTCTTTTCTCAATACCATTTTTTTCAATCTTTTTTTTTTATCCCCTAATTCTCTTATCTCTGGTGGTCCCTTTATTTGGGGTTATTAGTATCATGAATACATTTGTGTTCAGTGCCTTGTGCCTTGTTGAGTTGTATTCTTTGCCTTTAACTCAATGCAGGAGAGGGAGGGAGGGAGGGAGGGAGGGAGGGAGGGAGGGAGAGAAAGAGAGAGAGAGAGAGAGAGAGAGAGAGAGAGAGCGAGCTATATTACCAGATACCCAAAGAGGAGAGATAATTGGGGAGACTAAGAAACAGCCTGCATATGAAAGAACAAGAGGCATCACCAGAAAAGAAAGTAAACGAAATGGAGGCAAGGAACATGTCAGAGAAAGAATTCAGAGAAATGGTCATAAGATTGCTGAAAAGGTAGAAAGATAAATTCAACAATATGTGTAAGAATCAAGAGGAAATTAAGAAGAATCAAAAAGAAATGAAAATTGACATCACTGCAATAAAACAAAATCAATAGAAAGCATCAACAGTAGACTAGAAGAAGCAGAGGACCACATAGTGAGCTAGAAGACAAGGTAGAAAAAAATTCTCAAGCAGAGCAGCATCTAGGGGAAAAAAACAAAAAGAAAAAGAAAAAAAAACTTAAAAACCAGGAGGAGAGCCTAAGGGCACTTTATGACAACACAAAACAAAACAACATCCGCATAATAAGGATGCCAGAAGGAGAGGAAATTGAGCAAGGAATAGAAAACGTGTTTGAAGAAATAATGACAGAAAACTTCCCTGATATAGGCAAGTCCAAGAAGTTCACAGAGTCCTAAACAAAATGAACCCCAAAAGACCAACACCAAGGTACATTATAATTAAATTTGAAGACACCAATTACAAAGTAAGAATCTTAAAAGCAGCCAGAAACAGACAGAAAGTAACCTACAAAGGATCCCTCATCAGACAAGCAACTGACTTCTCACCAGAAACCCATCAGGACAGAGGAAATGGAATGAAATATACAAAATAATGCAAAGGAAGAGTCTGAATCCAAGGATACTATACCCAGAAAGGCTATCAATAAAAACTGAGGGAGAAATTAGGAGCTACACAGACAAAAAAGGACTAAGGGATTTTTATCACCAGCAAACCAGCTATGCAAGAAATGCTAAAGGGTCTGCTGTAAAAAGAAGAAATAAGAAGTGAAAAAGGAACACAGACATAAGGAATTAAAATGGTGACAAACAAGTACCTATTAATAATCACTTTAATAATAAATGGATTAAGTGCACCAATCAAAAGACATAGGGTAGCTGACTAGATAAGAAAACATGACTCATATATCTGTTGTCTAAAGGAAACCCACCTCAGAACAAAGGACTCGCACAGACTGATAGTAAAGGGATGTAAAAAGATTTTTCAGGTGAATGGAAATAAAAATAAAAAAAAGATGTGGTAGCAATACTTATATCTGACAAATTAGATCTCAAAGTGAAGGACATAACAAGAGATAAGGAAAGCCACTTCATAATAAGACAGGGAGCAACCCAACAAGAAGATATAACTCTGGTAAACATATAGGCACCAAATACAGGAACACCCAAATACAAAAAAAAAAAAAATCAGGAGAATATCAAGGGAGGGAATGACAGCAATACAGTCATAGTAGGGGACTTTAATACCCAACTAACAACACTGGACTAATCCTCTAAACAAATAATTAGCAAAGTAACATCAATCCTAAATGACTCACTAGATTAGATGGAATTAATTGACATCTTCAAAAGATTTCACCTCAAAGCCACAGAATATACATTCTTCTCAAGTGCACATAGGTCATTTTAAAAAACAGAACATACATTGGGACCAGGCAAAGTCTCTTCAAATTCAAGAAGATAGAAATTATATCAAGTATCTTCTTAGATCACAATGGCATAAAATAAAACTAGAAATCAACTAAAATAATCAAAAAATCAAACACCTTGAGTCTAAATAGCATTCTATTAAATAATGACTGGGTTACCAGAGAGATCAAAGAAGAAATAAAAACATCATGGCAACAAATGACAATAAAAACACATTCACAATCTATGGGAAATAGTGTCAACAGTCTTTAGAGGAAAGTTCATAGCTCTACATGCCTACCTCAAAAAATAAGAAACAATGGTAATAAATTATCCAACTCTACAACTCAAAGAGTTAGAAAGAGAGCAACAAAGAAAGCCCAGTGTAAGCAGAAGAAATGAAATAATAAAGATCAGGGAGGATATAAATGACATAAATGAATAATAAAGATCAGGGTGGAGACAAAAAAAAAAATACAAAAGATCAACAAAACCAAGAACTGGTTCTTTGAAAGTATAAACAAGATTTATGAACCTCCATCCATGCTCACCAAGAAGCAAAGAGAGAGGACCCAAATAAGCAAAATCAGAAATGAAAGAGGTGAAGTAACAACCGATCTCACAGAAATACAAATGATTTTTTAAAAAATACTATGAACAACTCTATTCAAATAAAATGGACAACCTAGATAAAATGGATATATTCTTATAAAAACACAAGCTCCCAAAACTCAACCAAGACGAATAAAAAAAACCTGAATATGCCAATAACTACCAAAGCTATTGAAACAGAGATTAAAAAAAAAAAAAATCTTCTAGCAAACAGAAGCCCTGGTTTAGACAGCTTTATACGGGAGTTCTACCAAGTATTTAAAGGATAACTAAACCTATCCTCCTCAGACTATTCAAAAAAATTGAAGAAGAAGACACACTTTCAAGCTCTTTGTATGAAGCCAGCATTACCCTAATCCCAAAACCAGGTAAAGACATCACAAAAGAAAGAGAACTACAGGTCAATATCCTTGATGAAAATAGATGTTAAAATCCTCAACAAAATTCTAGCAAATCAGATTTAGAAATACATTAGAAAGATCATACATCATGATCGAGTGGGATTTATTCTGGGGATGTAAGGATGGTACAATATCCACAAATCAATAAATGTGATACATCACATAAACAAATTGAAAGACAAAAATCACATAACCATATCAATTGATGTAAGAAAAAGCATTTGACAAAATCCAACACCCTTTCTTGATTAAAAAAACAACAACAACAAAAAAAAACTTCTCAGCAAAGTGGGAATAAAGGGATCATACCTCAACATAATAAAGGCCCTATATGACAAACCTACAGCAAACATCACACTCAGTGGGTAAAAACTAAACTCATTTCCCCTAAGAACAGGAAGAAGACAAGGATGTCCACTTTCACCACTCCTGTTCAACATAGTGGGACCAGGCAAAGTAATCAGACAAGAAGAAATAAAAGGCATCCAAATTGGAAAAGAAGTAAAACTGACCTTATTCACAGATGACATGATACTATACATAGAAAACTTCAAAGAATCCATCAAAAAACTACTAGACTTAATAAATTAATTTGGCAATGTAGCAGGATACAATATTATCACTCAGAAATTATGGCCTTTTTATACACCAATAATTGAAATCACAGAAAGAGAAATGAAAAAAAAATCCCATTTATCATTGAACCAAAAAAAATTAAGATACCTAAAAATAAACTTAACTAAGGACATAAAAGACCTGTACTCAGAAAACTATAGGACATTGAAATAAGAGATAGAGGAAAACAAATAAATGGGAAAACACACCATGTTCATGAATTGGTAGATTCAACATCATTAAAAAGTTCATACTACCTGAAGCAATCTACAGATTCCATGCAATACCTATTAAAATACCAATGGCATATTTTAAAGACCGAGATCAAACTCTCCAAAAATTCATCTGAAATAAAAAAAAAAGACCCTGAATAGCCACAGCTATCCTGAGAAACAAGAACAATGTCGGAGGGTTCAAACTACCAGACATCAAGCTATATTACTAAGCCACAGTTCTCAAAACAGCTTGGTACTGGCACAAGAATAGACATACAGATCAATGGAACAGAATAGAGAACCCAAAAATTGACCCAAGCCATTATACTCAATTAATATTTTAAAAAGGAGGTAAGTGTATACAATGAAGTCAAAACAGTCTCTTTAATAAATGGTGCTGGGAAATTTGGTCAGATACATGCAAAAATAAATAAATAAATAAATAAATAAATTTTTAAAAAAAAACTATCAGTCTAGTAATAATTAATGTCGTTTCTAAACATTCGTTTAAAATCTTGCTTGGCGTTGACTTGTATTGACATAACCTTCAAACACGTGGTATCTACAGAACGTGTGAAGTGCAATTAACAAGTTTTGCTTGAAAAAGTTTGTGTTTGGTTTGGTTTTTGTTGCAAAACTAGGGCTAAGAAGATGGCGGATGAAGAGCATATTCGGCACTGCATGCTTTACAAGTTCCAATTAGGAAGAAAAGCAAGTGAGGCTGCAAAAAACATCTGTAGTGCTCTTGGTCAAGATGCAGTTAGTGCCAGAAAATGCCAGCGTTGGTTTGAGAAATTTCGTGAGGGAAATTTTTCGTTAGATGACAAGAGTGGTCGAGGCCATGTGTCCAATTTTGATCAAGAAGCTCTTCAAGCTCTTTTGGTGCAAAATCCTCAAATTACCCAACAAGAGCTTGCGGCAACTTTAAATTGTTCACAGAAAACAATTTCCAATCAGTTGCGTGCACTTGGCAAAGTCCAAAAGTTTGGAAAATGGGTTCCTCATGAGTTGACCGACAACAACCTTAATCAAAGAGTCACAATTTGCAGTTCGCTCCTCTCTCGTCAAAACCGTTTGCCGTTTTTAGAGCAAATTGTTACCGGAGATGAACAATGGGTGCTGTATGTTAATTTGAAAAGGCGGCCTCAATGGTTGGACAAAAATGAGGCTCCTCAGCCCACGCCAAAACCTGACTTGCATGCGAAAAAAGTGATGTTGTATGTTTGGTGGAATTTTAAAGGAATTCTTCATTATGAACTTTTACCATCTAACCAAACCATTACAAGTGCAGTGTATAGTGCCCAATTGGAAAGGCTAGCCCAAGCTTTAAGAGAAAAAGAACCCGCGCTGATTAATCGGAAGGGTGTAATTCTTCACCACGATAACGCACGACCGCATACTGCAAGAATCACTGCTGAAAAATTGCACCAGTTGGAATGGGAAGTTCTCCCTCAATCTGCATATTCTCCTGATATTGCCCCTTCCGATTACCATTTGTTTCGTTCTTTGCAAAACTTTCTTCTTGGAAAAAAATTTAATAATGAAGAATGCCTCAAAAATGCATTGACCAAATTTTTTGCATCAAAATCACAAGAATTTTACAACAGAGGGATTAAAATGCTTCCTGAGCGTTGGGCACAAGTAGTAGAAAACAACGGCAACTATATTGTTGATTAAATTTTGTTGTATTGTTTAAATAAATTAGATTTAAAAAAGTATTAGAAAACATTAATTATTACTAGACCTAATAGATCACCAACTTACACCATACACAAAAACAGACTCAAAATGGATAAAGGACTTGAATATAAGACAAGGAAACCATAATATATCCTACAAGACTCCATAGGCAGCAAAATTGCAGACATATGTCATAGCAATATCTTTTCAGACATATTTCCTAGGGCAAGAGAAACTAAGGATAAAATCAAATGGGACTACATAAAAATAAAAAGCTTCTGCACAGCAAAAGAAACAATCAAGAAAACAAGAAATCCCCCTGCATGGGAGAACATATTTGCCAATGTTATCTCTGATAAGAGTTTAATTTCCAACATTTACAGGGAACTCATACAAGTTAACAAAAGGAGGATAAACAATCCAATCAAAAAATGAGCAAAGGACCTAAATAGACCCTTCTTGAAAGAGGATATTTAGAAAGCCAAGAGACTTATAAAAACATGTTTAAAGTCACTAATCATCCGAGAGATGCAAATCAAAACAATAAGGTACTTAGCTCACACAGGTCAGAATGGCTATAATCAACAAACCGACAAACAAGTGTTGACGATGATGCAGAGAAAAAGGAACCCTCTTTACTGATAGTTCAGCCAATGTAGAGAAAGAGTATGGCATTTCCTAAAAAAAAAATTTAAAATGGAACTGCCTTTCGACCCAGTAATCCCACTTCTAGGAATATATCCCAAGAAAACAGAAAAACAGAAAAACCAATCAGAAAGGATATATGCACCCCTATGTTCATAGAAGCACAATTTACAATAGCTAAGATTTGGATACAGCTTAAATACCCATCAGCAGATGAGTGGATTAGAAAACTGTGGTACATCTACACAATGCAATTCCACACTGCTATAAAAAAGAAGGAATTCTTAACATTTGCAGCAGCATGGATGGAACTGGAGAGCATTATGCTGAGTGAAATAAGCCAGTCAATGAAAGAGAAATACCACATGACCTCTCTCATTTATGGATAATAAAGAACATTATAACCTGATGAACAAAAAGATAGATACAGAGGCAGAGAATCATCAAACAGACTGTCAAATTACACCTGGAAGGCTGGGGAGGGTTGCAGGGAGAGGTAAGAGATCAACCAAAGGACTTGTATACATGCATAGAAGCATAACCAATGGATGCCAGACACTGGGGGAGTGGGGTGAGGGCATGTGCTGGGGGATAGGGCAGGCTTGGGGAAGGTCAATGGGGGGGAAAGGAGACATATATACTATTATTTGTAATACTTTAAACAAAATTAAATTTTAAAATAAAGGGAATGGAAATTCCCTTTTCTTTTCTTCAGAAAAGAAAAACAAACAAAATACGTGTTTTTTTGCTTCAATTCTATGGTAATCTAGCTTGTAATCTATACTTTAATTTATTCTGTTTCATATTATTTTATTATTTTTTCATTTAAAAACTTTAATGTTGACATAAATACCTTTCTCTTTGCTCACTTTCATCTATCCACATCTCCCCCTTGATTGTTCTTCACTCAATTGTCCGTATTCAAGGGTTATATATATATGTTCATTAAAGATACTAACCTGCATTGGATAGATGCCCATCATCCTGACTTCCAAATGCGCCTTTTTCTGCTGCGCAACGAGGAGGAGAAAACCCCTTGTCACAATGGCAATGATGGAAATTGTTGCAAAACTAGAATAATCAGAAAATAGAACAATTTTTTTATATACAAAGATGGTTTACAATAGAGACAAATGAATATTCTATGTTTATTCAACAGATAAGAAGCTATCCATTCTAGAAAATTGATCTTAAACAATTCAACTAATTTTTTCTTGAAAGTATCTATACCTTAAAAAGTACATCTAGCTTCTGTTACCAAGTTAATTTTTTTTTATTCTTTCAACTCTTCACATAGCCAAAAACAAATATTGGCAATTACCAGTAACATGTCATTACTTGTCATTTACTTTCTAGCTTCACAGGATAGCCCATACCCTAAATTAATTAGTAAGACTAGAAAGAAAAATTCATATAACTTTATTCTCTCTGTAAAAATAATATGATTTTGGTTATATGGTAACACCTAGTGCTTATAGCACATCCACCCCACATATTTTCCAAACATTTTATATGTCCAGAATTATCTTATAAAAACATGTTTAAAGTCACTAATCATCTGAGAGATCTAAATCAAAACAACAATGAGGTACTTTATCTTCTTTAATGGTTTGGCAATATTTCTTAGTAAAATAATGTTAAAGCTATAAATTATAGACCATTAAATGGCACCAAGTAGTATAAAAATTATTTAGAAAATTATTCAAATGATTTTGTAAACCTCTAAACTGTTTCTTAAAAATTTCAAAACATGTAACTTAAAAAGAAAATTGAAATTACTTACTCCTCTGTCGTTACAGTCTCTAGTATTGTCGCATTGAGCATAATTGCTCATGTGTCTAATCTCTTTACACTGAAACATGACACAAAACTAAAACAATTCAAAAGGAAATGAAAAATAAAATCAGCAAACAATTGATTGTGTACATTGATAATATAGATGAAAAACTATTAAAAAATTCCAGAACTCATATTACCAAGGACTGACATAAAAATCCAAAAAATAAAATAATTGTAAGTTCATTGAAATAAATGTGAAATAAGCTATGTACATTCAGATTATAAAGTTGTAATCAGATGTAAGAAGTTGGAAATTTTATTTTCTTACCATCTAACACCAGAAGTCCTCTTAGAAAGATACATTCTTGAAAAAATTATTTGATTAGTTCCTTGAGTTCAAGATTTCACTGAAAAGCATTTTTAAATGCCTATGCCTGAGCTCCACCTGAGACCATTATATTAAAACTAGAGGCTCGGTGTACAAAATTCATGCACATGATGGTGGACCCAAAGCCTGGCCTGTACCCTCTCTAATCCAGGATCCCTCTCGCAATCCTGAACCACTAGTTCCTAATTGCTCCCCTGCTGGTCTGATGGCCCTAACTGCTCTCCCTGACAGCTTGATACCCCAACTGCTTTCCTCTCCTAGCCTGATCCCCCTAACTGCCTACCTGATCTCTCCTCCTGGCCTGATCCCCCTAATTGCATATATGCAATCCCCTTCTAGCCTAATCGCCCTAAATGCCTATCTGCTCTTCCCTGCTGGCCTGATCCCCCTAACTGCCTAACTGCTCTCCCTTGCTTGCCTGATCCCCCAATCTGCTCTTTTCTCCTGGCCTGATCCCCCTAATTGTCTATTTGCACTCCCCTCCTGGACTGATTGCCCTAAATGCCTATCTGCTCTTCCCTGCTGGCCTGATCGCCCTAATTGACTGTTTGCACTCACCTCCTGGCCTGATTTCCCTGACTGCCTATCTGCTTTCCCCTCCTTGTCTGATTGCCCTAACTGCCTATCTGCTCTCCCTTCCTCTCTACACTCTTCAGACCGCTGGCACAGGTGTTTTGAGCTCTCCTCCATGGTCCACCCCCACCTGATTGGTCATTACGTGACATTATCCTGGTCAATTTGCATATTCCTCTATTATTAGTATAGATTAGAGGCCCAGTGCATGAAATTTGTGCATGGGGATGTGTGTCCCTCAGCCCCACCTGCACCCTCTCCAATCTGGGACCCCTCGAGGGATGTCCAACTACTCTCTCACAATCCAGGACTGCTGGCTCCAAACTGCTCATCTGCCTGCCTTCTGTATTGCCCCTAACTGCTTCTGCCTGCCAGCCTGATTACCCCCTAACCACTCCCATGCCAGCCTGATTGATGTCTATCTACTCCCCTGTCAGCCTGTTTGCCCCCAACTTCCCTCCTCTGCTGGCCTGGTCACTCCCAACTGCCCTTCCCTGCAGGATTGATCACCCCCAACTGCCCTCCCTTGCAGGCCTGGTACCTCCCAACTGCCTTCCCCTGCTGGCCATCTTGTGGTGGCCATCTTGTGTCCACATGGGGCAGGATCTTTGATCACATAGGGCAGGGGTGTCGAACTCAATCAGAGAAGGGGCCAAAATCTAAAATCCAGCCTAAATCGCGGGCCGAATGGTTTACTGAACAGTCATAAACTGACAATGTTAACCAGAAATGTGAATTTAAAATGAGTGGAACAATCTTTTCCTTAACAGTGCTGTTAACCAACTCACATGCTATCAAGCAAAACAGTAATATTGGAATGTACCTAAAATGCTCATTGTTTTGTTTTCTGGCTAGATGTCTGACACCGTTTTCCCCGGATCAATGAGTCAATGTTCGGTTTTATTTCTTGGGCTGTAGCAACCCGCAAAACAGCATGGAGGTTGTCATCGGTAATGTGTGATCTGTGCTTGTTTTTGTTCAGATTCATTATTGAAAACATCTGTTCACAAAGATAGGTGCTCCCGAACATGGATAGAATACGGGCAGCATGAAGTCGGAGCTCTGGCATTGAGTCAGGGGGAAGTAGAGGGTAGAAGTCCTCAATTTCAACATCCTGAAACCTTGATTTCAGGCCACTGTCAGACTGAAGCTCGATTATCTCCATCTGAAGGTGATGGGGCACATTGTTGACATCAACTGTAAAAGGATTGGCAAAGATGTCAAAGCCTGAGTGCTGTGTTCTAAAGTCAGAGAAGCGCCGCTCAAATTCACTTAGTAAATGGCTAACTTTGGTAGCCAGCCGACTGCAAGGAAAAGTACCAGAAATAGTGGTTGAGATACTCAAACAAACGGGAAAGTGGGCAAGATTGTCCTGTTCCAGTTGGGACTTCCATAGTTGAAGTTTACGCTGGAATGCTGTGATCATGTCAGACATCTTCGTGATGACTTGTTTGCGTCCCTGCAGCTTCAGATTCAGTTGGGCGAGATGCTCGCATATGTCACACATCATAGCAAAATCACATAGCCAGGCGGGATCCGACAGTTCAGGCAAGGGCTTTCCTTTACTTTCCATGAAAAGAGCAATTTGTTCTCTGAGCTCAAAAAATCTTTTGAGGACTGCGCTCTTGCTCAGCCATCTTACTTCTGTGTGGTATGGCACGTCTCCATGCTCTGCACCCACCTCCTGTAAAAACTGCTGGAACTGGCGATGATTCAGGCCACGTGCCCGTATAAAGTTAATAGTTTTAATGACTGTGGTCATTATGTCATTCATGTCCAGAACTTTTCCACACATAGCCTCTTGGTGGATAATGCAATGATAAGTAATCAAGGGTGTGTGGCAGTAACTTTTTTGCATTCTTTCCTTCATTAGTCCAACCAAGCCTTTCTTTTCTCCGCACATTGAAGGTGCGCCATCGGTAGTTAGCCCCACCAACTTTTCCCAGGGTAATTTAAAATTATTTATAGATTTCTCCATAGCCTCAAATATATCTCTACCAGTCATCGTCCCATGCATGGCAGCTACATCCAAAAGTTCCTCAGTGACAGAGAGGTCGGTCTTCGTAGCACATATAAAGATGGACAGCTGCGCTGTATCAGTGTTGTCTGTACTTTCATCGATAGCAAGTGAAAAAGCGAGATAACTGCATGCCTGTTCGGCCAGCTGTGATGATAGATTTCCTGAAAGTGCTTGAACTCTATCTGCAATGGTGTTTCTTGACAAACTGACATTTTGAAAACTCTGTATCTGGTCTGGGCATACTTGCTCACACACTTTTAGCATGCATTGCTTCAAAAAGGCACCCTCTGAAAAACACCTTGAAGTACGGGCAATTTCTTCAGCCACTATAAAGCTTGCTTTCACTGCAGCATCATTTTTCGCTGTAGCCTTTGTAAACATTTGCTGCTGTGATTGTAGTTTGCCTTTTAGTTCTTTAACAATTTTATGCTTTTCTTCCAAAGTATATTTGCCATACTTAACATTATGTTTGGTGTCAAAATGACGACGTATATTGTACTCTTTCATCACCGACACTGTCTCATAACACAATATACACACTGGTTTGCCCTCTCTAAGCACAAACATGTATTCATTTTCCCATTTGTCATTAAATTGTCTGCCTTCACCGTCAACTTTTCTTTTCCTGGACATTTTGGGATCAATATTGGCAGTAAAAGATGTAGTTTATTGGAAATTTGCGTTAGAAGGAAAAAGTTGAAAACTGCACAGGGATAGCTTGATTTGGCAGATGGAGTGGAGAAAAAAAAAGTCAGTCAATAAATGCCTGGCTGGGTACAGATAGCAGATTCTGTTGCGATTTTTATGCCTGCACTTTATGCCAGGAACTGGCAGCTTCTGCTGTGTATTTTTTATGCCCGCACACTCACTCTCTCCTCTGCTCTGCCACCCGCACAACCACATCGGATGCCGGACTATAGGTCACGCCTCCTGAATCTCGTGTGACTTGTTATCTATGCGCATGCGTAATAGATAGCAAGTACAGCAGCCGGCGAGGCGGCCGGCGAGATCACAAGCCTCCTATGCCACCGCATGTCATTGTGATGGAACGCAGCAGAGTGCAGTGATGACAGCGCGGTGCGGGCCACATTGCAAGGCCTGGCGGGCCGGATTTGGCCCGCGGGCCTTGTGTTTGACATGTGTGACATAGGGGAAGCTATCTTGATCTTATATGTTGGAGTGGTCAATCTGCATATCACTCTTTTATTAGATAGGATAGAGGCCTGGTGCATGGGAGGGGGCCAGCTGGTTTGCCCTGAAGGGTGTCCTGGATCAGGGTGTGGGTTCCCTTGGAGTATGGGGGTGGCCTGAAGGAGGGGCCTGTGGTTGTTTGCAGGCCAGTGATATCCCCTAGTGTCCCAAGTGGAGGCCCTTGTATCTGGAATTTATTTACCTTCTACAATTGAAACTTTGTAGCCTGGAGCGGAGCCAAGACTCGTGCTCCATCTGTGGCTGCCGCCATTTTTATAATTGAAACTTTGTATCCTTGAGTGGAGGCCTGGGCCTGCCAGAGTATGTGGAAAGCTTGGCTTCCTCTGTTGCTGGGGAAACCCAAGCTTCCCTTCTGGTAGCCATCCTGGTTGGGTTCATTTGCATACTCACTCTAATTGGCTGGTGGGCGTGGCTTGTTATTGTAGCAGAGTGATGGTTAATTTGCATATATATTTTTTTTTTATTAGGTAGAATACCTGAGACAGGGTCTAGGCAATTATCTGTGAGCAGTCAGGGTTGAGTATTATTTGATGGGAGATTGAAGTTTTAACATCATTAGTATAAGGCTACTCCCATAGCCACATAAAATTGCAACTACATAACAACCATCATTCAGAACCATCTGAAATCTAACAGAATGGAAGTCCTACAACTAGAGATTTAAAGAAACCATATGAGATTGGTAGGGGCAGAGACCTAGAATTGGCTGTTCCCACAGCTATGTATGGAAAATAAAAATTGGAAGAGATGCCTTTCCTGTGGAGGTTACTCATGAGAAGCAAGGGGTCCCAGTCCCATACTAGGCCTCCAAGACCAGGTTCCAGTGCCAAAAGGAGAAGTCCCCATAGCTTCTTGCTATCCAATCCAGTGGAGATTGTGGCTGAGTGAGATGGAGTGCTGCTGGAGTCCCAGGTAGTCCCCCTTAAAGGGCCTGAACATGGCCTTACGTGGACTCACTCCCTCTGAGTTATAGCAATGGCATAGCAACTTGAAAGGAGTCAGAGACACACAGGCAGGAACTGAATAGTCTGGCATCAGGGCAAGAGCTGAAGGGTATCAGCTTACGGCTAGTGAAAGCCATTGTTCCTTTACTAATACAGTGTCCCCCATGCCCAAACAGGCAGGTGGACACCATATCTGAGTCTCCATCAACCTGCCTCACTCTGTTCACCCTGTCCTGATGATTCCCTGAGACCCTTGTCTCTCTTGCTGGTCTCCCTCAGCTGTTTCCAGTGGCTTTTCCATACAAATGGTCTATTGCAGTTCATGCTTCAGATTTTCCTAAAATCTCCCTCAAACAAGTAGAATCTGGCCTCTGTGTACCCTGAATCACTTGCTAAGTGCCCCCGGGCTCAACACTAGCAGCAACAGGCCTTTATTTGTAGCTTAGCCTCTCCTGGGCAGCTTCAACCCCAGCACAAGTAATAGCTATCTATAGGTCACCCATGCCAGGTACCTCAAGCAGACCACAGGCAGTGCTGACCCTGAATCTCCCAGGAGGCCCAAGAGCCAGTGTACCAAGTTAACAGCTTCAGACTACACTAGATGAAAAACCTCCTACCCCCACAAGCAACACACCCAAGGTGATGACTCAGTGAGCACCAAAGACCCTCTAAAATAAGTTCTGCTTTGTAGTGTCAGCTCCTGAGCAACAGCTGGCATTTTGTAGTCACAGCTGGTCTTCACAGCCAATTGGCCTGGGAGGTCCCAGTGAAGTGCCAATAGTAATCAAAGCTCAAATACAAAAGTACAGTTCTCACAGTCTGTCAGTGACAGGATGTAAGCTGACAAGGTCCTTGCATCTGAGGGGGCTAGCAGGGCTGGCACGCTACCCAAACAGTTTTTCCTGACTTGTTTGGATGGCGATTATCAGTAGAATGAGAGCAACTTTTCATGGCTTGCCAAGAAGTCTGTAACCATTTACTGAGATTTACTGTACTAAGAATTTGTCCTTCAGTTCTATCCCTCCTTTAGAGATTTAAGAGGAACAAAGAATACATTCCTCTGGACAGACCTTGTGTATAAAAAGCATTGCACAGTGAATAAACTTGCTACGGTTCCTGGATGACTTGTAGTCCTCCCAACCCCGCTCTTCTGTCTTTCTTTCCTCAATTCCCACCTCCCTACCTCAGCCCGGATCAACCTGCCAGGCAGACCCCAGCAATTGGCGCCCAAATCCAGGGACCTGAGGACTTGGGAAGCAGACAGTGAGGAACTCCTCCGAACAGAGTGCACTCGTTAAGGGAGGAGCAATTTATTGATAGTCGAGAGTAAAGCATGGGACAAAGTGGAAGTGCCCTTTAGAGGCAAATGTTAAAGTCTACGTGATCACAAAATAATGTTGTTTCTTGTTCAAATTAGAATCTTAGTGTGTGTATAGAATTTAAAATCTGTAATGAGTGGAACTCCACTGCTGAAACTGCCTCTGGTGTGGAGAAATCCAAAGGCAGCTGGAGAGGGCAGGGCTATCTGCTCTCCCACATTAAGATTACTTACAATAAGACTACTTAATGCCTTGTTTAAAAATTATAAGAGAACTTACAGGGAAATGCAAATCTTGGCCAAATTGCTGTGAGTTATTACTTCAGAAAGCCAAAAGGAAAGAAAAAATTTGAGATCTGTCTATCTTTTAAGCATGAAAAGAAATTCAGCCAGATCTGTTGCTGATGCTTCCCCTGAAGTAAGCAGGATATGGTGGAAGGGAGAGACATGAGGCGATCCAATATAGAAGCCCGCTCTCCTAGTATATTAAATTAAAAGTTTCCTTTCTCGCCATAAAAATGTTTTAAAAATTTAGAAATACATCTGGGATATCTATACACGTGTAAAGAGAAAGCTAGTATAAGACAAAATGTGCACACGTCCAATTATGGATAGGTCTTGAACTGGACTTAACTCTTTACAAGGGCTACAGAAATTAAAAACCCAGAGTTGGTTCTTTTTCCTGAGAAAAAAACGGTGAAAAAAATCTTCTTGAAAGAAATTCAAGCTAATTCCAGCAACAAGATTTGCATTTCCATAATAAAAGTAGTTTTCAAAATGATAATGAACTTTATTTAAAAATTAACTTTTAAAGCCTTCAAGAAAATAAGTAAATTTGTCTCTGTTATAGAATTTATCCAAAGTAAATATTTTAAAATAATTATAATTGATTCTAGAATCTCAAAGAAATTATTAAAATATAGATGAATAAATAATGCATTAATACTAAAGATCTAAGTAGCCCAGGTAACTGGCTACATCCTTTGTTGAGGGAAGAAAGGATAGAGGCTCTTCCCCCAGCAGACAGTTAATATAGTGTCCTGCCAGTAGCCATTTTAAAGAATGTGATAATTTACAATCGAATAAACAAAACCTACTTTCCCAGAGCCACTGGCAAATAAAAATTAAAGTTTAAATTTGCCTCATAAAAAACCTAGAGGACAGAATTGAATCTATTAATTGATTATGTCTTGTATTTTTCTTAGAAATATAAAGTGTTATTAATCTAAGAACTACTAAATATATTTAACTTGCCAGCTTTAAAAGTTCAAAGTACAAATTAAATCAGGAGAAATTATAGAGTTGTGGTAATTAAATACTTAAAGCATAAAAACTTATTTTTAAGAAGATAAAATGTTGTATTTCCTCTAATAATTAGGAATTCAAAATATATTAATTATTGGTCTGATTTTTAAAAGAGGATTGATTCTATAATCCAGTTTAAATATATTTTATATTCTTTAAGATAATTTAGTTATACAATCTATGAAGCATATATATTTTTTAATTAAAAATACCTACTTAAGTTACTTTATAAATTAGCTTTTAAAATATAATCAATGTCATATAAATTAAATTACATGAGAAGCCAATATTTTATAAATAATTGAATCCTAACTTTATGTGGCCGCCTACATTTTTAATTAAGCTAGAGGCAGGGCAACATTTGTGGCTTATGAATTCAAAAATAAATTTACTTTATTTTTAAAGTGAAAATACCTTGTCATGATAACAATCAGCACCTGTCCATTGATACAGGTTGCCCAGGACCAAGGGCAAGGAAGGTCGGTGTACACATCCTTCTACATAGAAGTCAAAATACTTAATATTTTATATTCTACCAGGAACCCTAGCTTAGGGGCTTGATTTATTTCTAACACAGGGAATAGTATTAACTACCACATTAAAAAAATATATCTCAGGTATTAACATTTTTACAGATAGATACAGTTCTAGAAAGGCTAGATATATTACAGCAGAGGAGCAAAGGTCCTTCAAACCTCTTATATTTCAATAGAAATACAAGCTCTTATTTATGCCTTAACAGATTTTACTACGGAGCCCATCAACCTATAGTAATAGTACTTATATGGTAAGTATAGCAAAAATTATTAAAACAGCTACTAGAAGTCACAGTAATTCAGAGGAACTTTTCATTTAATTTTCAGTTTATAAAATATTATTTGAGAATGGCAATTTCCATATTTTATTAGAAACAATGTCCTCAGTATATTATTCACCTTCCTATACCAACTTTAGGGGTAAATCCCCAAAGACTTAAACCTAATCCAATCTAGTAAAATAAATATCACTCAATTGTAGAAAGAGCCATTCGTACTCTTAAAATCATTTAAAAAACAAAAAAAGGGGGAGACAGATGTTATGTATCACCTCAAGAAAAGCTCAGTCATGCTTTTTATACTTTAAAAATTTTTTTAAATTGTGATGCAGAGGATCGTACAGCAGGCGAAAGGCATCAGGCCTGTACAATAACCTCCACTGAGTCAGCTAGGTGGAAGGAAGCATAAACCAGAAAAGAGTTTTATCAGATTCAGTAATAATGTGAGGAAGAGGTTGTGTTTTATATCTTTCCAGAAGGAGCAATAAAGCCAATTCAGGTGCCAGAGCATTACGTGTGTCACCACAGTGGACTCAGACAAACACCTGTGTCCCTTCACTCAAAAGGACTAAGGACTGCCCTAATGACAGCAAAGCAAAAGAAGAAGAAAACTGAAAGCTACACAAGAGACTGAGGTACCAACATAGAGTCATCTGAAAAATCAATGACTGAAGTGCAGCAGATACTTCTTCAATCATGTTCCTACTCATGCAAGCATCTGTTAGCTGCCAGTGTTCTACAAAGTCTTGCACAGCCAAGTCAAAAGACTCTGAGTAAATATACATCAGCAGCACAAGAGACTTTTTTTTCATTTAGTAGCTAAAAATGTTAACATATCCATAGTTTTAATTTCTCTCTTATTGTTTTGTTATTTTTTAATAGCCAAAGTTTTGCTCTTGACATTCAAGTTTTAAAAATGATAACATATATATATAATTCAGTTTTGCATTGGCATTGTTTATAATTACTTTAATATTAGAGCTTTATTATTATTTAAATTTTACTTTTATTATTAGTAGCCTAAAAAACAGAAAAGGGGGATCTGTTGGTGACAGGATGTAAGCTCACAAAGTCCTTGCATCTGAGGGGGCTAGCAGGGCTGGTCCCCAACCCAAACAGTTTTCCCTGACTTGTTTGGATGGTGATTATCAGTAGAATGAGAGCAATCTTTCATGGCTTGTCAAGAAGTCTGTAACTATTTACTGAGATTTACTGTACTAAGAATTTGTCCTTCAGTTTTATCTCTCCTTTAGAGATTTAAGAGGAACAAAGAATACATTCCTCTGGACAGACCTTGTGTATAAAAAGCATTGCACAGTGAATAAACTTGCTACAGTTCCTGGATGACTTGCAGTCCTCCCAACCCCGCTCTTCTGTCTTTCTTTCTTTTCTCAATTCCCACCTCTCTGCCTCAGCCCATTTCAACCTGCCAGGCTGGCCCTGGCAACAGTCCACATCAGGGTGCCTGGAACATCCAGCTCAGGTGACTGGGGAAGCTGTGCTACTGAAGCCTACACGCATCGACTAAATAAGGCTACTCCAGCTAGTCCAAAAGATGTTGCATCTCTAGCTAATACATAAAAACAAGATAGGAAAACCTCCAAAATGCAGAGACAAATAAAAAGATCCAAAATGAAAGAATAGGAGACTTCTCCAGAAAAAAATAAAAACAAAAACACGAAATTAAATGGAGGCAAGAAAACTACCATACACAGTTCAAAACAATGGTTATAAGGATGCTCAAGGAACTTAGTGAAAACATCAACAGCATGGAAAAGACAAGAAACCATAAAAAAGAATCATTTGGAAATGAAGGATACACTGACTGACATGAAGAATAATTTACAATCAAATTAGCAATTTGAAATAAAGTAAACAAGAAGTATCCAATCAAAATGGAAAAAAGAAAAAATAATTTAAAAAAAGAATAAAGATAGAGAAACCAAAATGGTGGCATAAGGTAAACACCTAAATGCAGCCTACCACAACAATTTCAAAATTACACCCGGAAAACAGAGCAAACATCGCCCTGAACCACCAGAAGGCTGGCTGAGTGGAAGCTCTACCATCTAGGAAGGGAAGAGAAAGGACGCTGAGCCTCAGAAGCTGTGGAGGTACAGAGATCTGTGCACACAGAAAGGGCGCAGAATTCGCTGCTGGCTTACTTGTAGCATGTGTAAAGAGGGCAGGCAGCTAATGCACGGCTAGCTTTCTTGTTCAGGAGGAAAACAAAACCTTCCTATTGCACTGATAGCCAGCTCCAGTCAGATAAAAATTGGACTGTCAGGAAGTGGGCAAAACTCTCTCAGAGGTGTGCATAGCCAGCAGCCATTACTGCAGGACTCAGGAACAGGACCCTCTTAGGGAGGTCTGATGGGAAACCAAAGCTTGTCTGTGCCACCCTGAGATTCCGTCTCATCCAAGTGGAGCACAGAAGCCCTCCCAGTGGCTAGCTTTCTCATTAGGGAGAAAAAACCTCCCAACAGCACTGATAGCCAACTCTGATCCGGGAAGAAATTGACGGTCAGGGAGCAGGCAAAACTTGAGAATAGCCTTCCCCCAAATAGTGCGCGCACCAGCAGCCAGTGTTGTGGGACTCGGCAAATAGGACCCTCTTAAGGTGGGGCTGATGGGAAACCAAAGCTTAACTGTGCCACTCTGAGACTCTGCCCCATCCAAGCTGAGCATAGAAGCCCTCCTAGCTGAGACAATGCTGATCCTCACAACCAGTTGGCTTGGAGATCATCTTTCCCCAGTGATACCAACAACAAGCAAGGTTTAACAAGATTGCACACACAGCCCACATAGGGCTGCACCAAGACTGTCCACCTCAGGTAACTGGGAAAGCTGAGCTACTGGGCCCTGCTAGGACACCTAGCACACAAAGCTACTCTATCAACTCAGGGAAGCAGCTAAAATGCAGAAAAGAGGCAGGCCACAAAGAAAGGAAATGGAGGAAAGCAAAAGAATGGACATAGAATTCAAAACCACAGTTATAAGATTTTTCAAGAATTTCCTAGAAAAGGTCGATAAAATAAACGAGACCTTTGAGGATATGAAAAGGAATCAACTAGAAATAAAAAGGAACCAACTAGAAATAAAGAAAACATTGTCTGAAATAAAAAAAATATTACACAGAGTCCTAAAAACAGAATGGAAGATCACAAGAATCAAGTCAAAGATTTGGAACACAAAGAGCCAGAAGACACTCCTCTGCAGAAGCAAGAAGACAAGAGAATCCAGAAAGTTGAAGATAGTGTAAGAAACCTCTGGGACAACTTCAAGTGAACCAACATCAGAATTATGGGGGTCCCAGAAGAAGAGAAAGAGCAAGATACTGAAAACATACTGGAAGAAATAGTGACAGAAAACTTCCCCCACCTGGTGAAAGAGTTAGCCTTACAAGTCCAGGAAGTGCACAGAACCCCAAACAAAAGGAATCCAAAGAGGACCATACCAAAACACATTGTAATTAAAATTCCAAGAGCAAAAGATTAAGAGAGAATATTAAAAGAGCAAGAGAAAAGCAGGTAGTTACCTATAAAGGAGCACTCATACGATCGTCAGCTGATTTCTCAACAGAAACCATGCAGGACAGATAGGAATGGCAAGAAATATTCAAGGTGATGAATAGCAAGAACCTACAGCCAAAAATACTCTACCCAGCAAAGCTTCTCAGAATCGAAGGTGAGATAAAGAGCTTCACAAATAAAAAAAAAAAGCTAAAGGAGTTCATCACTGCCAAACCAGAATTATATGAAATGCTGAAAAGTATTCTTTAAGAAGAGGAAGAAGATAAAGATAAAAATTATTAACAACAAATACGTAACTATCAACAAGTGAATCTAAAAAACAAGGGAATTAAAAAATCTGATGAACAGTATTAACTGGTGAATATAATAGAATCAGAGGTATAGAAAGGGACTGAACTGAGGATTCTCGGGAAAGAGGGGAGTGGCGGGTGCGGGAAGAGACTGACAAAAATTGTACACCTATGGATGAGGACAGTGGGGGTGGGGAAAGGGTGGAGGGTGGGGTAGGAACCTGATGGAGGGGAGTAATGGGGGGAAAAATAGGAACAATTATAATAATCTGAACAATAAAAATTTATTAAAAAAAAAAAAAGAATGAAGATAGTGCAGAAAGCCTCTGAGACCTCTTCAAACATTGAAATCCTCACATCATGGGTATGCCAAAAGGAGAAGAGAGAGCAAGAAATTGAAAACATTTGGAAAAAATATTTTTAAATATTGTTTTTATTAATTTGAGAGAGAGAGAAGAAGGGAGAGGGAGAGAGAATTAGAAACACTGATGAGAGAGAAATATCAATCAGCTGCCTACTGCATACCCCCTACTGAGGATTGAGCCTGCAACTGGGCATGTGCCCTGACTAGGAATCAAATCAGTGATCTCTTGGTGCATGGGACAATGCACACCAGCCAGATATATATTTCCTAGTTCTGTCTACAGATAGGGCTAGATCAGTGAAACTCTAGTAGCAAAAGCACAATCAGCACCTAGATCTTGGTTTCTAATGGTCATTTCTAGTTAAAATGAACCAGGCCTCCTGGGAGAATGCAAGTTCTAGAAACTAAGACACAAAATATACAAAATGGACCTAGAATAGTTTGTCATTCCAGAAAGTAAGGAAGCACTCCAAAAGAAAAGCACATACAATAATAATAGTATGTTGAAGCAACATAGAAACAAATTGAAAGAACTCCCAATAGCCAAAGTTAGAACAATTTGAACAATAAAATAAAGTCATACTGGATAATAACCAAAACTATAACATAAAAATCCATGGATTCCATACTGCTACAAATATATGATTAAATGAATAGAGAAAAATAGGCAAAAATATGCATAATTCAAAATGATTTAAGTACATACTGAATTTCCAAGAAAGTGGAATACAACTTATTACTCAAATATAGGCTTAAATATAGGCTATGCATAGTATGCTATTCAATGAAGTACAATATAGAAAGAAAATAAAATTATTTAGTGATAAGTATTCAAATATTACCACACCCATGTGATCAAAATTAATATCAACAAGTCTGTATATTTGATATGATGTAATCTTCTTCCAAAGAAGGGGGGTGGGAGTGGACATTATAAGAAACTGTACTGTCGAGAGGAGCCTAAATGTACACAGTAAGTAAATGCAAAATGGTACTCTGGGTTGAATCCTAGAAAAGGTCATTAAGGAAAAGCTAAGGAAATCTGAATAAACTACTAGATTTAGTTAATCTTGGCTTAGTATGACAAATGTATCACACTACTGCTCAATGTTAATAGAGGAAACTGGGTGTGTTGCTTAGGGCTAGAGATGGGCAAGTGGGCAAGAGAAGAGGTGATGGTATGTTCTAAAACTGGATGTGCTTATGGTTGTACAACTCTAAATTAATCAAAAGCAATGAATTACACATTTACCATAGGTAAATTTTATATAAATAATACCTCAATCAGGTTATTTTAAAGTGCATTGGTTGGTACATTGTTAAAATGAGTATAACCATAAAAGATGTTGAAAATACTTATAATTTTGTAGTTCTAATTACCATATCAGGACCACACGGAGTGCCATCTTGTACATATGTTTCATCTCTTTCTCCAGGTGTACTTATTGTTGTTTGGGCGTTGGAAGGTATCCTGTCCGAGTTAAGAAATGTAGACACACATATTTCATCTCGTACGTGTGTGTAAACCACAGATAAATTTGCTTTTGTTACTAATTTTTTATGTGGCCAGGCACAAACTAATTTTCCACACATGAGATTACTAGAAGCAAAAGGCAGAAAAAAAATCTCATATTAGCATAGATTGCTGATATAGCTAAGTTAAAAAAGTATTTCACTGACTTAAATTTCGGTTTCAAGAGTTTTCTCAGTAATTTTCTGAGCCCACTGACTTATGTATGATGTGGCTCTTTTTGTTTTGTGAGGCAATATGGCAAGGGAAAATATTAATGATTTTTACAATCTGATTAATGATTTTTACAACCTGATCTCTCCTATACTGACTTCTGATATTTAAACCAATGGTTGCTGGTCTTTAATTCTTTCATTAGTAAAATAAAATAGCTCTTACTACAAATATTTGATGTATTAAAGATATTTATTATATAATGTATATAAACTACCTAACACAATGCCTACCTCATCACATTAAACAGAGGCTATTTTATGGTCATTATTGTAACATTATAGATGCATGTTATTTGTAGGCAATAGGTAATAACATTGTTCTCAGATAATGAAACAAAGAAAACCTGGTATAAAATGCCATTTTAGTCTGTACATATAATATATTATGGGATATTCGCAACATATTATATAAGCTACATTACAGACAAAATTAGAACTGCCTAATACATACGGAAAAGAACAATAGTTAGGTCCACAGTTTCCATATCTATCTCCTCTTGTATTTATTTCATCATAACAAGCAAATTGAGCACCTCTAGCAGCTGAAAGAAAAAAAAAATAAGTAGGTTATAATACATAATAAGAATTATCATTAAATAAATAATAAACTCACTCTGGAAATTATAATGTGACTAGAGGCCTGGTGCATAAAATTCATGCATGGGGTGGTGGTGGTGTCCCTCACCCCAACCTTCACCCTCTCCAATCTGGGACCCCTCATTGGATATCCCTGTCACAATCCAGAACTGCTGGTTCCAAACTGCTCGCCTGTCTCCCTTCCTGATTTCCCCTAACTACTTCTGCATGCCAACCTGATTACCCCCTAACCACTCCCATGCCAGCCTGATTGATGTTTAACTGCTCCCCTGCCAGCCTGTTTGCTGCCAACTTCCCTCCTCTGCCAGCCTGGTCACCCCTAACTGCCCTCCCCTGCATGGTTGATCACCCCCAACTTCCCTCCCTTGCAGGCCTGGTGCCTCCCAACTGCTCTCCCTTGCTTGCCTGATCACCCACAACTGCCCTCCCTTGAAAGCCTGGTACCTCCCAACTACCCTCCCCTGCTGCCCATCTTGTGTCCACATGGGGGCAGCTATCTTGATCTTGTGTGTTGGAATGATGGTCAATCTGCATATTACTCTTTTATTAGATAGGATAGAGGCCTGGTGCATGGGTGGGGACCAACTGGTTTGCCCTGAAGGGTGTCCTGGATCAGGGTGGGGGTTACATTGGAATGTGGGGCAGCCTGGGCTAGGGGCCTGTGGTGGTTTGCAGGCCAGCCATGTCCCTTGGTGACCCAGGTGGAGACCTTGGTATCTGGAATTTATTTACCTTCTACAATTGAAACTTTGTAGCCTGGAGCAGAGCCAAGACTGCTTGCTCCTTGGCTGCCACCATTTCTGTTTGGATTTGTTTACCTTCTATAATTGAAACTTTGTAGCCTTGAGTGGAGGCTTAGGCCCACAAAGGCAGGCAGAAAGCTTGGCTTCTTCCATTTCCAGGGAAACCCAAGCCTCCTTCCTGTTCTCTGTGACCACAGCCATCTTTGTTGGGGTTAATTTGCATACTCACTCTGATTGGCTATTGGGCATGGCTTGTTGGTGTAGCAGAGGTATGGTCAATTTGCATCTTACTCTTTTATTAGATAAGATTCTCTACAGAGGATTATAATTTAACTCAAATTAAATAGTAGCCGGGGGTAGATTTAGGATTAAAAAGAGATCCTATCATTTTAAACCTGTTAGATTGTCTTCTGTATGAAACACAGATAAAGTAAATAGCAACATGATTCAAATGGTTCTATATTGTTAACAGAATGAGCAACCCTCTTTATTTCTGCTAAATTGATCACTTTCTTTCTTCATCTCTATCCTGTGTGAAAATAGAGTTTACTCTTATTCCAAACAAAACAGGAGAGAAATAGTATCCATAATGAAATACTGATAACAAGCCCAGAGATCACTTAACTGCTCCTATTCCATATTAGTTTCTCATATCTGTTCCCAAGCATCATAACAATCACTAAATAAGAATTGTTGAATTTTAAAATTATGAAAACATAAATGTTTATCTAGTTTAGCCCTTTTATATTTAGTTATATCTAATTTTAAAAATGAGAATACTTCAAATGTATACAATAGCTGCTTCATCACTTAGTCTTCACTGGAGCCAGAGCCTTCAGTCTTCTCTCTGCACCTGCATATGCAAATTAACCCATAATATTTGTTTGGTTGATTTGCATACTCACACCTGATTGGCTGGTGGTTGTCAAGGAGGTATGGTAAATTTGCATGTTTTCTTTTATTAGTGTAGATCATGAGGAAATAAAAAGTGATATAGCTACAATAAAACATAACAGAAGGTTTCAACATTAGACTAGAAGTGGAGAAACAATTAACAAATTAGAAGGAAGGGCAGGAAAAACACACACACACAATCTGAACAGCAATTGGATAAAAACATTTAAAATCAGGAGGAGGACCTAATGGAGCTTTGGGATAACATGAAACAAAATAACATATGTATAATAATGGTGCCAGAAGGACATAAAGTGGAACAATGTTTAGAAAACCTATTTGAAGAAATAATGATGGAAAACTTCTAGGATTTGGGGAATAAAAACATCACACAAGCACAGAAAATCCCAAGCAAGATGAACCCAAAAAGACCCACAGCAAGGCACCTCATAATTATTGTGGCAAACATTAATGACAAAAAGAGGATCTTAAAGGCTGCAAGAGACAGAAAGTTACCTATATGGGATCCCATTAGATTATCAAATGATTTGTCAACAGAAACATATCAGGTAAGAAGGGACTGGAATGAAGTATACAAAGTGAGTCAAAGTAAAAAAATGAATCTAAGAATACTCTATCCAACAAGGCTATCATTCAAAATTGAAGGGGGAATCAGAACTTCACAGACAAAAAAAGACTAAGGGAGTTTATCACTATCTAGCCAGTACTGCAAGAAATGCTAAAGGCACTGTTGTAGAAAGAAGGAATAGAAAGGGGAAAAGGAACACAGGCACATAAAAAGAATGGCTACAAACAAGTATCTATCAATAATAACCTTAAACATAAGTAGATTAAATGCTCCGATAAAAATACATTGAGTGGCTGAATGGATAAGAAGACATTACCTATATATATGCTGTATACAAGAGACCTGTCTCAGAACAAGGGACTTACCTAGACTAAAAATGAAGGTATGGAAAAATATCTTCTAGGCAAATAGAAATGAAAAAAAATAAGCTGGAGTAGCAATATTTATAACAGACAAAATAGACCTCCATAAAAAGAGATAAGGAAGACCACTTCATAATATCGGATCTAGTAATAATTAATGTCGTTTTTAAACATTCGTTTAAAATCTTGCTTGGCGTTGACTTGTATTGACATAACCTTCAAACATGTGGTATCTACAGAACGTGTGAAGTACAATTAACAAGTTTTGCTTGAAAAAGTTTGTGTTTGGTTTGGTTTTTGTTGCAAAACTAGGGCTAAGAAGATGGCGGATGAAGAGCATATTCGGCACTGCATGCTTTACGAGTTCCAATTAGGAAGAAAAGCAAGTGAGGCTGCAAAAAACATCTGTAGTGCTCTTGGTCAAGATGCAGTTAGCGCCAGAAAATGCCAGCGTTGGTTTGAGAAATTTCACGAGGGAAATTTTTCGTTAGATGACAAGAGTGGTCGAGGCTGTGTGTCCAATTTTGATCAAGAAGCTCTTCAAGCTCTTTTGGTGCAAAATCCTCAAATTACCCAACAAGAGCTTGCGGCAACTTTAAATTGTTCACAGAAAACAATTTCCAATCAATTGCGTGCACTTGGCAAAGTCCAAAAGTTTGGAAAATTGGTTCCTCATGAGTTGACCGACAACAACTGTAATCAAAGAGTCACAATTTGCAGTTCGCTCCCCTCTCGTCAAAACCATTTGCCGTTTTTAGAGTAAATTGTTACCGGAGATGAAGAATGGGTGCTGTATGTTAATTTGAAAAGGCGGCCTCAATGGTTGGACAAAAATGAGGCTTCGCAGCCCACGCCAAAACCTGACTTGCATGCGAAAAAAGTGATGTTGTGTGTTCGGTGGAATTTTAAAGGAATTCTTCATTATGAACTTTTACCATCTAACCAAACCATTACAAGTGCAGTGTATAGTGCCCAATTGGAAAGGTTAGCCCAAGCTTTAAGAGAAAAAGAACCCGCGCTGATTAATCGGAAGGGCATAATTCTTCACCACGATAACGCACGACCTCATACTGCAAGAATCACTGCTGAAAAACTGCGCCAGTTGGAATGGGAAGTTCTCCCTCAACCTGCATATTCTCCTGATATTGCCCCTTCCAATTACCATTTGTTTCATTCTTTGCAAAACTTTCTTCTTGGAAAAAAATTTAATAATGAAGAATGCCTCAAAAATGTATTGACCGAATTTTTTGCATCAAAATCACAAGAATTTTACAACAGAGGGATTAAAATGCTTCCTGAGCGTTGGGCACAAGTAGTAGAAAACAACGGCAACTATATTGTTGATTAAATTTTGTTGTATTGTTTAAATAAATTCGATTTTAAAAAAAGTATTAGAAAACGACATTAATTATTACTAGACCTAATACTAAAGGGATAGATATAACAAGAGGATATAACTCTGGTAAACATATATGCACCCAATGCAGGAGCACCCAAATATTGATACATTAAAAGAAAAAAAAAAACTTCTGCAGGATATCAATGGAGAGATCGGCAGCAGTAAGTCACAGTAGGGAACTTTAACACTCCTTTGACATCACTGAATAAATCCTCTAGACAAAATAAATCAGCAAGTAAACAGCTATCTTAAATGACTCACTAGATCAGATGGACTTAATTGGTATCTTCAGAACATTTCATCCCAAAGCTACATAATATACATTCTTTTCAAGTGCACATAGGACATTTTCACATATAAACCACATATTGGGTCATAGACAAAGTCTCTCCAAATTCAAAAAGATTGAAATCATATCAAGCATCTTCTCAGACCACAATGGAATAATATTAGAAATCAACTACAATAAAAAAAATGAAAACAAATCATGGGCTTGGAAGCTAAATAGCATGCTATTAAACAATGGTTGGGTTAACAAAGAGATCAAAGAAGAAATTAAAAACATTCTGGAAACAAATGACAATGAAAACACAACAATCCAAAATCTATGGGACACAGTGAAAGCAGTCCTACAAGGGAAATTCATAGCATCTCAGAAAACAAAAAAAGATGGTAATAAATTATCTAACTCTATAATTTAAAGAATTAGAAAGAGAGCAGCAAGAAAAGCCTAGAGTGAGCAGAAGGAAGGAGATAATAAAAATCAGAGCAGAAATAAATAACACAGAGAAAAAAAATGGTACAAAGATCAATAAAACCAATAGCTGGTTCTTTGAAAGGTTAAACAAAATTGATGATCCTCTAGCCAGCTTCACCAAGAAAAAGAGAGAGGACCCAAATTAAAAAAAAAAAATCAAAAATGAAAAAATGAAAGAGGCAGAATAATAAGAGACCCCACAGAAATACAAAGGATTGTAAAAAGAAAAAAAAAATACTATGAACAAATCTATTCTAACAAACTGAAACACCTAGAAGAAATGGACATATTCCTAGAAAAATACAACCTTCCAAAACTCAATTAGGAAGAATAAAAAATTTTGAATGGGCCAATAACTATGGAGGAAATTGAAGCAATTACCAAAAAATGTCCAAAAAACAAAAGCCCTGGGCTAGATGGGTTTACAGGGGAGTTTTGTAAAACATTCAAAGAAGAACTAAAACCTATCCTCCTCAGACTATTCTAAAAAATTCAAGAGGAAGGAACACTTCTAAGCTCATTTTATGAAGCCACAAATACCTTATCTCAAAATCAGATAAAGATACTAAAAAGAAAGAGAATTATCCCTAATGAACACAAATGCTAAAATCCCTCAACAAAATTCCAGCATTACATTAGAAAGATAATACAGCATGACCAAGTGGGATTTATTCTGGAGATGCAAAGATGGTACAATATCTGCAAATCAATAAATATGATATATCACATAAACAAATTGAGAGATAAAAATCACAGTCATTATAATTGATGCAGAAAAAGCATTTGATAAAATCCAACACCATTTCTTGATAAAAACCCTCAGCAAAGTAGGAATAGAGGGATCATATCTCAACAGAATAGAAGCCTTATCTGACAAACTTACAGTCAACATCATAATCAATGGGAAAAAACTATAATCAATCCCTCTGAGAATAGGAACAAGACAGGGATGCCCTGTTTGACACAGTACTGGAAGTATTAGCCATAGCCATCAGATGAGAAAAAGAAATAAAAGGCAACAAAGTTGGAAAGGAAGAAGTAAAACTATCATTATTTGCAGATGACATGATATTGTCCATCATAAAAAAAAACAAAAAACTATTTGACTTAAAGACTCTATAAAAAAAAAAAAAAACTATTGGTATCCATAAATGAATTCAGCAATGTAGCAGGATACAAAATTTACACTCAGAAATCTATGGGGTTTTTTTTATATACCAATAGTGAAACTTACATAAAGAAAATTTTTTTTTAAATCCCACTTATAACCAATGCAACAACAAAATTAAGATACTTAGGAAAAAAATTATCTAAGTAGGCAAATGACCTGAACTCAGAAAACAACAGGATGTTGAAAAAGAGATAGTGGAAGATATAAACAAATGTAAGAATATACAGTGTTCATGGATTGGTAGAATCAACATCATTAAAATGTCCATACTACCCAAAGCAATATATATATTCAATGCAATCCTCATTAAGAAACCAAAGGAATATTTCACAGACCTAGAAAAAACTCTCCAGAAATTCATATGAAAGAAAGAAAAAAAAAAAGACCCTGAATAGCCACAGCAATCCTGAGAAAGAAGAACAAACTAGGCAGGATCTCAACACCAGATATTAAGCTATATTTATCAAAGCCACTGTCCTCAAAACTGCCTGGTACAGGCACAAGAACAGATATATAGACCAATGGAACAGAACAGAGAACCCAGAAATTGACCTAAGCCATTATGTTCAATTAATTTTTTACAAAGGAGGAAAGAACATAAAATGGAGTCAATACAGTTTCTTCAGTAAATGGTGTGGGGAAAATTGGTCAGATACACACACAAAGAAAAAAATGAATCTAGACCACCAACTGACATCATACACAAAAATAAACTCAAAATGGATAAAGGACTAAAATGTAAGAAAGGAAACCATAAAAATCTTAGAGGAATCCACAGGCAGCAAAATATCAGCTATATGTCATAGCAATATCTTTACTGACACAGCTGCTAGGACAATGGAAACTAAAAAAAATAAAAAAATAAAAAATAAATAAAAAGAATATATAAATGCGACTACATCAAAATAAAAAGTTTCTGAACAAACAAAAAAACCATTGACAAAACTACAAGAAAGCCCATTGCATGGGAGAACATATTTACCAATTCTATCTCCTATAGAGTTTAATCTCCAAAATTTACAGGGAGCTCATACAACTTAACAAAAGGAAGATAAACAACGCAATCCCAAAAATGGGCAAAGGACCTAAATGGACACTTTTCAAAAGAGTACATACAGAAGGCCAAGAGACATATGAAAACATGCTCAAAGTCACTAATCATTCAAGAGATGCAAATCAAAATGACAAGGAGGTACCACCTCACACTTGTCAGAATGGCTATCATCAACAAATCAACAAACGACAAGTGCTGGCAAGGATGTGAAGAAAAAGGAATCCCTCTTGCACTGCTGGTTGGAATGCAGACTGGTGCAGCCAATGTGGAAAACAGTATGAATTTCCTCAAAAAAATTAAAAATGGCCGAAACCGGTTTGGCTCAGTGGATAGAGCATCAGTCTGGGGACTAAAAGGTCCCAGGTCGATTCCAGTCAAGGGCATGTACATTGGTTGCGGGCACATCCCCAGTAGGGGGTGTGCAAGAGGCAGCTGGTCGATGTTTCTCTCTCATCGACTTTTCTAGCTCTCTATCTCTCTCCCTTCCGCTCTGTAAAAAATCAATAAAATATATTTTAAAAAAATTAAAAATGGAACACCCATTTGACCCAGTAATCCCACTTCTAAGAATATATCCCAAGAAATCAGAAACACCAATCAGAAAGGATATATGCTCCCCTGTGTTCATAGTAGCATAGCTAAAATTTGGAAACAGCCTAAGTGCCCATCAGTCAATAAATGGATTAGAAAACTGTGGTACATCTTCACATGGAATACTACTTTGCTGGAAAAAGAAGGAACTCTTACCATTCTTAACAGAATGGATAGCACTGGAGAGCATATGCTAAGCAAAATAAGCCAGCTGGAGAAAGATAAATATCACATGATGTCACTCATCTGTGGAATACAATGAACAACATAAACTGATGAACAAAAATAGATCAGAAACAGAGAAGTCTCAAACAGACTGTCAAACCTAAGAGAAAAGGCAGGGGGGCATGTACAGGGGGATGGGCAAGAGCTCAACCAAAGGACTTGTATGCATGCATATAAGCCTAACCAATGGACATAGACACTAGGGAGGTGAGGGCATGGGGGGTTGGAGTGGTAGGGTAGAGGTCAATGGGGGGGAAAGGGCAGAATATGTAAAACTGATTTTTTAAAAATATTTTTAATCAATCAAGAATATATTTTTTTAAATCAAAGTTGATTACAGGAAAATCCATCATGCACAAAACACTAAATGTTGGATTGGTATGAGTCATTGTTTGTTATATAAAATCTGTGTCAGCCAAAACAGGTTTGGCTCAGTGGATAGAGCATCGGCCTGCAGACTGAAGGGTCTCAGTTTCGATTCTGGTCAAGGGCATGTACCTTGGTTGCTAGCACATCCCCAGTGACAGATGTGCAGGAGGCAACTGATCCATGTTTCTCTCTCATCGATGTTTCTAACTTTCTATCCCTCTCCCTTCCTCTCTGTAAAATATCAATAAAATATATATAATTTTTAAAAACACAAAAAACCTGTGTCATTTGAACAATTCTTCCAATCTACCCACAGTTCTCTTAATGGGCTTGGGGAGCCATGTAAGTAACCCACCACTGTGAACAACCGAATACCCTCTACAGTGGCCTTTTTTAGCTTAACTTTTGAGGCTCAGGGTAATAGCCATTTTTGCATTGTTTTCTTCACACCAAAGGCCCACTGCCCTGGATGACTTACTCAAGACCAGAATTTTATTTTTCTCCCAAAATTATATCTTTGTGGTTCTGTCACCTAATTCTCCTGAGGCCTGAGAGATTTAAGAATATATGGTATCAACTTCCTTATTCTTGCCTCTATTTGGCAGGCTTTGAACTGAGTTTACCACAAAACTCAAATGAATAAAGAAAGTGATCAGAAGTTTGGGACAACTTAGGACAGAAATTTGATGATCTTACAACAATGAAGTCACTGGGGTTCCCAGAACCCTGAGGGTGCAAGTTCCTTGATGGAAACATCAGCAACTGCAGTGACCTGCTGTGGTTAGGAATGCTCTTGGAGGAGATTTTGAGAAAGTAGTGGGATCAAGAGTGAGTGAGTGAGTGAGTGAGTTAGTTAGTTAGTTAGTTAGTTAGTTAGTTTGTTTGTATTTTGGGGGGTTATTTCTCTTTTGTTTTGTTTCCTATGTGGTTGCAATAATCTCTAGAAGAAAGAAATTTATTTTGTGTACTTACATATACTTGTTCATCTTGTTTGTTAATCCCTCATATTTTATAACTCACAGTGCTTTCCCATCACATTTTATTACCAGATCAGGACTGCAATGAAGGTAGGCAGGTGTTTATGTTTCTGTTTATGGATGAGGAAAGCTAGTGTACTGCACTTGGTGACATTGATGTCAATGCTCAAGAATATTACAAGCAGCTACTCCTAAATTTGACCATTTAGGAATTATCAGCAATTCCTATATAATAAAAGGCTAATATGCAAATAAACTAAACGGTGGAACAATGAATCACTATGACACACACTGACCACCAGGGTCAGACACTCAATGCAGCAGGAGCTTCCCCTGATGGTCAATGTGCTCCCACAGGGGGAAGCACCTCTCAGTAAGAAGCTGAGCTCACAGCTGGCTGATAGAGAGCCGGCCTAAGCTGGCAGTCAGACATCCTCCAAGGGTTCCAGAACTGTGAGAGGGCATAGTATGGAGGTTCCACAAAAACTAAAAATAGGAATAAACAATTCCTTTGCAATTCCAGCAATCCCACTTCTGGGTCTATATTCAAAGGAATTGAAATCAGGATCTCAAGTAAATACACTCCTACATTCATGCAGCCTTATTCACAATGTCTAAGATATACAAACAACTTAGGGGTCCATCAACAGATAAATGTAAAAGGGAAGATGTGTGTATATGTGAATGTACAAATATTATTCAGCCAGGAAAATAAGGAATTCTTGCCATTTGACATAACCTAGATGAATCTTGAAGGCATTATGCTAAGTGAAATAAATCAAAGAAAGGCAAATATATAACATCACTTATATGTGGAATCTCAAAAAAAACAAAAAAACAAACAAACAATTCATGGAATCATAGAGTAGTGTAGTAATTATCAGAGACACTGGGTAGTGTAAATAGGGATATATGGCCAAAGGGTAAAAACTTCCAGTTATAGTATTTACAAGTTCTGGTGATATGCACAGCATAGTGGTAATAGCTAAGAAAACTGTATTATATACTTGAAAGTTGCTAAGAGAGCAAAGTTCTCACCACAAAAAAAGAAATGGAAATTATGTGACAAGATGGAGGTGTTAACTAACACTATAGTGGTAATCATTTAGCAATGTGTAAATATATCAAATCAACATGTTCTAAATCTTAAATTTATATAGTGTTATATGTCAATTACATCTCAATGATGTTGAGGAGGAAAAGAGGAAAAGATATTCCAGAGGGAGAAAGATATCAGCAAAACTACAGTGCAGGAAGTCCTAGATTCCCCTCTTCTCTCACAAATCCTATTGATTCAGCATTAATTTGGGGTAAGTTCCCTTTGTGATGAATCCTAAACTCAGTAAAAGGTCTATGGAATGAGGTTTGGCTCCTGCCTGTAAATCATATATGGTTTTTATGCTGGAAAGCCTCCTTTAGAATTACATGAAACCCTCCTTAAGATGATTCTGGTCACTAGTGTCCAGGATTGGCTTCCATGGGTGATCTAGTCAAAGAATTATAGTTAATTTGGATTTAAAAACAGATTGTTTTCAACAGCTGCCTATGGCCTCCAAGGTCTACATGAAGCTACATAAATGGGATTGTTTTCCAAAATTAACTACAAAAGTTGACTGATAGCCAAACTTACCCTTTTCTAGACACATCAACACAAGTGATCACTTGGATTGGACAGACATTAATTTGAAATCAAGATTCATTACATGTTATACTTTCCTCCAAAAAGACAGCTATTCTATTTTAGGAGATTATTATTGTACTTATTCACATATAGTTTCCCACAGAGGGCTTTAAAATCACTGTTAATACTAACAAAACAGTAAATAAATTACCTGGGGAACATCTAGCTGACATCCCACTCTCTAACACTAAAAATAACACTGAGATTTATTTTCTTGCTTTTATTTGGGAAAATATTGAATCTGAAGTACACATTTCTATTTTTTTCTTGACTTTAGTGGTAATTTGTTTTTCATCTCAGTTATGTTTTAAATATTGCTGTAAAGTAGCCTGGCTTGACAGAATGGCACAACCACAATTCTATAGAAAAGAACAAAAGTATAATAATTACTAAACCCTTGTGTCATTCTCCTTTTAAATTCCTGGCATTCCTATTGATCTGGACACTAATTAGAATTTTCTCTTCTGACCTGGCAAAGGAAGACCTAGAGGGAGGACTAAGAAATAAAAAATTTCTCACTCACTCAAAAAATCTAAACTACATATGTGTAGGAAAATGTGTAGTATTTCAATGACGCTAATATTCTACACATTTATAGGAAACTATCAACTTGGAAGCCCTCACTTTTCAGAAAGCCCCTTTGAGCAGAGCCAGTATTAAAATCCACACAACCAGTCATTAGCCCTGCTTTGTTCTAGTAAAATCCTTAGTTTCATTGTAAGTCTAATCTAACTCCCACCACCTCAGGTTCTATATACCGTTCTGAGAAGCTTCATTTCTACTTGAGGGTTCTTTTATGTGCAAATAACAATTTATAATAATAAAAGTGTAATATACCAATCAACCGAACAGCTGAACAGCAGAACGACTGTCCAGATGACCTTTCAGACAAGCCTGGGCTACGGGTCCGAGGCAGCTGGGGCTCCGGGGGCCTATTCTTGCACAAATTTTGTGCATTGGGTCTATAGTTTCATATAAATGAACAGGGTTTTTTGTTTGTTTTAAAGAATCAAGACACTTATTTCCTTTAACAATAATATACGGTAGAGAAGCTTTCACTTATTAACAAATTATATCTACATTTTTGTTCTATAGAATTGAATAGAGCTTGGAACTATGAAGAAAATATGGTCATTACCTCCTCCAATTAAGTCTCTACACTGTTTATCAAATATCCGACATTCCCCTGTGTAACAGAAGGATTCATTTGAATTACAATATTGCCCATCTCGTTTATAAGTGTCAGGTACACAATGTGAGTCAATTCCATTGCAATAGTCAACAAAATCACATTCGTCATCATATTGTTTCCTACAAACTTTACCACGTGGTTTTAACTAGAAGAAAAAAGAAACATAAGAGAAGATTACATATCAGTGATACTCAAGTTTTCTTTCTCTTCAGACTCTGAATTTCCATCCATTTTTTTCTAAGTTGCTAACTAAGATCAATGAGGAAATTTTTCTTAATTACTTAAGCACTGCATAACAACTTAAGTGATTGAATTTATAATGCATAAATGAGTGGGTAATATTTCTGAGAGATATGAGAAACTTAAAGATAATCAGGTTACCATTATTGTAAAAAAGAAAGTAAATCTAAGGAATTAATATAAAAATTACTTTCAATCATTATGGCTATGCTCAGATGTGTAGCCTTAGGTTTCTCCATATGCCAGATATTGGCAACCATTTACAAAACCGTAAACATATAGAACAAAGTGTGTAGATTTAAAAAAAAGAAAATTTAAGGATACATAGGAATTTTATTTCACAAACCACATTGCAAACAACTGTTTAAAAAAATAACTTCTTCAATTATATATCTCTGATCTTTTCAGCTTATTTTTATTTTTTCAATAATGTTTTGTTAAGTGTATGTGATAGATCCTCCCTTCCCCCAACTGGTGGACGGAGTATGACATAACCTGCACCTGTGGCCTGGATATGCCTGGGTACCTAACCAGGCACCTTATATAGACTATACGTTGAACCACCAATCAGCACCTGCCAAATACCCTAAGACCTTGATTCTTAAATACCTAAATGCTTAATCATGTGCTTTATATGAATTGGTGAATCAGAGCATGCCAAGTACCCTAAGCCCCATCCCTTCCCATTCCTCCCCTCAAAAGGCATGTTCACTTCTGCACGTGTTGTTGTTCTCCCCTTGGGAGACAGCCCGGCAGGGTCCTTATCCTCTAATAAAGCCTGTAGTCCTGAGGCCTCTATCTGATCTTTCATTTGGTATTGAAACCAAACATTTCATGTATTAATTGTATTCCTAAGTATTTTATGCTATTGTAAATAGCATTCGTTTTCTAACTTCATTTCCAGATTACTCATAGCTCTTGAAGCCATTGTATACAATTGGTTTTTGTATACTAATTGTGTGACCCGTGACTTTGATAAACTCATTTGTTTCCAAAGTAACTTTAAAAAATCAGGGAAACAAAATGGCAAACTTTGAAGAAGGCTAACAAAAAAGAAAAAAAGAAAGGACTCAATTACAGAGTAGACAATAAAACTGATACCATAGAAATACAAAGGAATATAGAAAGCTACTATGAATAATTACATGTTAAAATTGTGTAAAATACAAGAAATAGATGCCTAGAAACAGACAACCTAACAAGAATGAATCATGAAGAAATAGAAAGCTTGAAGAAAATAATCACAACTAAAGAGACTGAATTTGTTATCAAACCTCTTAAAAAAAAAAGAAAAGCCCAGGACCAGTTGATTTCAGAGGCAAAATTTATGGAATATTTAAAGAATAATGCTAATACTTCTCAAACTCTTCAAGTGCTTTTTTTATTAAAGCACAAACTCATTTTACAAGGCCAGCATTATCAAGATACCAAAAACAGATTAAGACACAACAAGAAATGAAAATTACAGACTAACATCTTAATGAATATAAATATAAAACTTTTCAACAAAACACTAACACACCAAGTTCAACCATACATTAACGGCTCATAAACTATAACCAAGTGGGACTTATCTCTAGGATACATGGACAATGCAACACATGGAAATTAGAAAACATGACAAAAGGAGTTTTTAGGGGTAAAACAGGCAGGTTTAGGGAAGTCTCAAAATAAAGGGAGTCCATGGAGGAGGGCTGCAAAGGTGGGGGTGCTAGGAGCTGCCAAAAGGCATTCATTCACAGAATAAGAGGAGAGGAAGACTCTCATTCACAGAAGATAAGGGGAAAGCCACAGGGAGTAGAAAAACAAAAAAGGAGAAAGAGGAAAAGAGATTTTCATAGGGAACAGAGAATTCTACCACAAGAGGAGGAGAAAAAGAAGGGGACTCCACATGGTGTTTGAGTCATGAAGCTGCTATACTGACCAATCAGAAGGGATATCAGTACACAAAGAACTGCAACCTTTATAAGTCTTAGAAAGAGGGTCTCTCACCCTCCCCACCTAGGAGTCTGTGTTTATTTCCCAATAATTTTCCACCTTTTCCTATACCAACTTTTGTCTGTGGCTTCATTCTTCAAATCCACCTGTACAAGGGACCCAGGAAGGAAGCCACCTTTGCATCCTACTCAGAGGAAAACCACATGTTTTAGTTTAATTGCTGCATTTCAATGATACACCCCATTAATAGAATTAAGGATAATAATTATATTATCCTTTGAAGAGATACAAAAACGTACGACAAAATTCAACTCCCTTTCATGATAAAAGTTCTCAACAATTTGGGTATAGAAAAAAAAAACATTTCTCAACATAATAAAGACCATATATGACAAGCTTTAGCTCACATCATATTAAATAGGGAAAAGCTTAAAGGGTGTCCTTTTAAGATCATGAACAGGACAAAGGCATCCTCTTTCTCCATTCCTATTCAATGAAGTACTGAAAGCTCTAGCTAGAGCACTAAAAGGGGGGGGGGGGGGGGGGGGGGAAAGAATAAATAAAAGGAACCAAAACCATAAACAACGCAGAAAATTGTATCTGTTTGCAGATGGCATGATCTTATATACAAAAAATTCCTAAAGAAGCCACCAAACTAGAGAACTGAGAAATAAAATCAGTAAAGCCATAGGTTATGGAATCAAAGCAGAAAAAATATTTTTATTTCTACACATTTATAACAAAATGTATGAAGAAGAAAAATTTAAAAACCTATTTATAATAGTACCAAAAAGAATAGAATATTTAGTAATAAATTTAACAAAGGAGGTTGAAAGTCTTGTCCACAGAAAACTATAAGACGTTGATGAAAATATTTGAGACACAAGTAAATGAAAAGATATTCTGTGTTCACAGATAAGAACTAATATTGTTGCAATATCCTACTATAAAAGAAACCTCAAAAATTTAAAAATAAAACTTCCATTAATCCAGGAATCCAATATAGGTCTATGTATCTAAAGAATATAAAATCAGTATCTTGAAGAATATGTCAACTTCCATGTTCATTGCATGCAGCATTATACCTAACAGACATGGAAATAGCTAAGTGTTCATCAATGGATGAATGCATATTTTAAATGTAGTATATATAAACAATGGAGTAATACTCGACCATAATAAAATAAGGAAATTCTGCCAGATTAAACTTGAAGGTATCATTCTAAAGGAAATAAGTCAAACAAGAAATATATGCAAATAATATATGTATATATATTCACCAAAACAGAAAATAGAATGGTAGTTGTCAGACGCTACCAAGTGAGGGAAATTGGAAGACATTGGTCAAGAGTTCAAATTTTCAAGTCTAAAATGAATAAGTCTGAGGATTTAATGCACAGAATGGTCAATGCAGTTAACAATAATATATTACATATTTGAAAGTTGCTAAAATAGTAACTCTTAACTATTCTCGCTATATGAAGTGATAGATGTATCAACTAATCTTACATGGTAATAAATTTGCAATATGTAGTTATACTAAATAATTATGCTGTAAACCTTAAATTTATATTATGTTATGTGTGATTTATATCTCAATAAGGCTGGGGGAAAATTATTTTTAAAAGATAAAAGTATACTCTTTCTCCAATCTTGCAAATGTTTACACCTTGTCCAGAAGTTTGTTTCCTTTTTCTTTAGGATTCCAGTGAATTGTGCCACTATGGCAGTGTTTTTCAACCTTTTTTGGGCAAAGGCACACTTGTTTCATGAAAAAAATCACGAGGCACACCACCATTAGAAAATGTTAAAAAATTTAACTCTGTGCCTATATTGACTATATATAAAGTAATTCTCTTGAATAGGAATCAAATAAACACAAAGAAAGTATTTTATAATTACTTTATTATGAAATATTAAGTAAACAAAATAGTGAAAAATTATAAAATTCTTGTCTTGTCTGCACCTACGGCACACCAGGCAACATCTCGCGGCACACTAGTGTGCCGCGGAACAGCGGTTGAAAAATGCTGCACTATAGGACAACTGCTCAGAAATTCTTTAAATGCTTTCAATAAAAAAAAAGAGTAATTGAATGATTGCAACAATAACGGAATGAATTGCAAAGGAACAGAGGACTTCACCAGAAGGCAGTGAAGAAAATTTAGCTAACAAAAGGAACTAAACAAACTTTCTGACCTGATAGGTAGGGGTGATGTATGTTAATCATTAAGAAATCTCAATGGGTACAAGAAAGATTTGTAATGAGGTATAGAAATGGGAAGTCAAGTTAGTAGAGAAGAAGCATCAGGTATAATGTACACAAGAGAGATAGATTGCTGGAAAGACTGAAGTGGGAGAGTGGGTCCAATGTTACTAGGATATAATAAAATGAGAAGGGTGAAATATGTTTTCCATCTTCTTTAAACAAGAATTTCAAGTAATTAATGTTAAGCTACTATAAAATACATATTGACTCTTACCTTGCAATTTTGTGTGCAGCATTCCCCGGAACCACACTCAAAGCTGCTATCTTTCAATCGACATGCTGTAGAATCACAGCATTTTCTATGTGTACATGCCTGTAAATTAGTGCTATTACTCAATCATGTATAATTAGGTACCATCAAATAAAACTGAAACTTAGGATTTCTTTACAAAGTAGGAGGCTTTTCTTAACTCAGTTTTAGTAATCCCATTCTTTTATGAATTTATAGGATCAATATGTCATTCACTAGTTTGGAAAAGAAATGCATTGTTTCACTATGCTCCATGCAATCTGAACAACATTAACATACTGTAGAGCCAAAACTTTAGAGGAAGTAATTATTAGATACCTTGTTAACTACCATTCTCTTAAAAAATTTTCTTATATTCTTGCTTTGATAATAACTTGTATGAGCCAGATCTGTTCACATAGAGAACTTCTCTGATGTGAAGCTGTCAAAAGCAACATTCTTCTCTCTGAAATGGCAAAATCTCCAAACCTATCCTAAAAAGGGTGGTCCAAGAAGCCAAACACATCTATTTCGACCTCTGATGTCACTGGGATGCTGGCCCCTGTTGTATAGTTACTTATCCTATATAATAAAGAGGTAATATGCAAATTAACCCTATGCCATCACAAGATGGCTGCCTACAACTAGGCCTGAAGGGGGTTAATGAGGGACAACCAAGCAACTGCTCAAGCAGATTGCGGGGGGCAACCAGGCCAGCAGGGGGGGTTAATGAGGGATGATCAAATGACTGAACAAGCAGGCTGCATGGGGCAACCAGGCCAGTGGGGGGACTGTAAAGGGTGACCATGTCGGCATGGGGGGCAGTTGGGGGCAACCAGGCCGGCAGAGGGGGCAGTTAGGGGCAATCAGGCCAGTGGAGTAGGGGGGAGAGGGGGTGCGCACAGTTAGGGGCAACCTAGTAGGCAGGTGAGCAATTAGGAGCCAGCAGTCCAGGATTGTGAGAGTGATCTCTGACTGCTGGTTTAGGCCTGAACCCACTGCTGGCAGTCAGACATCCCCCAAGGGGACCCAGATTGGAGAGGGTACAGGCTGGGCTAAGGGGACCCTGCTCCATGCAGATTTCATGCACGCGGCCTCTAGTATTTTATAAAATTCAGTGCCTTCAGTCAGCTTGTCTAGTCTTCAGTAGCAAGTTTGTTTTAAATTATGTAGTATCTCCATTACAATATCAGATGTTTCTCTCCTAATATTGCCTTTTTTGTTATTGATAATTTTTTATTACTATTTTCTTTTTCTTTTTTTTTTGTGCTGCAGCTTTGTTTCATTTCTTTATTTTTTTATTTTCTTTATTGATTAAGTTATTACATACATATGTGTCCTTATTCCCCCTTGGCCCTCTTATCCCTTCACCCCCTCCCACTCCTAATCATGACTTCACACCCCTGGTGTCTGTGTCCATTGGTTATGCTTATATACATGCATATAAGTCCTTTGGTTGATCTCTCTCCATTACCGCCACCCTCCCCTACCTTCCCTCTGACATTTAATGGTATGATTGATGCTTCTCTGTCTCTGTATCTGTTTTTATTCATCAGTTTATGTTGATCATTATATTCAACAAATGAGTGAGATAATGTGACATTTATCTTTCTCTGTCTGGCTTATTTCACTTAGCATAATGCTCTCCAGGTCCATCCATGGTGTTGCAAATGGTAAGAATTCCTTATTTTTTACTGCAGCATAGTATTTCATTGTGGGTATGTACCACAGTTTTCTAATCCACTCGTGCTGATGGGTACTTAGGCTATTTCCAAATCATAACTATTGTAAATTGTGCTGCTAAGAACATAGGGGTGCATATAGCCTTTCTGACTGGTGTTTCTAGTGGGATCACTGCATCAAATGGGAATTCCAATTTTAGTTTTTTTAGGAAACTATACAATATGAACAACTTGACCATAGGCTGCAGTGCTATGTTTTTTAAAAAGTTATTTTACATTGATTTATGTATTCAAGCATTAAATATTATTTTGTTAGCTTTTTAAAATATTGTTTTTTTTAATCAAATATGTGGCTGTTCTTTGATTTTTTTAAATCTATTTTATAAAGGCAAACCTTCTTAAAAAAAATAGGATATCCTAGCTATTTTGAAATGACTCCTTTTAACCTACTTTCTTCAAGAAGAATGAGAAGATTTATGTGTAATTGGCATTATTTTTTTCTTATATGTTTGATAAAATCACTAGTGAAGAGACATAGATTTGTAGTTTCTCTGTGAAAAGTTTAATTATAAATTTAATTAATGAAATATTAAACTATTCAAATCTTATCTTCTTAGATCAGTTGTGATAATTTGTGTCTTAAGAAACTTGTCAGTTTTATATAAATTGTCAAATTAATTTATATAGTTTTTAATATTCCATATTTTTACATCTATATGGTGTGTGCTAAATGCCTTTCATTCCTGATATTAGTAATTAATTTTTTTCTCTCATTTTTTCTCCATGAGTACAATAAGAGGTATATCAAATCAAATATATTGCTTTTGTTTAGAAAGCTTTTATTTTCATTCTCTAGTTTCTACCTCAACAATTTCTGCTTTTATTTTTATCATTTGTTCCTTCCATTTATTTTGGCTTTAATTTAGAGTATATCTTAGTTCCCTAGAGTTACATTTCAAATAGTTTATTATTCTTTCCCTCTAATATAAATATTTAAAGATATTTATATATTTTCCTCAAAACACTGTGGTAGCTGATTCTCATATATTTTCATGTTTTCATCTGCACACTTTTGTGACATACCCAAAGGTCACAGGTTCGATTCCCAGTCAAGGGTACATACCTCTGCTGCAGGTTCCCCAGCTCTGGTCTGAGCAGGTGCAGGAGGCAACCCATCAGTGTGTCTCTCATATTGATCTCCTTTTCTCTCCCTTTCTCTTACCCTTCCAATCTGTCTGAAAATCAATGGGAAAATAACCTGAGGTGACAATTTAAAAATAAGAATGAAATAAAAATATATTCTAATTGCCTTTGTGATTTCTTTGAGCCATGGACCATTTACTAGTGATATAATCATTTCCAAATATGTGGGTGTTTTTCAAGATATCTTATTATTCTTGATTTCTAAACTAATTTTCAAAATAAAATAAATGTGATGATATTTACTGCGTGGCTCAGAATATATTGTCTTGATAAATATTTCAAAAAGAGTGTTTATATTTAGTTGTTAAATATAGTACCCTATAAATATTAATTATACTGGTTGAGATTCCTTAGCTGCTCACTCATTAATTTTCCTTCAATTATTTGAGCATTTCCTTTAATTCTCTTAACATATTCATAAAAACTACTGTGGAGGCTTTATGTGTTAAATGCAGTAACTTAACTTTTCAGAGTGAGTTTTCCTCAACTACCTATTTTCCTGAATATGGTTCATACTCCTTGTTTCTCTGAATGTCTAGTAATTTTTGTTAATAAGTTGGACATTCCAGGGAGAAAAATGATATACGTAATGACTATTCAGCTGTGTTCTTCTGAAGGTTGTTTTTGTTTTCTTAGTAGAAGTTGGCCTGGGCATAAACTATAAATTTTATTTCCCCTGCAATGTGTAGCAGCTATCTCTGCTCAATTCATATGGCTTCCAACTGATCAATTTTATCTTGATTCCCTGGTATAATGTGGCATTTAGCTGGGGATACAGGCAGACTTTGCACTTAGATTTCAGAGTATAATATACCTGTAGTTTCCTTGTTTCTGAAGATTTATCTTTAATTTCCAGTTGCAATTCCAGACTGGAATTTTTCAGAAATTGTGATTTCTGAAAGAAGTTTTCAAATTTCTGCTGCCTAAATTGCACATAGTTGGATAATATACACTTTAAAAAACCATCAAACTCACAGACCTCACCTGATGAACCTTATGTCTTTCAAATGTCTTATCCTTCCCTTTTGCCCCCTGGAGTATTTCTGGCCCATGCATATTTTAGCAGTCTGCCAAGTATTTGTACAGTTGATAATCAGATTTTGGGTCTCACCACTTTCACAATTCTCTGTAAGAGTCCTACCCTTAAATTTCCAGTGGCTCCCATCCCTAAACTCTGTTCTCTGTCACATTGAGTTGGTAGAGCTGCTGTTTTCCACAGCCATTTAATGCTGCCATCACTGTGGAGGTGCAGGAGCACCATTAGGCTAGAAAGACTTAAACTTATAATTCTTATATCTTCCAGCTGCAGTATTTTTTCAAGAGTAAACTCTCTTCTGGCTTCTTTCTTCTTTAAGATATGTTTCTTAAATAATACACCTGTAATAATATATACATATTTCTAGATATGTTATATGTTTTATATTATCTATACTAATAATAGAGGAATATGCAAATTATCCAGGATGCTGTCACATAATGACCAATTAGCAGGCTGCATGCACACCAGGCCCCATTAAGGCTGCTGAGGCTTCATCTGTCCCTTTCTACACTCAAGACGAGAGGGTTCAAGGAGCGAGGGCTCTAGTTTCATTTTCTCGGCACCCAGCCAGGAGGCCTCCTTCGGGGCAGCTCTCCCCTCCGAGCCCTGGGCAGGGTGGGCACTCTGGCCGGGGAGCCCCAAAGAGAAGGGAAGTGAAGTGCTTTTCCTCCAGGACCCAACTCTTCCTGGGAGTCCAGCATGGAGGGCACTCTTCCTGGGAACCCGGAAATCCACCTCCTGGGCACCTGCGCGGCAGATGGGCCAAGTGAGCCGTGGAAATGTTGACCTACCCATGTGGTTGTGTACACTGGCAGAGGCCATGAAGCTGTCATCTCGATGGAAGAGCAGGGGCAGCAGGGATCAGGGTCAGCCATGTTGGCAATGGAACCCCAGCTCCCCACTAAATGACATAGAACACACAGACTTCAATGGTCCTCAGTCACTTCCTGAGCAGCAGTCAGCCCTGACTGGGGATCAAACCTGAAACCTAAGTAGGTGCCCTGAGAGAATGGAGCCCAAATCTTTGGTGTGGCAGAGGAGCTCCAGCCCACAGCAGGGGCCAGGGCATGCCAGAGGGGTTTTGTTGAAGAGCCTTGACAGCGTCAGCACAGTAGGTTAGAACTTCCTCATACAGCAAGGCTGCAGGTTGGATTGATCCCTGGTCAGGGCACAGACAACAAGCATAATAAATGGAACAACACACTGATGTTTCTCTCACTCTCTTCCTTCTCTAAAATAATCAATCAATAAAAATTAAAATAAAAAATAAACCCTCTGGCTTGCAGAGTTGATAAAAATAGTTAGAAAACAAAGTACTATCCCTTCCCATTCATTCAACAAATACTTCATCTGCTCCTTCAATAATCACACTGGGGATGGATGTTTGTTTGTTTGTTTGTTTGTTTTTGTTAATCCTCACCTGAGGACATTTTTCCATTGATTTTTTTTTTTTTTTTTTTTTTTAAGGGAGAGAGTGGAAGGGAGCGAGAAAGACAGAAACTAATCTGAGAGACATCACTTGATTGCCTCTTGCTGAATCCCCAACCAGGACCCCAGATTGAGCCTGCAACCCAGGTATGTGCCCATGATCGAAATCCAACTTGGTACTCTTCAGTCCACCAGGAGAAGCACTCACTATCCACTCAACCAAACTAGCATTTTTTTTCTCCTCTGCTAAGGATATATATTTTTCATTGATTCTAGAGAGAGAGGAAGGGAAAAGGAAAGACAGAGAAACACTGATCAGTTGCCCAAGCAATCTGACAGGATGGGACCCACAAACTATGTATGTGCCCTCAACTGGAATCGAACCCATGACTCTTTAGTGCATGGGAGGACACTCTAACTACTGATCCACATGGACTAGGGCCTGGAGGTACATTTAAAAAAAAAATTCAAATCTGCCCTGGCCAGGTGGCTCAATAGGTTGGAGTCTCAACCTGTACACCAAAGAATTTCTTGTTGGATTCTAGGTTAGGGCACATATTTAGGTTTAGGTTAGATCCCAGTGGGTCAGCAGGTGCAGAGGCAGCCTAATGGTATTTCTCTGTTACATGGATGTTTCTCTCTCTAAAAATCAATTTTAAAAACATCCTCAGGTGAAAATTAAAAATATAGGTATTAAAATTTTTATCAGATCTAAAATTTTATTTGGTTCTTTTTTAAATTTTATTTTTCATTTACAGTTCACATTCAATATCCTATCCTATATAATAAAACCCTAATATGCAAATCAACCAAACAGTGGAATGACTGGTCACTATGAACTGACCACCAAGGGGCAGTCACTCAATGCAGGAGCTGCCCCCTGGTGGTCAGTGCACTCAGACCAGGGAAGCACTGCTCAGCTAGAAGCTGGGCTTACGGCTGGTGAGTATAGTGCGGGTGGCAGGAACCTTGGTGGCAGCACTAAGGAGCAGTGAGCTGAGCAGTAGGGAGCAGCAAGCAGGTGGGAGGGAAGGAGCGAGGGGTCCTGGACTGCAAGAGGGATGTCTGCTGAGGGGTCCCGGACTGCAAGGGAGCACAGGTAGGGTTGAGGGACCCCCCTCCCACCTGTAGTGCATGAATTTCATGCACTGGGCCTTTAGTACATAACATATTTTAATACAGAAATATGCTTTTAACATACTATATTTGAATATATTCTGTATTTTACAATTTCTATCTCTGAGAATTTTCATGTTTGTTTCACTTTGTTGTCAATACCTCCTCTGTCATCTTTCATCTTTTATTTTAATCTTTGCTGTGTATTTTTATATTTTCTATGTGTGAAAGATTTAATTTTAAAATGTTTTTAGTTGGCATAACCTGTCAATACAAATCTTTTTCTCACAATATTACCAATGCATTTTGTTATCCCACTGATAATAGTCTATAGCCTTCAGATGTTCTTGTCTGCTTTTGTTGCTGCTTGTTGTTAAATATATTTCTTCAATTCTAAATACTCTTATGGCGACTAATTCTAAGTGTGTGGCTGATTCATACACTAAAGAATGTCAAAAAAACAATATTTAAAGATAAACATTACCTTAAGAACATTTGCTCTCCATTTTGAAAAATAACAAAAATTAGGAAACTTAAAGGCTGCCATCTTTTTTTAAAAAAAAGTATTTTTTAAATTTATTTTTCTAAACAATAAGGTGTTTGTGTATATATATATATATATATATATATATATATATATATATATATATATAGAGAATAAAAAGTTTTTGAAATTTTTTCTACTCACCATTCCAATGCCACAATCACATTGTTCACCTTTTTCCAATAGTCCATTGCCACAAGTATCCGGTACGCTTTTGTAAACTGGTTTAATAGGAAGGCTGCTATGAAGACATTCAAGACTAGAACTTGAAGTCAAATATTTAAACTCATCCAAGCTACAGGTACTAAAATCCTTTACACCCCGGGAGTGCCTAAAATATATATATATATTAAAAAAAAAAAAGACACACACACACAGACACGTGGGTATGATAAAAATTATTGCTACATATTTCTACATTTCTCCTAATGTACAGCAATTTTGAGAGAGATTTAAATAGCATTATTTTTGACCTGACAATTTTGACTCAGTGCATAGAGTATCAGCCTGCAGACTCAAGGGTCCCAGGTTCTATTCTGGTCAAGGGCATGTACCTTGGTTGCAGGCACATCACCAGGAGGAGGTGTGCAGGAGGCAGCTGATTGATGTTTCTCTCTCATTGATGTTTCAAACTCTCTATCCCCTCTCCCTTCCTCTTTGTAAAAAAATCAATAAAAAATATTTTAAAAAATGAAGAGCATTATTTTTCATAGAAAACAAAATGCATATTTTTGAAAATATTAATTTCATTGCTAATATGTTTAACACACTTTTTAAATGTCAGCATGAAAACTATTGTAATGAAAAAACAGGAACTGTGTTACACTTACTTACTTTCCCAGTGCCAAACAACTTAAAAATTTTTGCTTCAGTGTTTAATTAATATACTTTAATCTACTTAATAGTATTTTTATGTTTTTTCTATAAATACCAATATGAATCACTTCATAGTATATATATATATATGTATATATATTATTTATTATTACTCTTTATTAATAGTAACTATAATACTATACTTTAGAGCTTTTTTTCCTCTCCATAAGTGAACACTTTTCAAATAAAAATTAGCTGTTTGAGCCATTGTGGGAGGAGCAGTAGGAGGACCTGTCCTGACAGAATAAAAGCTGTTAGCACAACTAATCCCTTCCTCTCTCCCTTCCAGAACATTTGAAAGAATATGATTTAAGAGACTAAAGACTGTGCCCTAAACCAGGATTTGAGAAACTTTTTTTATAAAGAGCTGATAGTAAATAGTATCAGTTTACAGTATATGCTGTATACTCTGATGGAACTAAGAAATTTGCCACTATCGTCCAAAAGAAGTCATACATAATATGCAAACCAATGAGCCTGAATGCATTGCAATAAGATTTTGAAAGGTGTTTTTAAGGGTAAAATAGGCAGGTTTAGGAAGATTTGGGAATTAGGGAGCCCATGGGGGAGACACGCGGGGCTGCAAATCTGGGAGCTGCCAGAAGGCATAAGTTTACAGAATAAGGGAGCTGGAATCCGCTCATTCACAGAATAAAGAAAAAGAATAGAAGAATAAAAGGGAGAAAAAAGGGGGGAACACCACTAGGGGTTTGAGCTCTGAAGCCGCTATAGTGACCAATCAGAGGGCTATATCGGGACATGAAGAACTGCTGCCTTTATAAACCTTAAGAAAGAGGGACTTGGTGGACCTCTCTCCCCCCTCCCACATGGTATTCTGTGCTTGTTTCTCAATAAATGTCCACCTTTTGTCTGTGGCTTTATTCTTCAAATCTACCTGGACAAGAACCTGGAAAATCATCTTTGCAACATGCCCGGAGGAAAACAGTGCGTTTCAGTTTAATTCCCGCATTTCCGTTTTATTTACAAATCAAAAAGACCACCAAATCTGGCCCACGAATTATTGTTGGCTAATCTCTACCCTATATTAAAATCTACTCAGTATCAGTTCTAACACAGCCTAATTCAAGCTCCAACAGGATCCACAAAGACCAAGTTGGAAATACCTCGAGCTTCTATATATTCATACTAGAGGCCCAGTGCACAGTGCACTGGTGGAGGTCCCTCAGCCTGGCCTGCGCCCTCTTGCTATCTGGGACTCCTCGGGGGATGTCAGGCTGCCAATTTTGGCCCAGTCCCCAAGCTACGGCCCTGAGGGATATAGCAGTGTGAGAATAGGCAGGCGGCCGGGAAGGAGCCTGAGCTGGGGCTAGATACCACGCTGCTCCCGCTCTTCCCAGCTTCGCTGTGCCTGCAGCCACCATTCAGTAGCGCTGCCACGGAGGCAGGAGAGGCTCCTGCCACAGCAGATGTGCTCGCCAGCATGAGCCCAGCTTCTGCCTGAGCAGAGCTCCCGCTGTGGGAGCACACTGACCACTAGGGGGCAGCTCTTGTATTGAGCATCTGCCTCTTGGTAGTCAATGCATGTCATAGTGACTACTTGACTGGGTCAAGTGGTGGCTTTTATATGTACAGATTATAAAGCATAAAAGCAAGCAAATAAAATTCAAAATGATTAGCCAATAGTTGAATTGTCTAGTAGAAAAAGAATCAATGTTTTTCAGAGGGAGGTAGGAGAGTCCAAGCTTCCTATTGTAAAACAACTATATCTAATATCTATAATAATTAGTAAATAATAGTATCAAATAAATAAGAATATGTGATCCATAGCCAATAAAAAAAATGTAATCAATAGAAATCAACACTGAGATGGCCCTAGTGTTAAATTTGGCACACAAATATTTAAAAGGAACTGATATTATATATTCAAAGATTTCAAGAAAAAAATGTTCAGCTAATATAGAGAAAATACAGTCTTATACAGTGAACACTCAAAGGATAGTACAAATTCAATTCACATTAAATTGTTCAGCAAGGTAAACTAACTGCAGTGATAGAAATCAGATTAGTTGTTGCCTGGGGCCAGGGTAGAAGGTAGAAGGACTGCTAAAGGTCACAAAAGAACTTCCTATGAGGGGAGAAAAGGTGCATAGCCTGACTGACACTGTGGTTCAAAGATCATATATAATAGAGAAGCCTAATATGCTAAGTGTCCAGTCAACCGGTCTTCCATTCAACCAAAGAGTAATATGCTAATGAATGCTAAAGTCACTCAACCATTTGCTATGACATGCACTGACCACTAGAGGGTCAGTCAACTGGTCGATGAGTCACTATGACATGCACTGGCCCTAGGGGGCAAACACTCCAACTGGTCAATTAGTACTGAGTGAAATGGGCTAGACATGTCCTGGAGCCCTCCCCCAGTCCCTCTCTATCTGGCCAACCTCCTGTGTCCCTCGCTGGCCCTGATTGTGCAACAGTGGGGTCCCTCAGCCTGGCCTGTGCCCTCTCACAACCCGGGACCCCTCAAGGGGTGTCAGAGAGCTAGTTTTGGCCCAATCCCACAGGCCAGGCTGAGGGATCTACTGGTATATGAATTCATGCACCGGACCTCTATTTTATATAAAGTCATAAACTTGAACACTCTAAGCATGTCAATTTTATTGTGAATAAATTATACATCAATAACGTTGATTGTTTATGAAGTATATAATTAAAACACTCAAAATAAGGACAAAATCTTTAATAATAAAAGTGTAATATGCTAATTAGACAAGACAGCCGAACAACCATCCGGATGTCTTTCCAGATATCTTTCTGACAAAGCCGCAGTGGTGGGGGCCGAGGCAGAGGTGGTTAGGGGTGATCAGGCAGGCAGGCGAGTGGTTAGAGGCAATCAGGCAGGCAGGTAGGTGAGCCGTTAGAAGCTAGCAGTGTCAGATTGCAAGAGGATGCAGGCAGGCCTGGGGGACACACACCCCCATGCACGAATTTCATGCACCAGGCCTCTAGTTAAATAATAAGCAAATATCCTTAGCTAATAAGTTCATAATTTGCATCATTTACTGAGCATTCTTATAGGCAACTGTTATTTAGTAAAAAGTAGAACAAGTGTTTACTAGAAGCAAAAAATGTGAGCATCAGGAAACACACATGTGAAATAAGTCAGATAGTTATTGGAAAGATGAAAAACACAAATAAAACAACATATTGTGCAAGGGAATAAAGACACTATTTTAGAAGAGAGGACATTTAATTTAAAAAAAGAACTATGGCACTCTATTTGGTTTTGCTCAATATATAGAGTATTGGCCTGGGGACTGAAGGGTCCCAGTTTTGATTCAAGTCAAGGGCACACGGCTGGACTGTGGGCTTGATCTCAGTAGTAGGTGTGCAGGAGGCAGCCGATCAATGATTTTCTCTCATCACTGATGTTTCTATCTCTCTCTCCTTCACCATTCCTCTCTGAATCAATAAAAATAAATTTAAAAAAGAAACAAAGTAAGTAAAAATATATTTAAAGAATAAAGAACTATGGCTAGCTTCATACTTATGATGTTATGCTTTTTCCTTAAGATTGGAAACAAGGCAAGGATATCCACTCTCACTATATCAATTCACATTGGGCTGAAGTTAATTCAAGTGGAATTAAGGAAAGAAAAAAGACTTATACACAAAAAGATGGAAAGAAAAATATTAACTGTTCTTATTCATGAATGACAATATCTTATTTAGAGAAAATATTACAGAATCAACAAATAAAACCTCCTGAATTTTCTAAAGTATTTAACGAGTTTGCAGCACCCAAAGTCAATGTACTAAAATCTGTTATATTCCTAGGTACTAGAAAAGAGCAATTTGAGAATGATAAGTAAACAATTTCATTCATGATAACAAAAAAGAATACTTAAAGATAAATGCTTAAAAATAAAATTTAAATCATAAAATTACATTGCTGAAAAAAATTAAAGACCTACATAAATGAAGTCATATACCATATCCAAGAATCAAAATATTCCATATTATTAAAATGGCAATTCTCCCAAAATTGAATTATGCAATTAAATAATGCAATACTTTTTAAAAGCTCAACAGGGGATTTTGTCAAAATTTAGAAGCTGTTAATATATATGTATATATTAAAATGCAAAGAGCCTAGATTAGCCAAAAAGAACTTTAGAGAAGATGAAAAAATTTGGGTATTTGCATTACCTGATTTCAAAATTCAATATAAAGGTACAGCAATAAAGATTATATGCATCTGCATAAGTGTAGACATAGAGATTAATGATATAAAATAAAGATTCCTATTAAAAATTCACACATATATGGTCACTTGATTTTTGAAGAAGTGGCCAAGGCAATTAAGTGAGGAAAACAAGTGGTCTTGGAGTAACTGAAAAATCCATATTGCAAAAATAAAAATGAACTAAAACACATATATAGTAATTAACTAAAATATCCTAAAACTGATAAAGTGTACTTCATCAAAATTAAAAACATGTTCTTAAAAAATTCATTTTAAATGACGAAACCAGTTTGGCTCAGTGGATAGAGTGTCAGCCTGTGGACTGAAAGGTCCCAGGTTCGATTCCGGTCAAGGGCATGTACATTGGTTGCGGGCACATCCCCAGTGGGGGGTGGACAGGAGGCAGCTGATCGATGAATCTCTCTCATCGATGTTTTTAACTATCTATCCCTCTCCCTTCCTCTCTGTGAAAAATCAATAAAATATATTTTTTTAAAGAATTAATTTTAAAGAGGAAATCATGTATCTAATATGCAAAATATATGAACAATTCTTACAACTCAATAAGAGCACAAAATATTTTGTTTTTTAAAATTAGAAAAAAAAAGATTGAATAAACTCTTTATCAAAGAAGATATACAAAGCTATTAAGCATGAAAATATGTTCACATTATTAGTTCATAGGAAAAAGCAGGTAAAATTCATATGAGATAATATCTACCAACTAAATGATTAAAATTAAACATATTGATCATATCAATTTTTGGTGATGATGTAAAACAATCAGGACTAGCTACATAATTTGTGGAAACTAATGCAAATGAAAGTGCAACCTTCCTTGTTTATAAAGCAAGAGAAAAGTATTATTAGCAATATTAAAATTAAAAGCTTTTTCTCCTTGCTTCAAAGTCTCTCTTTCTCAATGGGTCATGGTGTTATTCATCTACAATTTAATGTATTTCAAGATAAATAAAATGTAATTAACTTGAATTGCACATCCTTATATTGTACAATGCCAGTTTAAATGAAAATATAAAAGCATTTAATTTTATGCAGAATCACTGATATCACACAATTCATCTGGCTTGTTCCTAGAAGGAGCTTTCAAGCAGGCCAGAAAAAAAAAAAAAAAATATATATATATATATATATATACACACACACACATACACAAATCAGACTCTGGAGGTAGGAAGGAAGAAGAGAGTTTACACAAGTATGGAGGGTTTGGGAAGTGTTGAATCATTTTAGTGTGCTTCCGTAGTTACTTAAAAAAAATGTATATAGTTGTTGGATACAGTGTTCTGTAATTGTCAATTACTTTAGTTTGGTTAATAGAAATGTAAGAACTCATCAAACAATTTCTTTAAAGAAATATGTGTATTTCATTAAAAAAATTATCTTACATTGCTTCTGATGACATCGTGCAAACATCTCCTGAACAATAGCAGGTATCAGTATTGTCAAAACTCAATCCCATATGAAGGCTAAGCAACTGCACGATACTGACAGCATATGACTCCAAAGATGAGCCCTCTACTTGCTAAATATAAGGGAAAGAAAAGAAAATAATTCAGCTAAGAATTCTATTGTTATTTAAAAACACACACACAATACTTACTATAATCAAAAATTAATAAGTGAAATTAATTTTTAAAAGGTATCAATGCATCCAAGATACCTGTGTAGATGAAATTAGTTATATAAGCATTTGGAAGATAGATTTGTTAAGCATAGATAAATATACACAAAAGTTTAATTTCAAAATACTATTACTTAAGGACAACAGCAACTATCTTGGAGTCTTAAACACCACATTGAACATTGCATCTCTGAATTATTATAAACAAAATTCCTCTAATCTACATATATATATAAAAAGCCAGTGTCCCAATGACCAGAATGACCAAATGACCAGTTACCATGAGGTGGCATTGACCTCTTCTTGGTCCCTCCCTCCCATCTGTGAGCAAAGGCGGTGTGGGACTGAGGACTGGTGAGCAGGCTGAACTGCTGACCTCTTGGATGCCTGCAGGCTCCAATGGATCAGCCATGGTGAACAGGGGAATCAGGGTGGTTGGTGGGAGGACTGGGCTGGCTACCAGGCCATTGAGTTCACCAGCTCATTCCTGGCTGCACCAGGAGTCAGGCCTATGGGAAAGCAGCTGCCAGCAACTTCACCTCCATGTGTGTGGACCAGCCCGGCCACTGATGGAACACACTGCCAGCTCTCGAGGCCGCTCACATGGGGGCAGGTTGATCGCAGGCGCACCCTGCAGCCTCCTTCAGTGCCTCAAGCCCCAGCAGCAGAGGCAATGGAGGAGGCGGCACCCATGGGAGCTGCCCCAAGCAGGCAGTGCATTCCATCAGCCAGCCCAGCACACTCGCATGGAGGTGAAGTCTCCAGTGCCCGCTTTCCTGCAGGCCTGAGCCCTGGAGCAGCTGGGGATGAGCTGGGGATCCCAATGGCCTGACAGCTCCGTAGCGGAGGCAGCATTTGACCTGGAGTCTGGCGAACAGGAGAAGATGGCCCTGATTTCAGGAGGCTAGGCCTGGGGACCCTACCCACACGATTTAATCATGTGCTGGGCCTCTACTATTTCAATAATAAATTCTACATTTTTTTTCTTTGTAGAAGGCAGCCTCTGAAATAGGTCTCAATGATTTCTGCCTTCTGCTATTCATGTCCTTGAATACTTCTAGTTAATGAATATAGCAGAAGTGATGGTTCATCATTTCTAAAATAGGTTAGAAAGACTGAATTCTTAGATTCTGCCTCATTCTCCTCACTCAGGGGAAAGCCAGCTAGCTGTTATGCTAAGAAGCCAGCCTAATAAGAGGTCCACATAAATGAACTTGGAAGAGATTTTCTGGGGTCTTTCAATAGCCACGTGACTGAGCTTGGAAACAAATTCTATGTTGAATCCTGAGATTACTATAGGTCCAACTGACACCTTGATTCTGCTCACTAAGCTGCTCCTAGAATCCTACCCCACAGAACTACATTTTATTTGCTAAGTTTTGGTATAATCAGTTGTATAGCAATCAACAATTAATACACCTCAGTAGGTATTGTTGTTCTCCTTTGTTTTATTTCCAGTTTCTGCATACAGACTTTTATAGCAGCTTTATTCATTATTGCCAAAACTTGCAAGCAACCATGATATCCTTATATAGGTGAACAAATACATAAGCTATGGCACATTTCAGACAATGGAATATTATTCAGCACTAAAAAGAAATGAGTTATCAGGTAATGAAAAGAAATAGAGGAACCTCAAATGCATATTACTAAGTGAAAGAATCCAATCTGAAAATTCTGCATACTGAATAATTCCAACTATATGTCATCCTCAGAAAAAAACAAAATTATGGAGACAATGAAAAGATCTGTGGTTGCTTGTGAGGAGGGCAGAAATTAATAAGCAGAGCACAGTGAAAATGTTCTGTATGATATCATATATATTCCAGACCCATAGAATGTACACCAAGAATGAACCCTAAGGAAAATTAGACTTTGAGTGATTTTGATGGGCCAATGTAGGTTCAGCTTTGGTTTAAAAAAAAGAATAAAATCTTACAACTTAAAAGACTTCACCTGCTTTCCTGTTACCAAACAAACCAAAATTGAGTCAAAGGGAACATACAACTATCTGTATCCCAATTCTGGAGCCCCGACCTCAAGCACAGATATTTTAAATGGCAAACAACCTGTCAACCTATTGTCAACTTACAACTAAATTTGGTCATATGATTTAAAACCTACTTACAATAGAACACTTCTTTTCACCTAAGGAAAAAACCTCAGTCTGTTGGACAGTTTTCAATCCAGCCATGACTAATTTGGGTTTTGATTTTGCTAGACATGCTCTGGCACAGACACCAATGTCCCTTTTGCTATCTGTGTATCTACAAGCACCTTGATTTAAATAATATTTTTAAGTTGGGGTCCCAAGATACAGGCCCAATAATTCATATTACACAACAGGGCTTCAGCATCATTATAATACCACAGAGCCACAAAAACAAGACCTACATAAACTCAAGAGGGTATCAACTTGAGGGTATCCACATCTCAAACAATATTACCTTGGCTCAAGATCTAACTGCAAGAAATGATATTGTACAGAGAAAACAAAAAACTACTAGATTTAATAAACGAATTTGACAAAGTAGCAGCATAGAAAATTAACATCCAGAAATCAATAGCATTTTATACACTAAGAATGAATTCTCAGAAAGAGAAATAAAAGAAAACATGTACCACTGCGATAAAAAATAAATAAATAAATAAAAATAAAAAAAACACACACACACCTGGGAATTAACAAAGTAGGTTAAAGACCTGTACTCAGCAAACTATGGGACATTGAAAAAAAGAAATAGAGGAAGATATAAACAAGAGCAAGCATATACTATGTTTATAGATAGGAAGAATTAACATTAAAATGTTCATAACCAAAACAATCTATAGATTCAATGCAAACTCAATTAAAATACCAATGGCATATTTCATAGATCTAGAACAAATACTCCAAAAATTTATATGAAATAAAAAAAGAACAAAATAGGAGGGACTGAAAAAACTACAATCTATACTACAAAGTCATTGTAAACAAAACAGTCTGGTACCAATGGAACAGAACAGATAAACCAGAAATCAACCCACACCTTTATGGTCAATTAATATTTGACAAAGAAGGCAAGTGCATGCAATAGGGTAAAGAAAGTCTCTTCAATAAATGGTGCTGGGCCTTGGCTGGTTTGGCTCAGTGGATGGAGCATCAGCCTGCGGACTCAAGGGTCTAGGGTTCGATTCCAGTCGGGAGAATGTGCCTTGGTTGCAGGCACATCCCCGGGTGGGGGTGGGGGGTGCAGGAGGCAGCTGATCAATGTTTCTCTCTCATAGATGTTTCTAACTATCCCTCTCCCTTCCTCTCTGCAAAAATCAATAAAATATATTTTAAAAAATAAATGGTGCTGGGAAAATTGGACAGGTACATGCAAAAAAAAAAAAAAAATGAAACTAGACACCAACTTATACCATACACAAGAATAAGTTCAAAATGGATAACAGACTAAAATATAAGTAGGGAAACCATAAAAATCCTAGAAGAAACCACAGGTAGCAAAATCTCGGACATCTCTCATAGCAATATTTTTATCAATACATCTCATAGGGCAAAAGAAACTAAGAAGAAAATAAACAAATGGGACTACATCAAAATTAAAAGCTTCTACAAAGCAAAAGAAACCATCTTCAAAATGAAAAGAGAACACACTAAATATGAGACATTTGTCAATGATATATTTGATAAGGATTTAATTTTTTAAATATATAAAGAACTCATTTAACTCAACAAAAGGAAGACAAACTCATTTAACTCCAACACAAAATGGGCAAAGGACCTGATTAGATACTTCTCTAAAGAGGATATACAGACGTCCAACAGATATATGAAAAAAATGCTCAGTCACTAATCATCAGAGAGTTGCAAATTAAAACTACATTGAGTAATCACCTCACACTTGCCAGAATGACTACCATCAATAAATAAGCAAATAACAAACAAATAACACATACTTGTGAAGATGTGGAGAAAAAGGAACCATCATGCACTGCTGGTGGGAATACAGACTGGTGCAGTCATTGTGGAAAACTGTATGGAGTTTCCTCAAAAATTTAAAAATGAATCTTCCATTTGGCCCAATAATCCCACTTTTAGACTATATTCTAAGAATGCCAAAACACAAATCAGAAATATATATATGCACCCTTATGCTCACAGCAGCATTATTTACAGTAGTAAGAAGGGGAACAACCCAAATGCCCATAAGTAGATGAATGACTACAAAAATCTGTGGTACGTTTATACAATGGAATACTATGCAGCTGTAAAAAAGAAGGATCTCTTAACCTTTTTGACAGCATGGATGGACCTAGAGATTTTTTAAAATGTTTTCTCTCTTTTTTAATTTTTTCTACTGTTTAAAGTATTAGATATGTCTCCTTTTCCCCAGATTGACCCCCCTGTCCCACCCTCCCCCCAGGACAAGCCCCACTCCCCCAGTGTCTGCGTCCATTGTTTATGCTAATATGTATGCATACAAATCCTTTGGTTGATCTCTTATCCCCCTTCCCTTGCCTTCTCTCTGAGGTTGGACGGTCTGTTCAGTGTTTCAGACCAGGAGATTTTTAAGCTAAGCAAAATAAGCCACTCAGAAAAAGTTAAATATCACATGATCTCACTTATATGTGGAATCTAAATGAGTAAAATAAACTGAACAAAATAGGTCCAGAGTCATTGAAGCATGGAAAACACTGGCAGATATCAGAGGGATTACGGGAGAGAAAGTAGGAAGCGATTAACCAAAGAACTTATATTCATGATTGCATAGCCCATGGTCACTGCCAATAGTGTGATGAAGGCCTGGGTTGCAGCGGGAGCCAGGTAGAGGGGGACAAATGGGGCAAATTGGGGGACATCTATAATATTCTCAACAACAAAAATAAATTAAATAAAAATAAAATGGGCAAAAACAGAGAGGGGAAATTAAAAAAACAACAACTATGAATAAGAACAATGAATAGAAACAATTCAATATCCATTTATTAAAAATTATCAGCACAGAGTATAGAGAAAGTACCACAACAAAAAAAGGCTAAATATTACAAGTCTACAGCTAACACCATACTCAATGTGAAAAGCTAAAAATGTTTCTCCTAAGATCAGGAAAAAGACAAGATGTGCTCTCTCACCACTTTTATTAAATATAATATTGAAAGTACTAATTAAAGCAATTAAGCAAAGGGGGAAAACTCATCCAAATTGGTAAAGAAGAAGTAAAGATGTCACTATTTGCATTTGACATACTACTATATATAGAAAACCCTAAAACAAAACAAAAAAAAAAAGGTTAGGAATAAGATGTTAACTCTGCAAAGTAGCTGAATACAAAATTAATACACAAAGATCTGTTGCATTTATGTACACTAATAAACTATCAGAGCAATTTTAAAAAAACAAGCTTCATTACAATAGTAACATAACAGAAAATATTAGGAATAAATTTAACTAAGCAGGTGAAAGATCTCTACTCTGAAAACTATATGATATTGAAAGAAACTAGAAGGATACCCCATTAAAATTGTTAAAATATCCATATCCAAAATAAAGATTCAACACAATCCCTACTAAAAATTCCAATTCCATTTTTCATAGAAATTTATAAAAGAATGCTAAAATTTGTATAGAACAACAACAGACCTCAAACAGACAAAAATAATCCTGAGAAAGAACAAAGCTGGAGGCATCACACTTCCAGTTTTGAAACTATATTGCAAAGCTATAGCAATCCAAAAGTATGGTATGGCCCTGGCTGGTGTGGTTCAGTTGGTTGAGCATCACCCTGTGCACCAAAAGGTCGTTGGATCAATTCCTGGTCATGGCACATGCCTAGGTTGTGGGCTCAGTCCTTGGAGGTGGTAGGTGCAAGAGGCAAAGTAATCAATGATTCCCTCTGATATGTCTCTTTTACTCTACCCCCATCCTCTTTCTCGAAAATCAATAAAAACATTTTTTAAAGTATAGTGTAGGTACAGAATAGCAAAAAACAAAACAAAACAAAAAAAAACCTGAAGATATGATCAACTAATATTTGACAAGGGAGCAAAGAATACTCAACTGAAAAAAGATAGCCTCTTCAATAAATGGTGTTAGAAAAACTGAATATTTACATTCAAATAATTAAATGGAACCATTTATCTTAGACTTCACAAAAATTTACTAAATGAATTGAAAATTAAAATGTAAGAAGTGACCCCAGCCAATATAGCTCAGTGGTTAAGCATTGAACCAGGAACTAAGGGGTCACCAGTTCAATTTCTGGTCAGAGCACATGCCCAGATTGTAATAGGCTCAATCCCCATTAGGGGGCATGCAGTATGTACTCAATCAATGATGTTTCTCTCCCATTGATGTTTCTACCTCTCTATTCTCATCCCTTCCTCTCTCTTGATGTGGGGTTAGGGGAATGAGAAGAGTTAAAACAAAGAACTTATATGCTTCTATGCAAAGACCTTGTGGGGTGAGTTAGGACTGGGAGGATGGGGGTAAAGAGTGGTAAATGTGAGACATCTGTAATGTTATCAACAATAAAAATTACGCATTAAATATACATATAAGAAGTGAAATCACAGCCATGAAGACAGAAGAGAAACAATTTAGATTTGGAAGATGCTGATGACACCTTGCTGTGCCAGCAGACGGCAGCTGCGTGTTGCTGAAAGATGCCCAGGACCAAACCAGAGACGGTCGGACCTGCATCACCACCGTTTGTCCACCAACCAGATCTGAAATATCATGGCTGACATGTACACATAAGGAACTATTTGACATTGAAATTGGGACTCAAAAAAACTGTTGGCCCAGAAAGGAACTCACTACAGACTGATTCATTTGCCTCTCAGCATAACCATTATGGCTTGTCTCCATTTAGGGTCTTACAAGGGTATTTCTTAGACACACGTCTAGAGGAAATGATAAACAACATAGACTGATGAATAAAAACAGACCCAGAGAAAGAGAAGCAGCGAACAGATTGTCAAACCTCAGAGGGAAAGTAGGGGAGGGTGGAGGTAAAGGGAAAGAGGTCAATCAAAGGACTTGATTTGCATGCATATGGGCCTGGCCAGTGGCCATGGACAACAGGGGGATGAGGGCATATGTGGGGAGGGGTTTGAGATGGGATTGGGGGGATGAGGACAATTATGTAATACCATAATCAATAAGAAAAAGAAATGTTTAAAAAAAGAAGTGAAATCATAAAACTTTAAAAAGGAATGATATTTAAAAATCTCCTTGACATTGGTCTTGCCAATTATTTTAAGGATATGATACCAAAACCACAAACAAAAGTAAAAATAAACAAGTGGAACTACATCAATAAAAAGGTTCTATACAACAAAAGAATGATCAACAAAATGAAAAGGTTACCTACGGAATGTGAGAAAGTATGCAAATTATATCTTTGATAAGGAGTTAATATCCAAAATATAGGAATTCATATATAATTCACTAACAAAAAACAAGTAATCTGATTAATAAATGGTCATAGGACCTGAATAAACATTTCTCTGAAGATTTTAAATGGCCTCTAGATACATTAAAAGGTGTTTAACATCAATAAACATCAGGGAAATACAAGTCAAAGCCACAAGAAATATCACCACACCTGTTAGAATGGCTATTATCAAAAATACAAGAGATAACAAGTATTGGAAATGATGTGAAGAAAATGGAAGCCTGTTTCCTGTTTCTGGAAATATAAATTGGTATAACCAGTATAGAAAACAGCATGGTGGTTCCTAAAACTATTAAAAATAGAACTATCATGTGGATCAGCAGTTCCACTAGTTGGTATATGCAGGGTGTCCCAAAAACTATATACACACTTTTGAAAATGAAATGTATTTTAATAAACTCTGCCTTTATAATTATTCAATGTTTATGTATACATTTGGGGGGGGGGAACCCTACATCTGAAGAAAATGAAGTCACTATCTCAAAGAGATATCTGTAGCCCATATTCAATGCAAATTAGTCACAATAGCCAAGATGTGGAAATAACATAAATGTCCATCAACAGATGAGTGAAAAAAAATTTGTGATATAGCTATATCTATAATAATAAAAGTATAATACGTTAACTAAACTGAACATGCTACCAGACGTCCTTCCTTCCAGACAAAGCTTTAGCAGGCAGGGGCCACGACAGATGCAGCAGAGACCCTGGCCATGGTGGCAGGCGCGCAGAGGCTGGGACCATGGCCTTTGCACAAATTTCATGCATCTGGCCTCTCTAGTATATGTATATATGTACGTATGCATGTATGTATATATACATATATATAGACATAAACAACATGGATAAATCTTGAAGTAAAGAATGGATTGGTGGTTGTCAAGAGTGGGTACTATGAGGTAGGAGTGAGTAAAAGTAGTCAAAGTGTACAACATCTAGTATCTGGGGATACAATGTACAGCATAGTAATAAGAATTAACAATACTGTATTATATATTTGAAATTTCTAAGAGAATAGACTTAAAGATTCTCAACACACACACACACACAAATAGCAACTATATGAGATGATGGATATGTTAACCCAATGGTCGGCAAACTCATTAGTCAACAGAGCCAAATATCAACAGCACAACAATTGAAATTTCTTTTGAAAGTCAAATTTCTTAAACTTAAACTTCTTCTAATGCCACTTCTTCAAAATAGACTCACCCAGGCCATGGTATTTTGTGGAAGAGTCACACTCAAGGAGCCAAAGAGCCCCATGTGGCTCATGAGCTGCGGTTTGCCAACCACTGTGTTAACCTTATGTGGCAATAATTTCCCATATATACATATATCATATCATCACATTGTAGTCCTTAAACTTACATAATGCTATAACAAGTACATAACGCAAGTGATTTTAAATATTTTTAATCTGTCAATGGCAATTTGCTTCATTATAGTTGCTACTAAAAGTTTAACCAACTGCACAAATTGCTCAATATGAAAATAACAGTGTATACATCTTTTTCTGAGGCATTCTCAAGTTAGTTCCCTTTCCTAGTTTTTAAGTAACTTGTGACAAATGGAATATAACACTGTAGTTAGAGCTCATTCTCACTTTCCCCAGAAAACAGTGGATTATGAATATTTGATAGCTATTTTTTCCTATAAGTCTGCTCCTCCAAAACATAGACTTGAATGCAGTAATAAAACATTTAGCATAAAATAGGAAAAAATGTCATTTAATAAAAAAGCAAGTGAATACACACAAATTCTTAATTTTGAGAGAAAATTTGATATGTTCAATAATTAACATTATTGAATATACTAGTGGCCTGGTGCACAAAATTCATGTCCCTCAGCCCAGCCTGTACCCTCTCCAATCTGGAACCTCTCAAGGAATGTTCCACTGCCAATTTAGGCCTGATCCCACAGGACTGCCCCTAACCACTCTGTCTGCCGACCTTTTCACCCCCAACTACTCCCCCCTTGCTGGCCTAATTGTCCCCCCTTCCCCCGCCCTGCTGGCCTGCTAGCCCTGAACTGCTAGCCCTCCTGGCCTGACTGCCCCTAACTGCCACTGCCTCAGTCCGGCCACCATGGCTTTGTCCCGAAGGATGTCCGGAAGGTCTCCTGGAAAGTCTCCTGATCTAATTAGCATATTACCCTTTTATTGGTACAATTAATAATATTGATGCAAGGATACCACTGTTCAAAACAATTAAATGTTGACTTGCAATATATTATGATCAGTTCAATTTATAGCTGTTCTATTTTTAAAAGCAATTATATATAGTTTATATATATAGTTTAATTATTTTCCAAAATTAGTAATATAAAATACTATTAAAGAATGAATAAACTATATAACATATTTATTCATCCTTTAAAATATTTAGGAAAATTTTAAACATGAAAATAATGAGAAAAAAAACTGGATAATAATTACATACCAGAGCAATTCCTGCGTCCTCATCCTTAAAACATATTTTTCCGGGAAGTACAGCTCCTTTAAAACTAATTTGTTTCTTGAAACTAAAAATAAGAATTTTCTCACAATTGCATTTAAGAATGGTATTATTGGCAATAAATTTTCATAACAACAAACATTAGTGAACAATTACTTTGTCCTAAGAACCATGTTACTCTGAATTAATCTAATTTAAATACATATTTTCTCATACCTACAATGTTAAGAATATGTCATTATACTTGCACTAGTGGTTTATATTTATTATTCTGATTCCCTCAACCTTTACAGCCTTAAAAATTCAATTTTCTGTGACCTCCTTATTCACTTATTTACAAAAAAAATGAATAAATTTTTCTGCACATAAGATTCTAGAGAGAAAAGCAATTATTAGAAAATAAAAACATAAAAGTTAATCAGTTTGGAGACACAATATAGAGATTATATAACAGGTAGTAAAAGTAAGTCAAGCAACATTAAAGAAAGTGTATCACTTATAATTAATGTCCTTTAATTATTTCAATGCTTTTATGTAACTTAACTTTTTAAAAAAATATATTTTATTGATTTTTTTACAGAGAGGAAGGGAGAGAGATAGAGAGCTAGAAACGTCGATGAGAGAGAAACATCGACCAGCTGCCTCTTGTACACCCCCTACCAGGGATGTGCCCGCAACCAATGTACATGCCCTTGACCGGAATCGAACCTGGGACCTTTCAGTCCGCAGACCAACGTTCTACCGCTGAGCCAAACTGGCTTTGGCTAACTTAACTTTTATTAGCTTATTTTATGTCAGTTAGAAATTTTTAAGTTTTGCTTCACTTTGCTCATTGAGGACAGGACTTTAACTTACAGTTTTCCCCCATCCCAATCATGTTCACTAAACTTATAGAATACTAGTGACCTGGTGCATGAAATTCATGCAGAGGGAGGGTTCCCTCAGCCCAGCCTGCACCCTCTCCAATCGGGGTCCTTTGGGGCTGTCCAACTGCCCTTTTAGGCCCGATCCCACAGGGGTTGGACATCCCTCTTGCAAACTGAGACCGCTGGCTCCTAACTGCTCACCTGCCTACCTGCCTGCCTGCCTGATTGCCCCTAACCCCTCTGCCTACCTGCCTGATTGCCTGCCCCTAATTGCCCTCCTCTGCTGACCTGATCTCACCCCCAATTGATCTCCCCTGCTGGCCTGATCTTGCCCCCAACTGCCCACCCCTGCCGGCCTACTCTTGCCCCCAACTGCCCACCCCTGCTGGCCTGATCTTGTCCCTAACTGCGCTCTCTCAGTCTTGACTGCAGGACTGACTTCCGGTTGGTCAAGTATTGGTCGTTATGGGTCATTACAACCCAGGTTTTTATATATTAGGATATATATTAAATAGATGATTATTTTTCATAATTAACAAGAAATCATTTTGAATTTTTTCTATAATACTGTACAAATACAGAATACTATACTCACGCAAGTAAGTATGCAGGATGGAAGATATGTTTAGATTTCCATTGTGAAAATCTGTATAATATTGCATAAGGATTTCCAAAAGTAGAAATTTTGTTTTTATTTGACCAGATTTCTATGGAAGATATTACAACAGTCAGTTTCAACTGAGTAAACATCTAAAAAAAGAAGGTAAATATAAAATTTTAAATAAATTTAAACATTACATTGAATTTTTATAAAAACATATTCAAGACATTTAATTTGGAAAATTGTTCAACAGCACAACCAAATACCAAACACATCAATACATATTACAGATACTTTTACAAAATATATAAACAAAAGAATTTTTTAAAACTTACAGTGTTAACAAGTCCAAATATCTGAATAACCTTCTCTGTTACAGTCTTTATATCAGAGCCCATGTAATCAAACTGTAAAACATAAATTGCTTTTAAAAACTAGTGAATGCCATTAATATATCACATACCCTTTATATATACAATGTACTATATTGTAAATTAATGATAGAACTACATTCCAATTGTAATCCAATAAATAAATAATGATTTATAAAAATGATATAATTTATGCAATAAATAAAAACACAATAATGTGATTTTGTTTTTCTGTCTTTTGTGATATGTTATTTTTTGAAAACTTTAATGATAGTTCTAAAGTTATAAATTTTTCACTAAATTTACTGGGGTAATCTTATTAAATAAAATTATATAGGTTTCAGTTCTATGAAGTGCCTGCCAGGCTAGCTCAGTCAATAGAGTATGAGACCCTTAATAATATGACTTTAAGCAATGTTTCATGCATTTAACTTGTGCCCTTTATTATTTATGAAACTGAATCATTACTTTTTTAAATGTGGAATTTTATAAATGAATAGGACTGTATCAAACTAAAAATCTCCTGCAAAGCAAAAGAAACTGCCAACAAAAAGGCAAACTACTAGTTGGGAGAAGATATTTGTAAACAACAGCTCTGACAAGGGATGAATACCCAAAATATGTGAAGAACTCATATAATGGAACACCATACAAAGAATCCAACTTAAAAATGGGCAGAGGACCCGAATAGACCTTTCTCCCAAAAAGGTATACAAATGGCCAAGAGACATATGAAAAGATCCTCAATTTCACTAGCAATTAGGGAAATGCGAACCAAAACTATAATGAGATACATCACATCTCTTAGAATGCCTATTAGCAACAAAATAAGTAACAGTTTTAGAGAGGTTTTGGGGACAAAGAAATTCTTATTCACTAGTGCTAGGAATGTAAACTGGTATAGCCTCCATGGAAAATAGTATGGAGGCTCTTCAAAAATTAAGAATAAGATGTGGGATATAAAACTGAAAAGAACAAATGAACACCAAGAACAACAAACAAACAAAAAGTATAGACATAGACAATAGTATGGTGGTTACCAGAGGGAAACAAGTGGGGAGGGTATTAAGGTTAAAGGGAGTCAAATATATGGAGACAGAAGATAATTTGACTTTGGGTGAGAGGCACACTATGCAATATATAGATCTAGGATCATAGAAATGTACACTTTAACCCTATATAACCTTATTAACCAACATCACCTCGATAAAAAAAAAAAAAATAGAGTTGCCATATGACCCAGCAACCCGTCTTCTGGGTACATACCTGAAAATTTTCAAAACATCCTATATAATAAAGAGCTAATATGCAAATGGTCATCACGCCCTCATGCCACAATGCCATAATGGCTCGGACACTCAACACTGGGGAGAGAGGAATGTGGACCAACCAGACACAAATGAGCTCACAAGAGAGGAATGGAAACCACCCAAGCTGTGGCCAGGGACAGGGACAAGCCACATGCCCCAGGGTCCTGGGTGTCAGAAAGAAGCTGTACCTGTGCCTGCAGCCCGGGAAGACAAGCCACACACACTGCAGTCCTGGGTGCCAGTGCCTGTGGCCCAGGAGAGGGACAAGCCATCCACCCCACAGACCCAGGCGCCAGCACCTGAGACTGTAGCCTGTGCAAAGCCGTCCGCCCACGACCCCCTGTGGCTGTGGCCAGCCCGCTCAAAGCCAGTTGGGTCCTGGGTGCCTGTGGCTGGCCAGAGGGAGGGAAGCGTGGGTCCGCAGTGCCTAAAACTGGCTGGAGGAGTGAATCATTGGTCCCAGGTGTGGGGTGATACAGAGGCAGTTAGGGGTGATCAGGCCAGCAGGGGAGCAGTTAGGGGTGATCAGGCAGGCAAGCAGATGTGGTTAGGGGCAATCAGGCAGGCAGGCAGGCAGGTGAGCAGTCAGAAGCCAGAGGTGCTGGATTGTGAGAGGCACTCAGATATCCCCCAAGAGGTCCTGAATTGGAGAGGGTGTAGGCTGGGCTGAGGGTCCCGCTCCTCCACCATGAACAAATTTTATGCACCAGGCCTCTAGTTTATTCATAAAGATATATGTACTCCTATTTTCATTGCAGCATTATTCATGGTGGCCAAGACATGAAAATAACTAAAGTGTTCTCAATAGATGATTGGATAATGATGTGGTACATATATAAAAAGAATACTACTCAGCCATAACAAAAGATAAAATACTGTCACTTGTCTTGCTTTTCACTAATCTTTAGCTTTTGTTTTTAACTGCAGTATTTATTCTCTATGTCTAATAAAATATTTGAGTTGAAATCTTTTATCTTAACCTTAGCTTTAAAATTTGTTCCATATTTATTAAACAAATGCTTAGTGCATAATGTTTATTTTCCTTTACTGCCTTCCTTTTGTTTGCTATGCTTAAAATTCTGATTACCAACTTCTAATTGCTTTGTAATTTTATAGGAATATGATTTTAGTGTATGTATTGGCTTTATACTGGGTCAAGTTAGCTATAATAAAAAGCTCTCCAATTCTTTAGTGAGCCATTGCACTTCAAATTTTGTTACCTCTGCCAACAATTATATCTACACTTCTCTGCCTCATATTTACTTCTTTGAGAATCAACCAACTTTCTTTTAGGGAAAATATTTTTGTTTTATAACCTATCTAAATCTTAATCCTGTTCACTATGGCTAATTTTTTTTATGGATTTTGAGCTAATACACTGCTGTTATTAATCTGTGAGAATCCTATTTAAAGTTGTATTCTACCGGGGAGAGATAATATTTGCTTCCATCAGGTGCCCTCAGATCTTATCAATCTCGGACAAATGCAGTCGTATAGCTTAGAATCCCTTAACCACCCATGTTGTATAAATTCAAAACTTAAACCCATGCAAGATTTGAAGTATAGTCGTGAATCCTCATTATGAAAATTTTGTTCATTTGTTTTTCTGTCATTTTATTCACTAAGAATTGAGAACAAAGCAGATAGCTTGTTTTCTGCCTTTGCTTGGAAGAAGTGCTATATGTGTTCAGCAGACTACCCTACCAATTAGGCTTAGGAAATTAAATATTATTGCATTTGAGTTTGGGGATATTCTAATCTATATTTTCACTGAGAATGTAATCTCAGTGAAAATATAGATTAGGAAAAATAACAAACAAGGTTTAGAAAATGAAAAGATGCTTCACTTTATAAATGCAATTAGTGATCATATATACAAAATAAATTAATTAACAAAAATTTGACTAATTTATAATTTAAAAAATTTATCAATTGTTCTAAAAGCAAAATGAACATCAAAAAATAGTTTTAAAGGGGTTATTATATCATTGAAATCAAGTAAAAGACAAATGTTAAATAATTTTAAAATAACAATATATTAAAAGGACTTACCATGTTTTTATCCACAACAATATATAGTTCAAGGTATTGAGGAATTAACTTGAAAAATTCAACTCTCTGAAAAACATACAACATGAATACTAAGGAATTTCTAAAAATTTACTTTCTATTGAAATTATGTTCAAAGATAAACTAAGAAACATGTTGCTACTGATTATATAACAAGGGTATTTTCAAATACAAAATTTAGGTACTATTTGGAAAATTCCAATCCAAAAAATGTCTGTGGTGTAAAATAATTTTTAATGAGGCCCCAAGCTATACAAGAACCTAGGTATCTTTTGATTTTAGTGATATCTGAAATTAGAAATACTAACTTTATAACATGTATCTTTTCTTTCTTTAGTCTTGTAATAGTTTTCATAGTAATCTTCCATGTGGGAAGATTTTCTGCTACCAATTTTTAGGAAACTACTTTTGGCAAACAATCTAGTTTTAAAAACTGGCCAGGCAGATAACATAATATTTATATCATGTAAATTGTCAGACAATTGAGAAAAAAGGAATAATTTACATTAATTGTCCAAATGCCCACATGCAAACATTTTTTGGTTTCTTTAACCCTATATTCACATATCTGTTTCCTATGTTTTTGCTAAACTTTCATATAACAACAAGCATAACAAAGAATTCAATTTTATTCTCTGCTTATTTTTTATTGTTGACACTATTACAGATGTCCCCCGTTCCCCTCTATTTTCCCCCTCCACTCAGTCCCCTCCAGTCATTCACTACATTATTGTCTGTATCCATAGGCTATGTATATATGTATACATAGTGAATCTCTTCCAATTTCCTCCATCTTTTCCCTCTGAGATTTCATTCTCTATTTATTTCTATTTATTTTAAAAGTCATGGAGGAACCTCATGAAAAACTAAAATAACTTTTATATTTGAAAGTCACCAAATTTTACTCTGAAATTCATTTTCAGTTCACAAAATTATACAGACTATATTAAAATTGAAAAGTCAATACTTACTTCAAAACTTTTTCTATATTGATAATCGGAATTATAAATGTTACTGATTCCTATGAGAGAAATGTTAGTGTAATAATCTTTGTCTTCAAAAATGAGGTGCATGAATTCTGATGCGAACTCTATCGGTTCGATTCCATAAGAGATGTTTTTCAACTGCAGGAGTCCCCTGAATGGTGAAATAATCAAAACAAATTTAAAATGATCCTAACAAAACTATAAACTAATAGATTTACCTTTAAATTCATCTTAGTTTTCCTACTTTATCTCTTTGTTTTTTGAGGCATTACCCAGAATAGAACTGGTAACAAGCAGGATATGTATCACTTTATATTTTACATATTCTAACAAAAATATCTTACAGAAACTATGTTGGCATAGATCCATGTGCTTAAACAAGACCTTTTCCTAAGGTATAGATTTTCTAAGTCACTCTGTAGGAGCTAGAGGTACTCTCTCTCTCTTAGTCCACTCCCCCCCCCCTTTTTTTTTTTTTTTTGAGAGAGAGAGAGAGAGAGAGAGAAACTTTAATCTGAAAGACACATATCCATTGATTACTTCCCACATGCACCCTGACCAGGGTAGGGGATCAAACCTGCAACCCAGGTATGTGCCTTTTTTTTTTTTTTAATATATTCTTTATTGATTTTTTTACAGAGAGGAAGGGAGAGAGATAGAGAGCTAGAAACGTCGATGAGAGAGAAACATCGACCAGCTGCCTCTTGCACACCCCCTACCGGGGATATGCCCGCAACCAATGTACATGCCCTTGACCAGAATCGAACCTGGGACCTTTCAGTCCGCAGACCGACGCTCTACCACTGAGCCAAACCGGCTTTGGCAGTATGTGCCTTTTACCAGGAATCCAACCTGCACCTTTTGGGTGCAGTGAAGCTCTAACCACTTAACAACACTAACCAGGGTTCTTCCTTCTTTTTGAGATACCTAACTCAGCCTGTCACTTAATTTCTAAATCATTTGTGTGGGCTGTATTGAAGACACTACCAGCTTAAAAATGATTGGAGCTGAGGGAAAGTATCTATCAGATTGAGGTGTTTTTTTTTGTTTGTTTGTGTTTTTTTTTTACAATTATCACCCATTCTAGGAATTAAGAAAACACAAAAATTTGGGAAAACTAAAGAAGTATGGAGAGACCAATCAATACCCACTACACTCAAGATTGCTCAAAGCTCAAGCAGCAGATCCTATAAGGATCAACAAGTAGCTGCCCATCAGGAGCAGATGCTGTCAGGGTGACCAACTCTATTTTATCAGTAACTTTTGTTCACTTTTTAGGGAATTGAAATAACACAGGTGACTGTAGAATCAGAAAAGACATATGGAGGATCAACTTATACACTAGTGGGATCTAATAATAACAAATGAAATATATCTCCATTGGTTACAACCTGAGTCCTGAGCAAGTGTTGAGGGATACAAGAGAATTTGGAAAGCCTGCAATATATCCATAATAATTGCAATCCATCTGGGGGGAAAAAAGAGTACACAAAGATAAACAAATGGATAACTTATTTTAAACCTGGAAAACCCATATATGACATTTACATGTATTATATTAGCTACCTTAGTACATTAATGTGTATGGCATTTATTATACCTAATGAATCTGTGCCATGTAGAAATAAGAACTAGTTTAATTAATTTTAGTGAATATGTAAAATTATATTCTAGCAATTTCAGAATATTCATATTTTTAAAGAAAATTCAGAATAAGAAATGTGTAAGGGGAAAAAAACACCTTAAGTCTTACCTGGTCATACAGATTGTTAGTTTTTTGGATGTTATATTTGTCATAAGAATAAACAACAGAAGTCGTATATAAAAATGACCTAGGCAGAAAGCACAAAAACATGTCCAAGTTGTGAAACAGAAAGCACAGAAATAATTACTCTTCATACTACAAATATTTTTTTTTTACTGGGAAATTTAAAGTAGTGCCAATTATCTTGGCCTAGCCTATTTTCCAAATACTTCTTTATCATTTACAATAAATTAGACACTGAGAGAAGCATTTTAACTACAGTGAAAAATAATATCAAAATAATGTGCTAATGAACAACCTAAATTGCTAGAAATATCAAATAATAAAACAACATAGGTCTCAATTTCCAGCACAGAACTTCCAAATCTTTGTCTTTATTGCTCATTGATTCCACATTTTAAAACTGAATCTCAAAATTAAAATATAGGTTAGAACACAATTTAGGAAGATTTCCTTTGCATTGCTACAAACTCGTATTAACTAAGCTTAGTTACATACATAACCAAGTTCTTCTCAACAAAGTAGGTCAGAATTTTCTTTCATTTTTCTCAGTAACAATTCAAACCTTGGCACAACTCCTGTCCATCATCCCACATAACCTCCATGTCACCTCACTTACAGATAATCTATACCCATCCTCATCTCTTATCTTTATTTCCAGAAGATGACTACTTTGGTTCAAAGCAAATCCTTACACTTGTGCTACAAATCCCATTCTGTGCCATATCTTCTGGAAATACAGCTGGACTCATTGGTTTGCGTATTGTGTATAGCTGCTTTTGTGCAAAATTGCTTAGTTCCAACAGAGTACACAGCATATTAGCCAAAGCTCTCTACAGAAAAGGTTTGTCAACCCCTGGTCTAGGACATAAGTCTTCATGGTGTTTTTTGTTGTTATTATTGTTCTTGTTTTATTCTACCTGCCCCCAAAATATTGGTCTTTAGTAGGATTTAGTCTTTAGTCACCAATCTATTTATAAGCACTTTATAAGCTCTCGTTTTTTAAAATCACAGCCAAAATATTATTGCTAAATCTATATCTTAATTACCAATCTCTTCTTAGAGATCCACATCCCTGTATTTATGGAATACAACCCACTTGGATATCTTAAAGGCACTGCAAATTAAACTTACCTTTTCCTCACATAAAGATCTCCCTTGTTCATACTCCTCATTTAATTACACTGTAAGTGACATTTTCTTAAGCAACAACTAAATTATCCAAGATTCCTCACTTTTTCCCAATCATACTACCAAATCTGTTTTCAAGGCCTACTGAATGTTTTCTTTCCTGTACTATGACCTATGCTATATATTCAAGCCACCAATCATCACTCACCTAAATTATTATATAATCATATAATTAGACATCCTACTCTACTTTTGCCCCCTCAGTATCAGCCTACAATACTTAATGAGCCTACATAAGTATACCCTTGAAAACATTTTGGTTTGCAATATTCTTACCATGGCATGATAGATCTACAAATCAGTTCTACCTACTACCTTTCCAAAATATTTTACTCCTCCCCCAAAAAAATATGTTCTTTAGTAATTCACATTGACTGTTTTGAAAATCACGGAAAAAAGTCTCACACCTCTATGTTTTACATATGATTTCCTCTAAACAGAGTGACCCTCTATGGTACCCCATTTCTTTACAGAGCTAAAGGTATCTTCCCTCCAGATATGTCATCTCTTACCTATTCCCAAAAAGTTTTCCTAGATTTTCAGAGACTACTGTTTACACATTTATCATAATGCCACATTATAATAAAATTTCTCATTTCTCTACTAATATGTCTGAATATATTACTCTGCATTATAAATTCTTTAAATGTGGACCATATTTTCTTGTCTTTTGTATGCCTAAGACTTTACCCAATAATGAATATGTAATAGGTTTCAAATGCTTCCCCTCCTTTCCTATGTGTATATCAAATATACATCTGGTTTGAATTTATCCTATTCATAATTATTTAAAAATCAAGAAACCAAAGAGTTAAAATTTAAAAAAATAATTACTTACTGCTTTTTGAGATAAACAAAATATGGTTTTCCTTTTATTGTAATCATATAAGCAACCTGTAACATGAAAATTCAAAATACATTCAATAATAATTATAAGTAATATGTTAAATAATGTTTTCTATCAGTTATGCTTTTAAAATATTGACCCAATTAATAATAATATATAATCATTACATGTGCTTCCCTTCCTATGTGGATGGATATTTGGAGCTTCAAAGTTCTACATTGAGAAAAAGATGGTGGTGTCCCCACTTGCCTGCCATAATTAATGTATCTGAGGGAAAGGCCTAGCTGGTTATTGTGATCTTTTTATATAGATCAATTCGCCATGCTTAAGGAAATTCCAAAGGTGCCCTCTCACTGAGAGAACCTGTTGCTTGCCTACTCCCAGCACTCCTGGAAAGTAAATTTCCCTATTCATTGGAACAGGAGGAGTCTGGATGGGACATGGAACATTGTGCCCTCTAAAAATCCCTTGATATTAAACAAACATGAAAAATACATGGGCATATGACAGTACCATTAAAATTTTCAATTTACATATATTACAATTAAAAAAACACATAGAATGTAATTAACAAAAAAATGTACAAAACTGATGGGAAGGGAAAAAAAACAATAACTCCAAAAAGACACCATCCAGAGGTTTTACAACTTTTCAGGCACAAACATTCAGCTGTTTGGGTTGAATTGCGTCCCTCTTAACTTTATGTGTAAATTTCTAACCTCAAGATCTCAGAATGTGATCTTACTCCGACTGGGTCTTTACAGAGATAATGAAATTAAAATGAGGTCATTAGTGCAGGCCCTAATCCAATATGACTGTGATCCTTACCAAGAGAGAAAATTTGGACACAGACATATTTAAAGGCAGAAATCCACATGAAGATTCATAAGAAGAACATATCCATCTGCAAGCCAAGGATAGAGGCCTGAAGCAGATCTTTCCCTCTTAATCTGCAGAAAGAACGAACGTTGCCAACACTTTGATTTTGGACTCCTAGACTCCAGAACTGACTCAATTTCTGTTGTGTAAGCCACAGTTTTTGTGTTACTTTGTTATGTCAGCTCTACAAAATTAATATACCAAAATTCAATAAAAATTTATAAGTAATGCTACAGAACAGGAAGTCATTCTCCAGCACCTAGGGTGCTTTCCCTCTCTAGACTTTCAAAGAAAAAAGGATATAAAAGCAGCCACCGATAGCTCCCAACAACCTGCACAAACATCAGTGGGATGGATCCAATCTGGGGCTGGAAAGAGCATCCCACCACCTGCCTAGAGGGCCTACCCCACTCCATCCCCCCTTGGGGTCTCACTGGTGCACGAATTCATGCACCGGGCCTCTAGAAGATAATAACTATTAATAGATAGCTAGAAAGATCCTGTGACATTGAACTTTCACTTCTGGGTACACACCCAACTGAAATGAGTAACCATATAAATTAAGGGTGTCGAACTCAATCAGAGAAGGGGCCAAAATCTTAAAATCCAGCCTAAATCGCGGGCCGAATGTTTTACTGAACAGTCATAAACTGTCATTGTGATGGAAACGCAGTGGAGTGCAGTGATGACAGCGCGGTGCGGGCCACATTGCAAGGCCTGGCGGGACGGATTTGGCCCGCGGGCCTTGTGTTTGACACATGTGATATAAATACCAAAGACATGCAAAAATAATCAGAGCATCTTATTCATAATATTACCACACTGGAAACAACCCAAATGTTCGGCAACAGTAAAAAGAATATAAATTCATAATATATTCATACAATGGAATACTATATAGCTATATAAGAGAGAAAAAAACTGGACTACATGCAATGGCACATATTAATCAAAAAGACAGGTTAAATAAAAGAGGCTACACAAAAAGATTGCATAGTATATGAGTCCATATATAGACATATATCCATGTATATGTAAATATATGTATATTTATTTAAGATATGTATATCTATTTATAAGGAATATAAATTATCAAGAACATATATCATTTATCTATGCTGATAGAAATAAGAATAGTGGGTACTAACTGGGAGGCTACTGGAGGGCTCCTTCTGAAATGCTAGATATTCTGTACCTAGAAATGTGTGGTGATGATACAGATGTTTACAATGTGTACAAAAATTGTTCATAATAGACAAAACTAACCTATGGTGATAGAGAACAGAACAGTGTCTTTAGGGTAGTGGACATATGGAAATATCTGGAATAATATTTCTCTTGAGTATTGATTACAAGAATATGTACATTTGTAAAAACTCAAAGAATTGTACACTTAAAATCTCTATTTTTCACTGTGTATAAATTATTCCCCAAAAAAATTATGTTAACAATTATTTAAGAAATGAAAATTAAAACAATAATGCTATAACACTGAAATCCATCAGGATAACAAATCACAATGTTAAAATATACTACATTGTGATTTGTTATCCTGATGGATTTCAAGAAAGAGAGAGGTATATAATTTAGATACTTATAATTTATTGTTGCTGAACAATAATTTTCTGTATTTAAAATTAGTATGGAGACATGCAATGCTTTTTTCCCCCCATCTTATCATATATGTGTGTGTGTGTGTGTGTGTGTGTGTGTGTGTGTGTGTGTGAAATATATATATTTCAAATTGAATTGGGTGCCCCATGTTTCATTTGTAATATCTGGGAGCTCTCTAATTGGCCCCTAAGCCCTATTACTTTTGCAGGTCTTACCTCATATTATACTGAATATATTAAAATATAATCACATCCCACATTAATAATAATTTTCTGTTGCAAAAATATTAAGAGATTTTAAAGTTGTTATAGTTAAAAGAAATACACTGAATTTCCACAATATTAAACGTCCCTTTTTCAATAATAGAGATTAGACAAGTGCAGAATTCAAAGATTGGTTGGTCAGTCATAATAAGGGGCGAGGATTGGTATGAATTTCAGATGGGATAGGAGGAGGACTACTGTGCTTAGGGGAATCATCAGGGCCAGGACTAGGGGAATACAATACTATCTGAATACAATATTTTATATCAAAATTAATGCAAAAAAATACATGATAAACAAGATATCAGCATTTTAAAGAAAGACACCCGACTTAAAAATCCTTATCCTCAGCAGCAACACGCAAACATATGGAGTCACACACACTTATACACATTTCAAAAATGCTCTTTGTTCCGCAATGCTGGTCTTCACATTAAAAACAACACAATTTAAAGATATAAAAATATTATTTCCCATTACATTATTATCTGGATCTCTTTTTGTGTCAGAGGATGAAATCTTTTCAGGAACCGTGTTCTGCAGAAATGTTTTATGAGGATCTAAAATAAAAATAAGCGAAGTTACTTTGGTACCTGATTTTACATTATCAATTTCTAAAATCCAGTTCTCTATTTGTTTCTCTACATTATCAAAAAATTATTGTACAATCTGTGCATCTACTTTTCCTTTCCATTGTCTTTCTGGTCACTCTTACCTACAAATTTCTTAACTCTTGCCAAGATCTCAAGTTTTTATTTTATCTTTGTCTCTCTATACACACACACACACACCCCTAGTTGAGCAGTTTGAAAATTTTGACTAAGCAACACTGAGTAACAAATACAGTGTTACAGTGTTGCAAAAAAAAAAAGCGTGGAAGTGGAGAAACAGGATCATTTGCAGGGAAAATATTGAATGCAAGGGTGACCCACAATCTTCAGTGGAGCAGGCTGAGGACAGCGGTCAGACAGAAAAAACCCTAGATTAAATACCTTCTTTATGGTGATGCAATCATTTCAACAATAGCAGAATTTTGAATGTGGAAAAGACCACATATTTCACTTTTGTCCATTTTACAGAAAAGGAAACCCACTCCAGAGAAGTGAAGGGTTTTCTGCCCGGAGGCTGGCTCTTTGCCTTTTTGCCTCTAGGCCCTGAAGCAAAGGGCAAGGAGAAAATGGGCGGGGCAAGAGAGGGGCCTGGGTAAGGTCTGGGCGCAGAAGCTGGACCCAAAAACGTACAGGCCCCCTAAGCAAACCAAGTCCCCTCAAAAGCTTGGGTGGGGGATGAACACGGGTCTGAACTTACTGAGGCCTGCCTGCAGACCACCGAGTCCCATGAAAAGGACCAGAAGAGAGAACATGGCTCCGTTCTCTGGGAGTCCCGCTGGCCGAATAACAGCCGTTGAGGCGTTGAGGCGTTGAGGCCAGTAAAGGGGCAGCTCGTGCAGAACCAGGAGACCCAGGGAAACTGGACGGGGAAGGGGGGGGGGGGGGGCGGGGGGAGGGAGAGCTGGAGTGTCTCCATGGGAGAAGGAAAAAGCGGGCAGGGGGAGGGGCCGGGGATGGGGGGAGGTTGGTGAGAGGGAGGGAGGAAATATGAAATGGGAGACATCTGTAATACTATCAACAACAATATATATAACTTTTTTTTTTCCTTTGGAGGTGAGTTGGCATAAAGCCTGTGGGCAGGTGGGGCTCAGGGAAGACTGTCAACATTCACTCACATTCAGTGTATTGTTAAGGAAGGAAAAGCTGGGTGGTTCCTAATTCTCAGATTGGGGTGGTGCTTACTGAGGCTTGTGTTTGTATAGTTTATTTAGGTCCACGATTTTTGAAGTAATTTCTAGTTACAGTGAGGAGGAGGAATAAAGATTTTTTAAAATGCTCAAATTACTCATAGCAAACAAATTTCCACCTATTATATTTTTAGACTGTCCAAACAGGCAAAATGCACATATTTGCAAAAACCGTTGCAAACTCTGTGACTTTTATAAATTGAATTGTTGGATGTGCCATTATTGGACAGCTGTTGCATGCAAGAAACCCCGTATAATCCCTGTTCAAGTATAGACATGTCAAATATATATAACTCATTTAATATCCCATTATTATTACCACACTGTGTAATTATGCACAGTGTGGTAATAATAATTTTACTTCTTTAAGATAAAGATAAAAATTATGATCAACAAATATGTAACTATCAACAAATGAAACTAAAAGCCAAGGGAATTTAAAAAACCTGATGAACAATATTAACTGGTGAATATAATAGAATCAGAGGTATGGAAGTGGAGTGGATTGATAATTCTTGGGGGGAAAGGGGAGTGGGGGGTGCGGGAAGAGACTGAACAAAAACTGTGCACCTATGGATGAGGACAATGGGGGGTAGGGAAAGGGCAGAGGGTGGGGTGGGAACCTGGTTGAGGGGAACAATTGAGGAGGGGGAAGAGGAACATTTGTAATAATCTGAACAATAAATATTTATTAAACACTTAAAAAATAAAAATAAAGAAAAAATTTTTACTTCTTTAGGTCACAAAATGGCAGTGAACTCCTTGAGTTTTCTTTTGCCTCATATATCCCACGCTGGGTGCTAGAGAAGCCAACGACTTGGAAACACCAACAGGAGCAGACAAAAAATAATCATAAGCTCCAAGAAAAGCCTCCTTTCCCTAGCCAAAGGACCACAACAGGAACAATCTAACAAGACAGTAGACTTTGACAATTTCCCCAGGAGCCACAGGAAAAAACACAACCCCATCAGCAGAGGCAGAGTAGAGAGCCTAGATTTCCACCCTGATGGCGATAACAAGAAACCATTCTCCCCCAAGTATCAGGGTGGTCTCAGAGAAGACTAAGTAGGAAGATGCAAGTTTCATACCTACCCACAATGCCACTGGAGGTGCTGTAGGAAACTTAAGTGTCTCATAAGATAAAATCCAAATGTCAAACCAAATTTAAGAAAATCTTGAACTGAACAAAAAAAGACAATAAGCCGCCACAAGATGACATGGAGAGATGTAGGATTAATCTGCTGAAGATTTTAAGAAAGCTATTACAAAAAGCGTCAATGGGAAATTAAGAGCCACTTGAAACCAATTGAAAACAAAATAGAAAGTCTCAGCAAAAAAATAAAAGCTACAAAGAAGAACTAAATGGAAAGTTTTGAACTAAAAATATATATATATATATATATATATATATATATATATATATATATATATATATATATATATTAACAAAATTAAAGAAAAACTTCACTGGATGAGTCCAACAGCAGAATGGAGAATATGGAGGAAGGAATTAATGAACATAACAACAAAATATATCATTTTAGGGTCAAAACTTGTGAGAGTCAGGAGTATCAGTCTTAGGCCTAGATCTATTTAGGATGGGGTGAATTGACCTTATTAGTGTATACTAGATCATACTAAAATGGGAAATTTTATTCTGAATACTGTATAGAGAGTTAACACAAATGGAGAAGTCATGCAGCTGGAAATTAAATAAAGCTAGCAACAAAGCAAATATATTAAACAGCAACCAGTTTAAATGTGATTAATGGTGATCTCTACATTATAAATGCCTCCTTATCTGTCAGCCTAGGGTTCTTATCATTTCACCTGTCCTAGATTGATATGCCAAACACCAGCTTGTGTTTATTTTGCCTTGGAAAATGGCAGATTTAAGACTCTATTCTGCCTTAAAGAACATACTATCCATTTGTTTCTAGTAGATAAAGAATAATTGAGTAGAATATGCTCAGGAACCCTGTGAAACTTCTCAGTAACAGGCAAATATTTTAGTTACAAAAGAAAACAACAACAACAACAACAAAAACACACACACTCATATATAAAAACGCTTACTTTAGGGAAGATACACTTACCACATTGTCATTAAAAGACACAGGACCCAAAGCTTGGGCATTCCTACAAGAGATTGTATTTTAAAACTCAAGAGGCGTGATGTTGTCTTTACACATTCTCTTTACCATTGGAATTTTTAAGATCTATTTACTTTGTAATAGTTCTCTGAATAGCTAGAGGAACCTCACTTTTTTGTGCCTTGAATGAGAATGAAGTTGTAATTGGATTTAATAATAGATAACATTATCAGTCATCTAGGATATAAATTAATCCTGTCAAAAGGCACAAAATAGAAGCCACAGATTCAATGTTAAGTTTTCTAACAGCCACATTTAAAAAAAAATCAAAAGAAATGAAATGAAAAAAATAATGAAATATTTCAACATGTAATCAATGCAAAGCATTATTGACATCTTACATTCCTTTTTGTTCTAAATTTTCAAAGTTTGGTGTGTATTTGATACTAGTCTCAATCAGACTAGCCACATTTCAAGTGCTTAATGGCCATATTTCGTAAAGGCTTCCATATTGGACAATATAGGCCTAAAATAAGAAGGCATTCATTGATAAAGTAATTCTTATTCATTGATAAAGTAATTGTTTTCTGCTAGGAAAACAAACTGGTACTGCTTCCAAGAAAAACAGTATGGAAGTTCCTCAAAAAATTAAGAATAGAGCTACCCTATGACCTACCTAGCAATCCCTCTTTGGGTTATTTACCTGAAAACATTTATTTGCAAAGCTATTTGCTCCTATGTTCATTTCAGCATTATTCACGGTGGCCAAGACATGGAAACAACCAAAGTGCCCTTCTTAGATGATTGGCTAAAGAAGATGTAGTACATACATACAGTGGAATACTACTCAACCATAAAAAAGATGAAATAACTCCATTTGCAACTATGTGAATGGATCTTGAGAATACCATGCTAAGTGAAATAAGTCAGTCAGAAAGAGCTAAGAACCATACGATTTCATTCATATGTGGGATATAAAACTGAAACCCATAAACACAGACAACAGTATGGTGGTTACCAGAGGGAAGAGATGGTGGAGGGAAGTAAAGGGTAAAGGAGGCCAATATACGGTGATGTATAATGACTGGACTTTGAGTGATAGGCACACAATGCAGTATACAGATCATGTATCATAGAAATGTACACTTGAAACTTATATGATCTTAATCAATTAGAGGCCCAGTGCATAAAATTTATGCCATCTGCCAGCCGGGACTCCCTTCCCCAGCTGCCAGCTGCCAGCCAAGGCCTTCCTTCATTCCATGCCATCTCCTAGTGCACATCATAGTGAGCAATTGAACTCCCAGTCGGTTGAACTCCCAAAGGGACACTTTGCATGTTAGGCTTTTATATAGAGAGAGATGTTACTCCAAATAAATTAAATAAAAAATAAAAAAGGCATTCACTACTAGGTGAGTATAAAAGTACATATTAGGTTGTGAACAGGAAATTTAAGTATAAATAAATTATGTTCCTTCCCAAAATGGTTGTGAAATGAGAACGATGAGGAGGAGGGGAGAACAGAAAAAGGTCTCAAATTCTGCTGGGACTTTTTAAACAAAGGGGGAAACTACTATATAAGCAAAAAGTTGAGAAATGAATTTGGGTAATTATTATTCAATGATATCTTAACAAATAAAAATTGTTGGAAAGCCCGCTGCTTGATGGTTATCTCTCATGTTCTGAATCTGAACTTTTCCTCTTTGCCTCATAAAAAGAATCTATTAATATTGGAGGAGGGAAGAGAAGAGAATTTTTATAAATAGAAGGGAATTATTCCTAGTAATTGCCCAAAATTCCTTTCTGTACCTTCATAAGGCATGCATAAATGTGTATGTTTAATATGGGGGCAAATTATGAGAAGCTTCATTTCTCAGCTTTATGTTCCATTTCAGCTTAGTCAGTAATATCCTCAGCCTTATTCTCATCTCAGCTAAACCAGTAATAAAAAATGATTATTTGTTCTACATTAGTCTGCCTCTTTTATCAATCTTGCTATTGAATTTGGAATCTAGAGGGGGAATGGCATCCCAATTTGACATTGATAGTATATTCCTATAATTAGATATGACAGATGAAAACACTAATGAAAAGTTATTTCCCAGTATGTTAAGTGAGAAAAGTTGTACAATAAGCATCAACTCAGAGCTTCTAGCCTCTGATCAATTGGCTAAAAGACAACTAACTACAGTAGGCCTACTCAAAGGGTGGTCCAGCATCACCAAGGAGCTTGCAGAAATGCTGAATCTCAGGCCCCACCCCAAACCTACAGAATGAGAATCTCTGGGAATGAGGCATCCCAGGTGATGATTTTTATCCATGCTAAAGGCTGGAAAGCCCTGAGATACATAGATGATAGATTACAATATATACATATTTTATAACATGCTTAAAATGTCACAATATAGTTAAATGGTTCTTTTGATGGCAGTGACATCTTTTCCACTGTAATCACTTTATTCAGTCTTTTTTCCTTATCTAGTTTTCTTTGATAGTACCAATTTTTGGAAAACTCTTTTTACAGAACTAGCTGAAGCTTACCTTCCCATATGAATCCTTGAAACTTCAGGCCTTTGTACCGATAATGAGGAGTGGCTGCCTATGTGCCTACTATTCATCATTATGTTTTCAGATAAAGTTGCCTGATAACTGTTTATTTATTGCTCATACCTACCCATCAGCTCATCATGCACCTCACTTGAAAGCATGTTGCTTGCTCACCCTTGACCTTCCTGGAAATGTAATTTCGCTATTCACTGGAAGAATGATAGTGTAATTTCCAAAATGTTAAAAATAAGAATCTCATATACAGTAAATGTATAATGGGTATATATCAAATGTTACACTCATTATTATTCAGAGAATCAGTGTGATGATAAAGCTGGTTCATGACCGTTTGAAGAACAGTGCGCTATAAATGGATAAAGTAGATAAAATTATTATATAAAACTTATGTTCTTCTAAAGTCTTTTAAACAAATAACAACGAGCCTCAGCTTGCTCATACCTTTCATGAAGTGGCTCCAGGCCCGGCATAAGCATCAGCCAACTACTGTTCACAGCTAGGCCTCTCCTGGGTACCTCTAAGCTTAGCCCAAGTACATTCAGCTGCAGATCTCTTTGCAGCTGAGGCTGGGTGGCCCTGTGCAGAACACAGGCAGTGGCTAACTTTGGCCTGCATCTCTCTTAGGATGTGAGGTTCTGGTCAATTCAAACTGTGTTAAGAATAAAGCCTCAGATCTGCTAATCAAGGGAACATTGTTTTGCTCAAACTAAAGATAATATCTTCAATTGTTTTGTTTTAGTCCCATGCCTATGAAAGCTGAATGGCCCTACTTACCATACCCTCATGAAACCAGTTCATGGACCAGATGCAATTATGAGCTATCCCTAACCTGGCCCCAACCGATCAGTAGAGCTCACAACCCCTTAGTCACGATAACTGATTTTTTCCCCTAAAAAACCTTTCTCTAGAGACCATTGGGGAACCAGGTCTTAGACCTGTCTCTGTGGCTTGGCGTCATTCCTTAAATAAACTTTTACTTTCTTTGCTGCAAACCTTTGTTTGTGTTTCATTTGGGCTTCACTGCACACAGGCAAATGAACCAATTTGCCCTGTGGGTCTCATAGCAGAGGAGCAAGAGAAAGGTGGTGGGTAAAGCAAGGGCCTGGGTGTTAAAGTACAGCCTCCAAAGTGAACACAGACTCTCTCAGAAGCCTGGCTTGGGGAGGAGGATGTGAGATGGGCAAAATCTGGATTTACTGAGGCCTGCATGCTGCAGCCAAATCAGATGAGAAGGACCAGGAGGAGGAACATAGCCCACCATCCTGAGCCCTTCCTGGATAAGAGCAGTTGGTGCCAATCCCCAGCATTGGGGCTTCAGGCAGTAAATCCAAGTGGGTGGTGGGAGAGCTGTGGAGAAGAGTTCAGGTAACTGATGTAGATGGGAATGCCATGTCGAAATGACTATATTCAGTTAAGGGCCATGAAATGACTGAAGTGCAGGTGGAGGAAGAGAGGAAAACAGACAGGCAGGAAAATTGGTCCACACTTAGTTTATTGTTTCCTTCAGCTGTGACTAGGCGAGGGAAGGTAGAATTTTTATTTCTCAGTGAGACATTCAGTATTATCCATTCACTTCTGAAGAAATCACTAGTTACTGTGGAAGAGAACAAAGACACATATACTCAAAGTACTGACAGCAAATAAATTCCCTTGCACTGTAAAACATACAAACAGTTGGAGTATTGGCAAGTAAAAAAAATTATATGGCAGAAAAAAAGAACTTTAGAATTTTTGTAATTTTGCTTGTGATACTAATACTTGGCTATAACTTGTTCTACAATTTTCTGAGACTTTTTAGGAAAGGTCATATTTAACTATATAGAAGTATTTGCAAATAAGAAAATCCAACATTTTTTCCCCACTTATAATGAAATATTCATGAATTAACATTCCATTAATTCATTAATATTCTGTTAATCTTTCATTTTTTAGAAATTTAGATACGGGTTAATTTTACTTTCTCATATCTTTAAGCAATCATTTTTGTTTTTCATGTTATAAACAATGTTTTTGGAACTTGGAAACTCATAGGCCTTATGCATTGTGGTTATAGTGCCTAATGAATAAAGTGGCCCTGATTAATTTTACAGGCTAATTTATATATCTTATGTCTTACTAAATTCAATAGTTTGATTCTATTCTCTCCTCAGCAACAACTTCCAAAATAACTTACTACTATATGTAATACTTTAAACAATTAAAAAAAAAAAAAAGAATTTTAAGAAACTAAAAAAAAAAAAAAAAGACTAAGTGACTTAAATGCCCATTCAAGGGTTAGTAAAAATTAATAGATTATTTTTAAATAATCTATTTACCAATTCATCTACCCAATAAATAACTTAATTAGTTGTGGATTATGAATTTCGTTGTAATTTCAAACATTTACTTTGAGACATCTCTTAATGTACTCACCTAGTGTTTTATGATTGGGTGGTTTCCTGTGATTCAGAGTTATCGGGTCTAGTAATAATTAATGTCGTTTTTAAACATTCGTTTAAAATCCTGCTTGGCGTTGACTTGTATTGACATAACCTTCAAACACGTGGTATCTACAGAACGTGTGAAGTGCAATTAACAAGTTTTGCTTGAAAAAGTTTGTGTTTGGTTTGGTTTTTGTTGCAAAACTAGGGCTAAGAAGATGGTGGATGAAGAGCATATTCGGCACTGCATGCTTTACAAGTTCCAATTAGGAAGAAAAGCAAGTGAGGCTGCAAAAAACATCTGTAGTGCTCTTGGTCAAGATGCAGTTAGTGCCAGAAAATGCCAACGTTGGTTTGAGAAATTTCGCGAGGGAAATTTTTCGTTAGATGACAAGAGTGGTTGAGGCCGTGTGTCCAATTTTGATCAAGAAGCTCTTCAAGCTCTTTTGGTGCAAAATCCTCAAATTACCCAACAAGAGCTTGCGACAACTTTAAATTGTTCACAAAAAACAATTTCCAATCGATTGCGTGCACTTGGCAAAGTCCAAAAGTTGGGAAAATGGGTTCCTCATGAGTTGACCGACAACAACCGAAATCAAAGAGTCACAATTTGCAGTTTGCTCCTCTCTCGTCAAAACCGTTTGCCATTTTTAGAGCAAATTGTTACCGGAGATGAAGAATGGGTGCTGTATGTTAATTTGAAAAGGCGGCCTCAATGGTTGGACAAAAATGAGGCTCCGCAGCCCACGCCAAAACCTGACTTGCATGCGAAAAAAGTGATGTTGTGTGTTTGGTGGAATTTTAAAGGAATTCTTCATTATGAACTTTTACCATCTAACCAAACCATTACAAGTGCAGTGTATAGTGCCCAATTGGAAAGGTTAGCCCAAGCTTTAAAAGAAAAAGAACCCACGCTGATTAATCGGAAGGGCGTAATTCTTCACTACGATAACGCACGACCTCATACTGCAAGAATCACTGCTGAAAAACTGCGCCAGTTGGAATGGGAAGTTCTTCCTCAACCTGCATATTCTCCTGATATTGCCCCTTCCGATTACCATTTGTTTCGTTCTTTGCAAAACTTTCTTCTTGGAAAAAAATTTAATAATGAAGAATGCCTCAAAAATGCATTGACCGAATTTTTTGCATCAAAATCACAAGAATTTTACAACAGAGGGATTAAAATGCTTCCTGAGCGTTGGGCACAAGAAGTAGAAAACAACGGCAAATGCTAAATTAAATCAGCTAGTCAGAGAAAGACTGTTGATTAAATTTTGTTGTATTGTTTAAATAAATTCGATTTAAAAAAGTATTAGAAACGACATTAATTATTACTAGACCTAATAAATAAACAAGGAAATAATACAATCTTATAATTTTATAAAAGTTTCTTCCTCTTTCAAAATTTTGGAGAAAGGTAACTATTATTAGCCAAATTTATATTTTATACAAATTATTATCAAGTGTTGAAATCAAACTATTGGGTCTCTTTTCTATTTTTATAATCATATATTTATGTCAGAGGCCTCAACAACAAAAAATAAAAAAGTAAAAGAATACAATGAAGACAAACTAAGTGAGGTTAATTGACAGAGAAGATAATATAGTTAGTTATAAACTTCAGTAATAGTATAGTTTTATCTTTCGCATCCTTCCATCATCATTTATCTCGCCTTTACCAGCCTTGACCTTCCCCTAACCCCATTTACTCTGATAATCAACATATTTTTGTCTGTGTCTATATGGTTGTATTTTAAGGGTTTGGGTTTGTTTGTTTTTTGCTTAATTCCTTTATCTTTTGCTCAGACCCCTACCATCTTCTCCTCTGATGGCTATCAGTTTGTTCTCCCTACTTACGAATCTGATTCTATTTTGTTTGTTATTTTGTTCATCCAATTTCACATATAAGTTAAATCGTATGGTATTTGTCTTTCTCTGACTAGCTGATTTAATTTAGCATATAATCCCTAGGTCCATCCACACTGTCAAAAAGAGTAAGATTTCCTTCTGTATTACAGCCGAGTAGTATTCCATTGTGTAAATGTACCACAGTTTTTATACTCACTCACCTACTGATGGATACTTGCTCTGCTTTCAAATCTTGGTTATTATAAATAAATAGGGGCCTGGTGCATGAAATTCATGCACTGGGGAGGGGTTTCTCAGCCCAGCCTGCCTCCTCTTACATACTGGGAGTCCTCAGGGGATGTCCTACTGATGGCTTAGGCCTGCAAATAACTACTAATAGCCTACTGTTAATCAGAAACCTCATTACATTAATAGTTGATTAATAAGCATTTTGTAGTGATATATGTTATATACTATATTCTAATAAGAAGCCAGAGGAAAGAAACTGTTATTAAGAAAGCATTATAAGGAAGGGAAAATAAATGTAAAATGTCCTATGTGTTTATTGAAAAAAAATCCATATACATGTGGACCCACACAGTACAAAATATTTATTAAGCACATACTATTAACCAAGAACTCAGCTACATGTTGGCTATACAATGCTGACCAAACTAAAAATGGCCTTTATCCTCTAAAATGGCAGGGTTTGATAAGTCATAAGTCCAAGGTGAGGAAAAAGTTAACTGAGACCTTACTGCTGAGTTTGAGCACCGTAATAGCTCCACAGCACAGAGAGGACATAATAATGAAAATTGTTTTGTAGTTTGCTAATAGTAACTCGTGACCGCAAAGTATCACCACAAGAAGATGATCATAGTAATAATGAGAAGTAAAAAACAGGAATAGCAGTCATTGCTATGAAAAGAAACCTTTTCTGGAATAAGAAGAATTATATAACCAATGTGCAGCCTAAAACGTTTATTCTGTAGATTTGGATGTGTCTTGGAATAGCAGTGGGCTTTGGAAGAATCTAAAAGGTATAAAACAACAGCCACTATCCAAGTAAATAAAGAATTTTTAAATCAGAGGGAGAGGAGTGAAAACTTCCAAATACTTTATATCTGCTGAAGGATCCCCAAACCCAAAATTTTGGATGTAAGAAATTAAACACTTATTGTATTATTACACAGAGATATCCACCTTTTGGGTAATGGAGGGGGATCTAATTATAACTACTTTGTAATACTGAGAGGCAATGGGAGAAATAGAATTATTGTTCCTTTATGATATTTTTCTTCAGCAAATTTTTAAGTGACCATGGTAAGCAAGCATTCACTCAGCTATGCATGAGTATACACACTGAGTTTCTAGTTGAAGAGTCTCCAAATGAAGAAGTAAACTTCCCCATTTATGAGTTAGCTCCATAAACATTATCAATCATCCAAAAGTGAACTCTCTATATCCATTAACAAACTGGAGGAATGAAGACATTTATTTAGGTAAATATTCACTAGCTACTAGATTGAGAAATACAAATAGGTTCTTTTTTTGGTATGGTACTGTACCAATTTTTACTGATCAATTAATACTTAGGAATTAATTGTTGATTATCAATTGGTTAATCTTATTTTTAAATACACTTGTTTTAAGAACTAATCCCTAATTTACTTACTTGGAAATATCTGTTTCCCTGCTGCTTTCTGATCTGGACCTAAATGAGAGTGAAAACAATGGTTCTAAGTTCATTCTTTTAAAAATCTGCCTTTGTTAAAAAGTGAAAGTCAGACCATTCTATAACCTAAATTAACTTTTTTAGAGCACTAATCAACACTAATGAATAACATCAAGTGATTACAAAATTAGGGTATGCAAATAAATAGCACTCTCAATTAGTAAAAAAAAAAAATGTAAGTTTAGAAAATAATATAATATATAAAAGATAATAATAAATATCAAATTCAAATCCCCAACTAGGAAAAGGAAGAAATAAACACGTTTATTTTTCTCCTGATCACTACTATATGCTTGATCTTGAATGCCTGATTCCAGCCTTCAGGATCCAACCTAATGTTTTATCTACTGATAAACAAATTATTACAGGTCATGATTTAAAACTTTCACTGACTTCTAGACAATTAGACACACTGGGCTGACAGGGTTATGTACCCGTCCAACCCCACATATACAGATAAGTTGAAAAAAATATCACAAAATACCAACCAAAATTCTAAAAAGAAAGGGACATTTTTAATATAGTTTGAAAGAACAAAAGGTAAGTCGGAATGAAAGCAGGATGACTCCAGAGTTCCATCAATCTATTCAACACATCAAGTTATGAGCGGAGACCTCCTGGAAAGCCGCAACTAACCTTCTTCTCCAAACTTGAGAGCCATGAAAAGCCTTTCCATCCATGAGACAAGGATGGTAAAAGCTTCCACCATTAGTCTTTAGGATGTGGCAGGGAGATTTCTTTAGAAGTGTAGATGGAAAAGGATCACCTAGAGACACAGAGTCCTAATTGATTTTTAAAATGTGGTTTAAGAATATGGATAACAAAAATATCACACAGAGAATCAGGAGCCTTAAGTCTTTAACAAGTATAGGTTCTGGATACCAATTCATGCTTCCATTGAATTCTCTATCTGCAGGTCTAACAAATGCTGTAAAAATGTATGGCTTAAGAAGATAAAACATGAAATAATCTCCACACAGAGGATTCTACAAAGAGAATATAAAGAATTCTCATGAAATAATTCTGGCTGCTTAAGATGGCTTTACAATCAATGAAAAAAAAAGCCATTAAGAGGCAATGTCCAAAGCCAGAGCAAACTAAAGAATGCATACACCAAGAATTACAGGTAACAGAAAAACGGCAAAAGAATGCTTAGGATTTTCATAGAGATCAATAAAGGAACAGAATCCATTAAACAAGAAGTTAGAAGCCAATAGAAGTAGGTTTGTGAGGTTTAAGGAATGAAGCCTAAAAGTACAAGGTGAAGCAGCAAGTGCTGACATACATGCTGTAGCAAGTTATAGAAGATCTAGCTAAGATAATTGATGAAGGTGGCTACACTAAACAATATAATCAGTGTAGAAAAACAGACTTATATTAAAAGATGTCATCTAAGACTTTCATAGCTAGAGAGGAAAAGTCATTGCCTAATTTCAAAGCTTCAAAAATAGGCTCTCTTATTAGGGGCTAAGGTAGCTGGTAACAAGTTGAAGCCAACGCTCACCATTGAAAAAAAAAAAAACCAGACCTTTTAAGAATTATGTTAAGTCTACTTTGCCTTCACTGTATAAATGTAACATAAATGTAACAACAAAGTTTAGATGACACCACATCTGTTTATAACTTGGTTCAATAAATATTTCGAGCCCAGTGTTGAAACTTATTGTTCAGGGAAAATGTTCTTCAAAATATTACTGCTCTTGATGATATACCTGGTTACTTAAGAATGCTGATAAAGAACTCTGACAATGAGATTAGTGTTGGTTTTATGCCTGCACACACTACATCCCTTCTGCAGCTCACAGATCAAGGAGCAATTTTAATATTCAAGTCTTAATATTTAAGAAATAGATTATGTAAAGCTATAGATAGCTGCCATAGATAGTGATTCCTCTGATGGGTCTGTGCAAAGCAAACGGAAAACCTTCTGCAAAGGATGACTTCAGCTGAGGAAGCACTGCAGGTGTGGTGGAAATGGCAGGAGAAGTAGAATTAGAAGTGGGGCCTGAAGATGTGACTGAACTGCTGCCATTTCATGATACAACTTGAGCAGATGAGGAGTTGCTTCTTAGGGCTAAGCAAAGAAAGTGATTTCTTGAGAGGGAATCTACTTCTGATGAAGATGCTGTAAAGATTGTTGAAGTGACAAGAGATTTAAATTATAACAAACTAAATTGATAAAGCAGTGGTAGGGATTGAAAGGACTGTGGGTAAATGCTATCAAAAAGCCTCACATGTTACAGAGAAATCATTTGTGGGGGGAAAGAGAGTCTACTGATGAGTCAAACTTCATTGTTGTCTCATTTTAAGGAATTGCCACAGCCACTCCCGCCTTCAGCAGCCACCACCCCTCCTCCCCCGAGCAGTCAGTAGCCATCAACACTAAAACAAAACCCTCTACCAGCAAAACGATCATGACTCACTGAATGCTCATATGATGGAGAGCAATTTTTAGCAAGAAAGAATTTTAAATATGTACATTGGTTTTTAAAACATAGTGCTGCAGCACACTTAATAGATTATAATAAATGTAAACATAACTTTTATGGGCCCTAGGAAACCAAAAAATTCACCTTATTGTAATGCTTTATTGCAATGATCAAAACCAAACCTGCAATATTTCCAAGTTATGACTACACATCCTTTTTTATTAATTATACATATCAATCTCTTATTAGAGTAAGCTATTTTATTCCTTGTTTCTTCAAAGTAGACTTCCAAATGAATAAAAGACTAATTTACCTGAAAGTAAAATCTTATACATTAGTACTCTAGTTTCAGGGCATTACTTCACCAACTGTAGGAGTTCAAACAAAATGTAGAACTGACTTGTGAATAATTAATTTATTTTTAATTTTCAACATGTATATTAAGAAACTTTCTAATTTACTTACCTGGTGCTATAAGTTTGAATGCTGCCTTTTGATCTGGATAGTAAAAAATAAAAAAATAAAAATAATGTCTCAAGTTACTTCTAGAAAGTGTGTTTATTGCATGAATAATAGGCCATTTTATAAGCAGTATTATCTCTTTACAAGACTGGTTATCAATAAAGAAAATAATGTCAAGGGTCACTGAATAAAGATGCTAATAAATAACCTTATTTAGCCATATTCCTCATCCAGAAAGAATGCAAATATCCAATTCCTCAGTGAGAAGAGTGTTAAGAAGGCACAGATTTCCCTTGCTTTTTGCTTGTCACTTTTAAATACAAAATATAAGTTTGATTCTGAATGTCTGATTCTTATCTCTATTCCTCAATTTTTAGCTTTGTAATTATTGATAAAGAAATGCTACACTTGGTAAATAAAAACACCTACTGACTTCTAGGCATTGCTACAGAGTAGGCAGGAAAGATATTTGCCCTTTCCATTCCTCACCCAGGAAGAGTGCTGAAAAAAAACTAGCATAAAAATTTAATACATAGCTGAGATTAAAAACAACAAAAGACTTCTCCTGATGCTAGTAAAAATAAAAAATAGAGTTCGAAGGATAAACAGGAGCTAAAACTGAATGCCTCCTGGGTTGTCTAAGCAGTGATTCAACTTTGGGTCTAGAGAGTTAATAGCCCTTTCTTAGAAAGAAATCAAGTCCAAGACCTTTGCATGTCAGAAAACTGTGAGTGAGCACCTTAACCTGTTAACCAGGGAGTTCCCTTTTTAATGACGCAACCTGTAACGGGCGCGTACTCTTTCACTAGGACATGTCAATACGTCACGCCCGGAGGACGTAATTTCATATTATTTCTATTTATTTGTACTTAATGAAAATAAATGAAATATATATATTTTTTTTTTCATTTATTCATATATATAAAGCACAAAGGAAAATACAAAATTACAAAAAAAAATAGAAAAGAATACTTACCAAAAAAAAATGGACACGTCGAATTAAAAAATTATAAATTTTACAAACAATGATAAAGATTACAAAAATAGCCGAAACCGGTTTGGCTCAGTGGATAGAGCATCGGCCTTCGGACCTAAAGGTCCCGGATTCGATTCCGGTCAAGGACATGTAACCTTGGTTGCCGGCACATCCCCAGTGGGGGGTGTGCAAGAGGCAGCTGATTGATGTTTTTCTCTCGTCTCATCGATATTTCTAACACTCTATCCCTCCCCTTTCCTTCTTCTCTGTAAAAAATCAATAAAATATTAAAAAAAAAAAAAAAAAGATTACAAAAAATATATACCGGTCCCTCTCGGGGCGCAACATACGGTATATTTCAAGGACGTATTCATAGGTCCTACCCGATCCCGATATTGTTTACGTTTGACGTATTTATAGGTCCCGCTCGGTTAGCAGGTTAATTCAACCTGGCAGTCAGGAGCCATACCACCCATGAAATATGGATAATAAAAATTCTGACCATAGAATTATACATTTGAAACCTATATATTGTTATTAACCAATGACATCCCAACAAGTTTAAATTTTTTTTACAAGTGCACATAGGAGGAAAGAAATAAAGTTTGTCTCAAGATTGAAAAAAAAAAAAAACCAGACAAACAGCAACAAAAAACTTTGGAATCTAGAAAAAAATGAGGATATATTGATGGAAAGAATGCATCAATGAAGGAATCTCAAGCCTTTAAAAAATAAACTTTAGGATCCTTAGTTCAAAAACTACAAGTTCCTGAATACCATGAATAGCAATTGTAAAAATAGTTTTGCTTTAAAAGCAGCAGAAGAAAAAAGAACAACCACATGTATGTATCTTCAACAAGGGCATGCAGAATTCTCACAGGAAAATCATCAGCACTGAGAATAAAAGTCTATGATTATAAACCACGAAACATGAGAGTCAGCAATCACAGCAAATCAACAAAAGTCACTCTCCAAGAAATACAGCATAGCCCTTGGTGATTTGGCTCAGCACACAGAGTATTGGTCTGCAACTTAGGGGTCCCAGGTTCAATTCTGGTCAAGGACACATGCCCGATCTCTTCCTTTCTCTTCCTTTCTGAAATAAATTACTTTACATATATATATATATATATATATATATATATATATATATATATATATATGCATGCCTAAGCCAGTGGTCGCCAAACTCATTAGTCAACAGAGCCAAATATCAATAGTACAATGATTGAAATTTGAGAGCCAAATTTTTAAACTTAAAACTTCTTTTAACGCCACTTCTTCAAAATAGACTCGCCCTGGCCGAGTATTTAGAATATCCATAAAGATCTTTGCAGGAATAGATTTCATAAGTCTAAAACAGGACAAAGATGAAAAAAAAAGATTGGTGAAATGAAAGAGTAACTTGAGGAAATAAAACAAATGTGAGATATGCAATTACAAATAATAAAGACATATTTCCAATTCTGGCAGAGGTGGAGTAACACACTGAATTTACCCTCCCACCTGAAATAACTAGAAATCCTGACAAAAATGAAACTGTGATTTTTAGACATTTAATATGTCAATTCAGGACAGTGATCTCTTAGAGAAGGGAATAAAAAAGATGAGACCTATATTTGACCCTTTTTATTGCCTAGTGAGAATTTTCAATCTGTAGCACAGCAAGAAAAATGCAGGCAAAACCAGAAGTTTCCCTGATTTGAGGTAATAGGATAGGGAGACTAGGAAGGGAAAGGCAGCTAGAATTCACAAGCCAAAAAAGGAGAAAGTGGAAAGAGCTGCACACAGAGAGCTCCTAAGACTGTGCAGGGTCCCTCTTGACTCTTAAGCAGAAGATGGATTATTGAGTGCAAGTAAGGAAATCACCTGAGCCAGGGGCAAGGTGGGAGGGAGAGAGAGAGGTTGCAAATGAAGAAAAGGAGCAATCCTCTGGGCTCACATAGAAACAGGAATAGTTTGTGTTTCCACCACTTCAGGTGAAAAATCTCATAATTCATGGTGAGTTGTGTAGTTTCTCAAGAGTATTGCCTCAGTACTGGTGATTATTCTAATTGGGCTTAAAGAAGCTTAAAAAGCAATGGCACTTGAAGAACTGAATATTCTTATGCAAAAGAAAAAGCCATTGTTTCCATACCTCTTTAATCATATAAAATTCAGTTCAAACTGAACATAAGCCTAAATGCAAAACCTAAAACTATAAAAATTTTTAGGAGAAAAAATAAAGAGAAAATCTTCATGAATTTTGTTAGGTAAATATTTCCTAAGTACAACACCAAAATCATGATCTATAAAAAAAAGAAAGTGAACCGTGGATTTCATTAAATTTAAAACTTTTGCTATTTTAAAGAATGAAAATGAGAGAAGGCGGCCCTCACCAGACCAGGCTAGTACCCTCATCTCTGTCTTCTAGCTGCCAGAACTGTCAGACTTCCTGGAAGATGGCGGCAAGGTAAACACTTGTACATGCTGCCTCTCACAACCACATCAGTGCTGCAACTGGGGATCTTACCTGAGACCTGAAAATACCACAACTGTGGTGCGGACACGCGGATTCCACAGAAAGGTTGGATTTTGCCGGGGATAACGTGGGGTGTCTGTGTCCCAACAGCAAAAGCTGCAGCAGCAGAAGCTGCGGCCTCTGTGGTGGCAGAGGCAAAAGTGCACACTGAGACGGCGGAAATCTGTGTCCACAAAAGTCCCCAGCTGTTGGGTCTGGCGTGATTTAAGAGAGTGGACGGGGGTCCCCAAGGTTGCTAATAGTGGGGTTCTCTAGGGAGCAACCTATTCTGATCCAACACGGAGGGAGAACAAAGGAGTTGGAAAGTAATCTGTTTGTAAGTGCACACAGACTGGCCCATTGCGCACCTAGGCTGGTTCCCCTGCAACCCTTTGCTTCTGATTACAAAGGAGAGATCACCCAGATTGGCTGGCCCTAAGGAACAGCAGGGGGAAACTGCTTTTCTGAAAATGGTATTGAGTGCCATAGAAAAAGAAGGCTAGAGTAGCCAAAAAGACGGGGACATCAATCCAGAAACACTGCCACCTAGGGTCTGGAGTACAAACTGACTGTGTTTATTACTAGTTTTATTTGATCAAAAACCAAGAAACTAAGGAATCGCCATCTTAAAATCAAGGACTAGTTTACAACACAGAGGTGCAGCGGAACACAGGGTACTGCAATACTGTCTGAAACAGGCATGCCCAACAGAATAAGAGAAGAAGTGAATGGCCTTCACAACTGCACACTTTTTTTGCTAAATCTTTTATTTTTTATTTTATTTTCACTTTTTGCATCTTTTATTTAAGAAATGATTTTTTTCCTCACTTGATTTTAACTTTTTAATTATTACATTTTTAGGTTCCATCAGCATTATTACTACTGCTATTTTAATTTTTTTAAGTACCATTTTATTTTCTCTTTATTTTACATTGGAATTAGTGTTCATTTTCTTTTCATTTCTCCTTTAACATTGTTTAACCCTATCTCAACACAAACTTTATATCATAACTCTCTTTCTGACCTTCTCCCTTTTGCTATCCTGTTTATCTTAACCCTTTCCTGCTTTAGATTTTCCTTACTCTTTCTGTATACCCCCTGCTAAAATTTCTACCCTACTTATGTATCTAATTTCCAATCCCCTGTGCCAAGTGCATACACATCCCACTCTGAGCTGAATTAACTAGCAAAAAAGGAAGAAAAATTTGTTTTCTTCACTGTCCTTTTGATGCTGTTTAGGGGAATGTTGATTATATTGTATTTTTATGCTTTTTTAGTGATAGTATTTTGCTTATTCTTTTATTGTTGCTATTTCTTGGTATTTTCTTATTTAATTGGTTTTTACTTCTATTTTTCCTTCCTTTGCTGGAAATTAGGGGGTGTTGTAGATTGTATTATTCTCCAGGTACTGCTGCCAGCATTTGCTGGGGTTAGTGGTTCTTCTATTGAAATTCTCTCCCTATATATATATATAGTTTATTCCCCATTTATCTCTAAGTCTCTTTCTTCTCTCTTTTTTTCTCCCTATTTCCCAATTTCATTTCAACACCCCCTTATATATATTTTTTTTTCCTATCTTTTTCTTTTGCTCCCTCCCTCTTCTCTTTTTACTCTTCCTCTTTCTCTCCTATCCCCTAATTTGCCTTTCCCTAGTGGTCACCTTTATTGGAGGTTATTAATATCGCAAATACATTTCTGTTCAGGGCCTTGTGTGTTGTACCTGGTTGTGTTGTATTTTGTGCCTTTAAATCAACGCAGGAGAGAGATCTACATAACCAGACATCCTGAAAAGAGAAACCATGGGGAGACAAAGAAACAGCCCACAAATGAAAGAAAAGCAGGCATCGCCAGAAAAGGAAGTAAACGAGTTAGAGACAAGCAACCTACCAGAGCAAGAATTCAGAGTAATGATCATAAGATGGCTAAAAAGAATGGAAGACAAATTTGACAATATGAGTAAGACCCAAGAGGAAATGAAGAAAAACCAGGAGGAAATGAAGATGACTCAAGAAGAAATGAAAAATGGCATCGCTACTATGAAGAACTCAATAGAAAGCATCGAGAGCAGACTAGAAGAAGCAGAGGACCGCATCAGTGAGCTAGAAGACAAGATGGGAAAAAATACCCAATTAGAGCAGCTTCTAGAAAAAAAAATTAAAAAGCAGGAGGAGAGCCTAAGGGAACTTTGGGACAATACAAAACAAAACAATATTAGAATAATAGGGGTTCCAGAAGGAAAGGAGACTGAGGAAGACATGGAAAACGTATTCCAAGAAATAATGACAAAATTTTCCTGAGATAGAGAAGAAAAAACCCACACAAATCCAAGATGTTCACAGAGTCTCAAGCAAAATGAATCCCAGAAGACCGACGCCACAGCACATTATAATTAAACTGGCAAACACCAACGACAAAATAAGAATCTTAAAAGCAGCCAGAGAGAGACAGAAAGTTACATATAAAGGAACCCCCATCAGACTAGCAACTGATTTCTCAACAGAAACTCATCAGGCAAGAAGGGAATGGGATGAAATATACAAACCCATGCAAAGAAAGGGTCTGAATCCAAGAATACTGTACCCCGCAAGGTTATCAATCAAAATTGAAGGTGAAATCAGGAGCTTCACAGACAAAAAAGACTGAAGGAATTTATCTCCACCAAATCAGTAATGCAAGAAATGCTAAAGAGTCTACTGTAAAAATAAAGAAATAGGAAGCAAAGAAGGAACTCAGGGGTATATAATAAAAATGGAGTCCAATAAATACCTATCAATAATAACTGTAAATATAAATGGATTAAATGCTCCAATCAAAAGACATAGGGTAACAGATTGGATAAGAAAAAAAGACCCATATATCTGTTGTCTACAAGAAATCCACTTCAGAAAAAAAGGCACACACAGAGTGAGGATGAAGGGATGGAAAAAGGTTTACCAGGCGAATGGAAATGAAAAAAAAAGCTGGGGTAGCAAAACTTATATCTGAAAAATTAGACATCAAAGTGAAGGACATAACAAGAGATAATGAAGGCCACTTCATAATACTAAAGGGAACAATCCAACAAGAAGAAATAACCCTGGTAAACATATATGCACCCAATACGGGAGCACCCAAATACATTTTAAAAAAAACTGCTGGAGGACATTAAGGGAGAGATTAATAGCAATACAAACATAGTAGGAGATTTTAATACCCCACTGTCACCTTTGGACAAATCATCAAAACAAAAAATCAGCCAAGAAATACCAATCCTAAATGACTCACTAGACCAGATGGAATTAATCAACATCTTCAGAACATTCCACACAAAAGCCACAGAATATACATTCTTCTCAAGTGCACATGGGACATTCTCAAAGGTAGACCACATGTTGGGACGTAGGCAAAGTCTCTTCAAATTCAAGAAGATAGAAATCATATCAAGCATCTTCTCAGATCAGAGTGGCATAAAACTGGAAATTAACTACAATAAAAATAATCCAAATAAATCAAACACATGGAGATTAAACAGCATGCTATTAAACAAGGACTGGGTTACCAGAGAAATCAAGGAAGAAATTAAAAACATCCCGGCAACAAATGACAATGAAAACACAACAATCCAAAATCTATGGCACACAGCAAAAGCAGTTTTGAGAGGGAAGTTTATATCTCTACAAGCCTATTGCAAAAAAACAAGAAAAAATGGTAACAAATTATCTAACTCTACAACTGAAAGAGTTAGAAAAAGAGCAATAAGAAATGCCTGGGGTAAGGAGAAGGAAGGAAATAATAAAAATTAGAGCAGAGACAAATGACATAGAGACCAAAGAAACAATACATAAGATCAACAAAACCAAGAGCTGGTTCTTTGAAAGGATAAACAAGATTGATGAACTCTAGCCAGGCTAACCAAGAAACAGAGAGAGAGGACGCAGATAAACAAAATCAGAAACAAAAGAGGTGAAATAACAACAGACCCCGCCGAAATACAAAGGATTATAACGAAAAAATATGAACAACTCTATTTCAACAAACTGGACAACCTGGAGGAAATGGACATATTCCTAGAAAAATACAACCTTCCAAAACTCAATCAGGAAGAATCTAAAAACCTCAATAGACCAGTGACTTGGGAAGTAATTGAAACAGTCATCAAAAAGCTTCCAGCAAACAAAAGCCCAAGGCCAGATGGCTTCACAGGAGAGTTTTACCAAACATTCAAGGAAGAACTAAAACCTATCCTCCTCAGTCTATTCCAAAATATTCAAGAGAAAAGAGCACTTCCAAGCTCCTTCTATGAAGCCAGCATTACCCTAATACCAAAATCAGATAAAGACAACTCAATGAAAGAGAATTACAGGCCAATATCCCTCATGAACTTAGATGCCAAAATCCTCAACAAAATTCTAGCAAATCGGCTCCAACAGAACATCACAAAGATAATACACCATGACCAAGTAGTATTTATTCCGGGAATGCAAGGATGGTACAATATCAGCAAATCAATAAATGTGATACATCACATAAACAAATTGAAAAATAAAAATTACATAGTCATATCAATTGATGCATAAAAAGCATTTGATGAAATCCAACACCCTTTCCTGACAGAAACTCTCAACAAGGTGGGAGTACAAGGATCATACCTCAACATAATAAAAGCTATATATGATAAACCCACAGCCAATATCATATTCAATGGACAAAAACTAAAACCATTCCCACTAAGAACAGGAAAAAGACAGGGATGCCCACTCTCACCAATCCTGTTTGACATAGTACTGGAAGTACAAGCCATTGCAATTAGACAAGAAAAGAAAATAAAAGGCATCCAAGTTGGAAAAGAAGAAGTAAAGTTATCCGTATTTGCAGTCGACATGATATCATACATAAAAAACCCAAAAGACTCCATCAAAAAACTAATTGACTTAATAAATAAATTTGGCAATGTAGCAGGATACAAAATTAATGCCAAGAAATCTATGGCATTTCTATACGCCAATAGTGAACTTGCAGAAACAGAGACTAAAATGGTAATCCCATTTACCACCACACCAAAAAAAAATAAGATACCTAGGAATAAACTTAACTAAGGAGGTAAAACACCTATACGCGGAAAACTACAGGACACTGAAAAAAGAGATAGAGGAAGATGTAAACAAATGGAAGAACATACCATGTTCATGGATTGGTAGAATCAACATCATTAAAATGTCCATACTTCCCAAAGCAATTTATAGGTTCAATGCACTCCCCATTAAAATACCAACAGCATATTTCACTGACCTAAAAAGAACTCTCCAAAAGTTCATTTGGAGCAATAAAAGACCCCTAATAGTCATAGCAATCCTGAGAAAGAAGAGTAAAGTAGGAGGTTTCTCAATACCAGATTTCAAGCTGTATTACAAAGCTACTGTTCTCAAAACAGCCTGGTACTGGCACAAGAACAGACATATAGATTAATGGAATAGAATCAAGAACCCAGATATCAACCCAAATCACTATGCTCAATTAATATTTGACAAAGGAAGCACGAACATACAATGGAGTCAAGACAGTCTCTTCAATAAATGGTGTTGGGGAAATTGGATAGACACATGCAAAAGAATGAAACTAGATCACCAACTTACACCATTCACAAAAATAAACTCAAAATGGATACAGGACTTAAACATAAGAAGGGAAACCATAAAAACACTAGAGGCATCCACAGGCAGCAAAATCTCAGACATATGTCAAAAGAACTTTTTCACCGATACTGCCCCTAGGGCAATGGAAGCTAAAGAGAAAATAAACAAATGGGACTACATCAAAATAAAAAGCTTTTTTACAGTAAAAGAAACCATCAACAAAACAACAAGAAAGCCCACTGTATGGGAGAACATATTTGCAAATGTTATCACTGATAAAAGTTTAATCTCCAACATCTACAGAAAGCTTATACAACTTAATAAAAGGAAGATGAATGACCCAATTAAAAAATGGGCAATGGATCTAAATGGAATCTTCTCAAAAGAAGACAGAAGGAAAGCCAAGAGACACATGAAAACATGCTCAAAGTCACTAATTATCCAAGAGATGCAAATCAAAACAGCAATGCGGTACCATCTCACACCTGTCAGAATGGCCAACATCAACAAATCAACAAACGACAAGTGTTGGCGAGGTTGTGGAGAAAAAGGAGCCCTCGTGCACTGCTGGTGGGAATGTAGACTGGTGCAGCCACTGTTGAGAACAGTATGGAGCTTCCTCAAAAAACTGAAAATGGAACTCCCATTTGACCCAGTAATCCCACTCCTAGGAATATATCTCAAGAAACACCAATCAGAAAGGATATATGCACCCCTATGTTCATAGCAGCACAATTTACAATAGCTAGGATTTGGAAACAGCCTAGGTGCCCATCAGCAGATGATTGGATCCAAAAACTATGGTACATCTACACAATGGAATACTATGCTGCCATAAAAAAGAAGGAATTCTCATCATTTGCAGTAACCTGGATGGAATTGGAGAACATCATGCTGAGTGAAATAAGCCAGTCAATGAAAGAGAAACACCACATGACCTCACTCATTTATGGATGATAAAGAACATTACAAACTGAAGAACCAAAGGATAGATATAGAGACAGTAAAGCAACAAGCAGACTGTCAAATTACAGCAGGTAGGGTAGGGAGATCTGGGAGAGATAAGAGATCAACCGAAGGACTTGTATACATGAATATAACTACAACCAATGGACACAAAACTCTGGGGAGGGAGTGCATGTATGGGGAGGGGGGCGATGGTATATGTACAAAGATAATAATTTAATAAAAAAAATGAAAATGACAAGTCTCAGGGTAGGGGAACATATATGCAAATCATATCCTATCTAATAAAAAGGTAATATGCAAATTAACCATCACTCTGTCACAAAGATGGCAGCACCCATAGTCACAAGATGTCGGTGCTCAGTCCTCTCAGCTCCACTGGAGTTTCCCAGTACCAGGGGGATGGCAGCTGAGAGAAGGCAGCGTGAGCATTCCACACCCAGCAGCAGATGGGCCTCTGGACCACAGAGCGCCTCTGAGCAGCAGGCTCAGAGCAGCTAGGCCCCGCAGAGAACGACTGGCGCACGGATTCTGCCAAGGTTCCTGCAGCTCCGCGGGGGTCCGGCATCTGCTTCGTGGGGCTTCTGCCAGGATTTCCGTGGCCCCACCTGCCCAGAGGCCGGGCATTGGGGCTGTCCCGCAGTGCACAGGCCACGGGAAGCGGGACTCTGGGGCTTGAACCAGAGGGGCAGAGCCTGAACTGTGGGAGGGAGTGCAGACGCCGGCCCCTGGGTAGGGGCTTGGCCTTGCCTAGCCCAGAGATTGCGGGAGGGGAAACTCAGGCACAGGAATTACTAGAATTACTAGAGTTAAAAGCAGGGACGTGGGCACAAGGACAGACATGGAGTGAGCAGAATGAAGGTGAACACCAGTGGAGAGGAGGGTCACGGAGTGGTGTATGCAAGGACGTTCCCTGAACGTGAGGAAGCATCCGGTCCATAGGGTGTACTTTGCTGCCCTCAGAGGCATCACAAAAAAAAGTCCTTCCACAGAAAGTCTGAACCCAGGCCGAGGGCAGGGGTGGGCCAAGGTAGCACGCAGGCACTGGAGACCTTCGAAGAGACTCTGAGCAAAGCTGAGGTGCCCTTATGGGTGAGGCCAGGGTGTAGCTTAATGCATTGTTGGGTGGTCAGGGGCCTAAAGTATATAAGCAAAAGCAAAATGACGTGACAGGCGTGAGAGGAGTAGGAGGTGTAAAGGGGGGTAGCCAAGATGGCTGCCCACATGAACCTCATCCCAGTGGCAAGTGCAAGGGTTTGTGCTCAGAGCATTCAGGTAAGGCCCCATGGCGAGGGGAGGGATATTCACGCAATGGGTCACTTGTATATGCTAAAGTGCTTGTATCCAGAACATATACAAAATACTCAAATGCAATAATAGGGAAACAGCTCATTTTAAAAATGATTAAAAGATCTGAATGACTAACAAGACAACCCAATTAATAAATGGGGTATTTCAACTAGAATTACCATCTTCCAGTCATTTCCAACATAAAGGAAAACAAAGAAGAAATACCTGTTTTACATTCTTTAAGCCTTTTGGAAAAGAGTTACATTCTTTAAGCCTTTTGGCCATGTACATATGTAAACCTACAAGAAAGGTGATACTATAGACCTGTAGGGAATGGGACTTATAAAGGAACTAGTAGCCCTGTGCACCAATCAGTGTGCCAGTAGCTCGCCAGTAGCTCGTTGCAGCCCTCCAGTAGCTCTCCACCTGCTGCCCCGCTCTCCTGTACCTTCCCCCACTCTCCTCCTGCATGCTCCTGCTCATAGCTTGCTGCCCTGCCCCCTCCTGTAGCTCTCCACTGCCACTTGTAGCTTGCTACCGCACCCTCCTGCTGATCCGTGATCTGGTTATTATGCGGTTGGTCAACATGCTTCACAGCATAATGACCATTTTCATATTACATTTTTATTATATAGGATGCCCGACAAATGTTACCATGGCAAAACTGAAAGTGTCTACAGTGTTACCAAGTATGCTGTTGACATTGTGTAAACAGACAGGTTAAGGGCAAGTTTCTCCCAATAAGTAAAAAAATTGGAAAATTTTATAGCAACAAAAATAAATCACATAAATGGAAACTAAAAAAAAACAAAAAACAACAACAACCACACAATTTAGTCATGATTTAAACAAGAAATCATACTGGAAATTTCTAATTTTTTGAACAAAATGTCAATTATAAATTGATATATAAGGACCTTGGTTGGTATGGCTCAGTTGGTTGGAGCATTATCACATACACCAAAAGGTTGTGGGTTTAATCTCCGGTTGAGGTGCATGCAGGAGACAACTGATCTCTCTCTCTCTCTTTCTCTCTCTCTCTCTCTCAAATCAACTTAAAAAATTATATACAAGGAGAAAGTTTTTAATTTTATAGCATATGTTGGAAAATAAGACTAAAAAAGTAATAAAGCCTTAGAATGAAGAAAAATTAAAACAGGAAAGGTAAATAGAGCACATAGGAGGAAAGGAGCATAATTTAAGGGTAATATACACAAAGAAAATATAATATCTTTACAAAATCAAAACCTGTATTTTTCAAATTACTAACAAAATAGAAAAATCTCTGAGAAAACTACTCATGAAAAAGAAATACTGATAAAAAGAAAAGCAAAATTAGAATTAGAAGAGATAATATATCTGTGAAAAAGTATAAATATGTAAAATAATATATAAGTCTATATATGGCACATGGATAAGCCACATGTAGTAAAAATATGTAAGATATAACAACTTTCAGTGTAAAGATTGTCTGCACAGGTAGGAAATAAATAGTAAAAGCGAATTGCAGCTATAAATGTAATGATCATTTCATAAGAGATATAAGAAAAATATTAGTATTTGTTTTCTAATGGTGGGTAAATAGGTATCTGCATCTTGTTCTATGTCTTTCTTTGAATTATTTTTTAAAATAAAAATATATTTCAAGCTTCCTTATAAATTAAACTTCTGAAGACTTTACCCAGAGAATCATTTTAAAGCTATTTCTTCTATGACTCAGCAATGCAAATTGAAATACTGCATGTGTGAAAAGGTCCAAAAATCTGTATTTTAATAAATATTCTGGTGTTTCTCCTATAATGTGACAGAGGTTACTGAGAACCTCTACAGTATTTGCAAATAAATAGATATAGATATATTAGAATTCTTCCTCTCTCAAATACCAAGGCAATGACTTTGGATAGTTACTTAAACTACACTCCCAAATTTTGTATCTCTAAATTGAGACTATTCAAAATTATCACATATTTAAATGATATACTGATGTAGTAATAAAAGTCCTTATAAAGTGTATTGTTGCTGCTCACAATAATGCCTTATATATGACTAGATTCAAGTAATATAAAGTTTAACTTCAGAATACAAATTTACTTGCTACTTTTGGATTCCTCTTCCTTGCTGAACCACCTTTTCAGACGTTTCCATGTAATAGCTGTTAAGATTGCAATGATGAGGACAGGTAAAGTGATGTATAAACCTAGAAGCCACTGGTTCTTTGTAGATTTCCAAAAATCTCTTTCCATGATTAAATCTAAAACAAAAAGACATTAAAAAATCAGAGTAAAACAATTTAGCTGTCTACTTTTACTCTTAAGCTGCAGCAAACTAAGTCCCTTGAAGCTCTTATTAAGATACTTGAGCAAACTTATAATCATTGTATTGAACTGTGCATCTAGTAGTTTGCTTGCTTCTATTTCATTAACACTGAGTCTGCCCCCTGAGTGTGTCCCTCATGCCATATGACCAGCACCTAACATATATTATTTCAATAAATATTTGCCAAATGAATGCATGAATAACGGAAACTAAATTCATGGTGAACAAATACAACGCTGTGCTAGCATCCCTCTATGATCTCTACAGCAGCAAGTTGTTGGTTTTTCTAATTTAAACTGTAAGCTTCTTCAGAATAAAAATTATCTTCAATTTCTTTTATTTCTTCCATAATGAACACATAGTAGCAGAGTAATTGTGTAGAGCTGAGATCACAGCATCAATTATAAAGGAGGAAATATTGAAAGATAGTCTTAGCCAAAACTGGTTTGGCTCAGTGGTAGAGCGTTGGTCTGTGGACTGAAAGGTCCCAAGTTCAATTCCGGTCAAGAGCATGTACATTGGTTGCGGGCACATCCCCTGTGGGGGTTGTGCAGGAGGCAGCTGGTCGATGTTTCTCTCTCATGGACGTTTCTAGCTCTATCTCTCTCCCTTCCCCTCTGAAAAAAATCAATAAAATATATTAAAAAAATAAAAAAAGAAAGATAGTCTTAAAGGAGGAAAGTCAATGATATCAATCAATAACAAATTTAAAAGATACTCTCAGCTTCAATCATAATATCTGAAAGTTAATATTAGAAAAAGCGAGCAAAATTAAAAAGGCATATTTGGTTTCCATTTCTTGAAAGAAGCCTATTTACCTTTCAATTACAAATAGTCATTTCTTCCTAAGTGTCAAACATCTAACTTTGTTTTTGTCATGATAAGCTATTTGAGAATTGTATTAGCTGGATTTGTAAGGAGACAGACACTTGCCTGTTATTGTGTCAGCCTCTCTGAATTTTGTATTGCAATCGTCACCGCTCCAGCCACTCTCACAATGGCATTCCTTCTCAGACGTGCACACCTAGGACCATTTTTTATATGTTAAATGATCATATAAAAATATATTCTCATAAAAAGTAATATTATCAAATGGATCATCAAGCTTACTTGTATTTTTATCTGATGCCATTCTATTTATTATATTTACGTAGAGAGATAAGCCTATAAACCAAATACTTGATTTCTTAGCTTAAATAACATGCACACACAGAGAGACACAGGCATACACATACACACATGACATCTAAATAAAGCTATGAATTTAGGCTCACAATATTTGCATCAAGAAAATTTTACATCTTGAAATGTTCACCTGAAATTTTAGTGTGCAATTTCAAAAACGCGTTCTTAAATTCCAGTGAAAGATGCTTCCAGTGGTGTGCCAGAGGCCGGCTGGTACCACTTTCCAGAGCTGAACCTCTAAGAGCAGGGTCATTGTCCTGTGGTAACTTGAAATATCTGCACTTACAAACGAGGAGTTCACCCTCTCCCAGGAGTAGTTTTTAAACATGTATGAGCATAACACTGCCTAAGCCATTATCTTGTTTTATTTTGTTTGCCTTTATTTGTTTGAATTTAAAGCAAAAGCTTTTTGTGTTACAAGAGGAACTCATTAGGAACTGATGGTTTCTGCTACTGGTAATTATTATATCATAGCAAACACCTTTATGGTGCCTACTATGTGAGTCACTTTATACAGATTTACTCGTTAAATCCTCACAACAAGCCTTGAGGTCAGGACTCCATCATTCCTACTTTACAGATGAAGAATCTGGGGCATAGATATTTAACTTGCCAAAAGCCACACAGATGGTAAGTGATAGAGCCAGGAAACCAAGCAGTGGAGTTTCAGAAACCCTGCCCTGACTACTATGCTGCTACTTCTCAACGCAATATAAAATATCACTCAGTTTCTAAGATTTCAACTTAAGAACATGAAACTAATTTCACTGTTCCAAGCTTAAATGTACAGGGGGAAAGTACTCTGTTCAAGGTATCCAATGCTCCAGATTCTGTCATATAACCTTCATATTGGAAGGAAGAAAAGGAGGAAAGAGAGAAAGAAGGGAGGGAGGGAGAGAGGAAGAGGGAAGAAAATTAACCCTTTAATTAATAGTCAGCACTCCAGCAGAAAGTTTGTCCATAGAGATAATGAAGAGGCTTGAGAGGTTGGGTACAAAGTGAACAAGTGCCCAGCTTCCAGCAGCAGAGCAACTGTGCCTTCCTTACCCAAAGCCAGTGAGTGTCTCCCTCAGCATCGGGTGTCAGATAAACCAGCTCCAGCAACCTGTTTATTGATAGGATACAAAGGGCCACAACTGCAGGTGTCCAGATGAACAGCACTCAGAAGACAACTGGGAACTTGACAGGCCTTCGTAGTGGGACACAGAAGAAGCCTCATTACATGAAACCGTTAGGAATGTGAGCAAAAACTCAGTGACCCCACCATGTAAATTTAAAGGCCATGTGTTCCCTTCACGACAGAACGACTCATCTAGGCATCAGCAAAGAAGAGAGTCTTCTATTTCCTCAGAGGCTGCACAGGGATAAATAGCACCTTGATGACAGCCCAGCCGCTGGGCTTTCACCACTGCACCATAGACCTACACAGCTGCAGGTCAGCAACAGCAGAAACAGCCATGAGGAGAAGCACGCCAAGCTTGCAGCACATAAATTAGCAAGAAGACTGAATGTTTAAATGCAGAGCTATAATCCAGAAGGAGAAGCTTCAAAGAAATACTCAAAAGTAAAGGGATGAAGATGATGACCAGTCCTCTAAGGGTGAATTTTGAAGATGGGCATTGGGATACTCTCTTGATTCTCTGCCTGTTGAGATGTAATTTTCTTACATCAGACTTTCTAACAAGCTCAGTGTTGTTTTTATATCATGTCTTCATTGTTGTTATGTCATTTTTTATTGTTTATTAATGAATTTGTACATTATTTTCACATACATTTTACTAATTTCCTTTCATCTGTGACACTTCAGCAATATTAAAATATTTCCTCTAGTTAACTCCCTTTGATGTGTATGAATTTCAAGCACCAGGCCACTAGTCATTATACAATTATCTATAATTATAACTAATTGTATATCTCCTAAGAAACTACAATATGCCAGCCTTAGCTGGTTTGGCTCTGTCAGCCTGCAGACTGAAAGATCCCGGGTTTGATTCAGGTCAAGAGCATATGCCCAGGTTGTGGGCTGGATCCCCAGTAAGGGGTGTGAAGGAGGCAGTCAATCATGATTCTCTCTCATCATTTATGTTTCCATCTCTCTCTCCATTTCTGAACTCAATAAAAAAATATGTATTTTTTAAAACTACATTATGATGATGTTGATGATCAACATAATTTGATGAACAAGAATAGATCCAGAGAGATGGCAGGGGCCATCCAAAGGACTTGTATGCATGCATATTAGCATAACCAATGGACACAGACTCTGGAGTGGTGGGGGCTAGCCTAGCAGGTTTGGCTCATTAGATAGAGCATTGGCCTGTGGACTGAGGGACCTAGGTTTGATTCTGGTCAAGGGCACATGTCTGAGTTGAGGTCTTGATCCCCATAGAAGACATGCAGGAGGCAATCAGTGATACTTTCTTATCACTCATGTTTCTATCTCTCCCTCTCCCTTCCTCTCTGAAATCGGTAAAAATATCTTTTTATAAAACAAAGACTTAACTAAATTCTGCCTTCAAGAGACTGACTTCAGTTTTAAGAACACACATAGGCTCAACATAGAAATTAAAATATATTCCATGAAATCAGAAATTAAAAGAAAGATGGGGTGGGTAGCTATCTATCTATATCTATCTATCTATCTATCTATCTATCTATCTATCTAGCCAGCAACCACGACGAATGGAACAACTGACTACCAGTCACTATGACATCCACTGTGGCCTGCCTACCGGCCTGATCAAGGGGTGGGCGCCGCTGGCCAACCTCCTGCAGCGAGCCGAACTGCCCCTGACTGGACTCTCCCACCCTGATCAAGGGCAGGGCCAGCCAGCCAAATACCCCCATACACCCCTGCCCTTCCTCTCAGCCAGCCCCATCCCCAGTTAGCCAACCCCACCCCTGATCTACCCGTCCCACCACGATAGGCCCACAGCCCCTCCCCCAGCTGGCTTCGCCCCTGATTGCACCCCATCCCAATAGTAGGCCAACCCCCTGCAGCCCCATCCCAGCCGACCCCTCCCCAATGGGCTCCCACCACCCTGATCGGCCTGAAGTTCCTCTCCCTGGCCTGCTCCACTCCTGATCTCTTTCCCAACCCATTAGAGGGCGGGGTCAGCTGGCCAACCTCCTTCAGCACCTGGCCCTGCCCAGTCCCACCCCAGATTGGCCCCCAACCCTGATCATGGGCAGGGTCAACTGGCCAACAACCCATGGCCCCTCCCCCAGGCCTCTAGCCCCCAATCGGCCCCCAACCCCAATCAGTGGGTCCACCAGCCAATCACCCATGGGCCCTCCCACCAATTGGTCTGGCCCTGATCAGGCCCCAATCAGGGCCTGCCAGCCAACCAACCTCCCGCCATCTCCTCCTCATGACAGGCCCAGCCCTAATCTGCCCCAACTGGGGCGGGGCTGTCTGGATCCCACCCATGCACAAATTAGAGCACTGGGCAATCTACATAATAAAGAGCTAATATGCTAATTAGAACAAACAGCAGAAGAACCATCCCAACGACCTTCCAAACGAAGCTGGGACTGCGAGAGCCAAACCCCTTGCACAAATTTCATGCATCGGGCCTCTAGTCCTTATATAAGACAAAATAGACTTCAATCCAAAATAGTGAAAAGATAAAACAAAGGTCATTATATAAAGATAAAGGGTCAACACTTTTAAAAGACATAACAGTCATAATACACACACTCAACTGTGGAGCACCTAATATATTAAGCAAATATTAACAGATCTGAAAGAAGAAATTGAGAGCAATATAATAAAAGTGGGATACTTCAATATACCACTTTCCACAACAGATATTAATCCAGACAAAAAAAATCACAAAGCAATGTGGTGAGGAGACTAACTGAACTAGGTATGTAACTAAACCCAGGTAAGGCCCCCGGGGATATGTAACCGAATCCAGTTAAGACCACTGTGTTAACTTCTAAAATTCTGGTGGGCTTGTGTAGAAAACTATTTCTCTTGTGGCTGCCCAAGATAAGCCTGTAAGTTTTCTTGATTATTAAACCTGCCACCTACCAATTGGAATGGTCTGCCTTTTTCTTCAGTCTCTCCCTACCTTCCACATATGGGGGCCAGTTTCAGGTTATACACATGAAGCTTGGCAGGAGGTTGCAACCCAACACTAGCATGTAGTAGGAACCCAATAAATGTTGAATAAATTAATTAGTGATGCTGAAAACTGTCCAAAATTAATGTGATTTGGGGAAACATATGTCAATCATGTGCTTACTTACTCCATGTCCACTGCATTTTGCTGAACAATTAAGGGAATCCTTCTTAAGAAACCTCGCTTCTACACACTCACGATTTATGCAAACCTAATGAAAAAATTTCCAAGTCAGAGAAGTTCAGCTATCTTCACATTTTAATCAGTAATTTTATAACATAAGATCATAACCATTCACTGCAAAAAAAAAAAAAAAATATATATATATATATATATATATATATATATATATATATCCATTTAAGTACTGTTTTGCTATACCCCACAAGTTTTTATGGTTTATTGTCATTTCATTCAAAATATTTTTCAATTTTTCTTGAGATTCCACCTTTCAGAATGTGTTACTTAATCTCTAAGTATTGTGAAATTTTTCACATAACTCCAATGTAAACCATACACTCTGGGTGATAGTGATAAGTCAGTGTAGGTTCAACTATTACAAATGTACCAACAATGTTTTATAATATAGGATTAATAGTATCATTAAAGGTTACCTAGTAAAATTTGTTTTCACACATTATCACTGAAAAAATTACCCATGTTATGGAAAAGATTCTATTCTTACTATATTGCCAACTGAATAATATCAAATCATCTTTTGATTTATTTTCCTTTTAGAAACATATTTTTATTTTTTTAAAAATAATTTCACAAATCATTTTGTAGCTCTACTCTGCAGAGAATTATGATAACAATTTTAATTATTTTTTAACTTATTTGTATTGTTGATACTCACTTTAATTCTTATTTTTATTGTTGACACTATTATAGCTCTCCCCATCCTCTCACCCCTTCCCCCACCTCCACCCAGCCTCCACACCCTCCTTCCATTTGGCCATCACCATGATGTTGTCTGAATCTATTGGTTATGCATTTATGTTCTTTGGCTAATCTCTTTACCTTCTTCCTTCCAATCCCCTTTCGTACCCCCCTCTTCACAACCCCTCTTAGCTGTCAATCTATTCCATGTATCCATATCTCTGTTTCTATTTTGTTCACACAGATTCCTCATATAAGTGAGATCATATGGTATGGGCACGTGGGCTGTTTCCAAATCTTACCTATTATAAATTACACTGCTATGAACATAGGGGTGCATATATTCTTTCTGATTGGTGTTTTTGGCTTCTTAGGCTACATTCTTAGAAGTGGGATCACTGAAACATTGAAATTCTGAAAAGGATCCTATAATATATAACATTGTTTTGGCTCCATGGCCATTTTTAATTTTCTGAGCTGCAGAAATATTAATATAATAAAATCTGGATTCCCTCCCCCCTTTATAAGGCATATGACCCTATTAGAAGTTTCTCTAAGTGCACATCAGTATATGAGTGGATAAAAAAGGTGGTACATTTACACAATAGAATACTATGCAGGTGTAAAAAAGAAGGAATTCCTACCTTTTGCAACAGCATAGATGAAACTGGAGATTATTATGCTAAGTGAAATAAGCCATTTAAAGAAAGACAAATACCATATGCTCTCACTTATATGTGGAATCTAATTTAAAAAAATAAACTGATGAACAAAATAAAAGCAGAAGCATGGAGAACTATTTTATTTTTACTTGTTTTGGCTTCATGGCCTAACTATATCTACCAAGCTCCCGGTCACAGCCCTCCTTTGAGAAGGTATTCGTGACTCCTAGGCAGGAAGCAGCAGCCTGGCAAAGATCTGGTCAGGAATAAAATGAAACTTTGCAGTGAATTTATTCCCTCTATGTTTTCTCCAGATTTGTGTCGGCCTCAGAAATAATGACTTATAATAACAATACATAATAATAGCCAACCTGTATTTAACTCTTACAATGTGCTAATCCCTTTACACTGTTATCTAATTTAATCTTCTCATTAACCCCACAGAGTAAAAGCTATCATTATGCCCACTTTACATATAGTTGTAGTATCTCAACTGGTTAAGCAACTAGCAAGATGTCAAAACATAAGAAGTGAATAGTTGATTCTATGCAGTATGAAAATTAACTTGTGATCTTATCTCCTGGCCCACAAAGAGACACATATTACCCAGTTTTACTTTTATTACTTTCCACATACTACTTTTTACAAGAAGAAAAGTGAATTTCCATGCTAGAGAATACTTAACTACAATGTATTTCCAAAATCTCTCCCCTCCCCACCCCAATCCTAAAATAGTTGGTATTTTCCTTGTTCACAACATTCAAATTCTGAAAAGGATCAAACTGTTCCATTTCCCTCTTAATATCTGGAGCCTTACTAAAGCTTATTTTCTCTTTCTCCAAATATTTAAGGTTATATAGCACTACAAATAAATTTAAAATTTGATACTGAAAATGTGTTAAAGCAATAAATTTAATTTAATTTTTAAAATAAATTTTAGATCACTTACTCTCTCAGTATCACATTCAGAACCATCATTGACCACCAGTGGATCTACCACTGAGCCATGAAGACTGTAGTCTAAAGTTATACATATAACATTTCGTACATAAGCGTAAAGCACAGCAACATCTTTTTGAATGTATGGAGTTCGAGTAGGGTAGGTACAAATTAATCTTCCACATATAAGATTCCTACAAATATAATAACATTATATTATTATTATTATTATATATTAGGCATTTCTTGAAAATGCTTCAGATTTGCTTTCTATGAAAAAAATATAAATAATGGTTCATAATATATGGCAACATGTTTAGGAAAAACGTAATGCTTTAACACTAACACTTAAAGTAAAAAAGTATAAAGCTGTTGATTACCTTCCAATGCTACTAATGGCCTTTTATTCACTGTGCGGATTTATATCTTATTGTCAAGTAATCAATTCATGCAAGCACTTTATAGGATCTTATGATACACAAAATAGACTCATACCCTTAAATGTCATGTTTTGTTGAGTTGTTCATTTGAAACCTGAATGATTTGGTGGACCAATTTCACCCCAATAAATTCAATTTTTAAAAAGGATAATTGTTTGTTTGTTTAAAAAAATGAAATTAACAAATTCTTAGAGATATTTAAGGTGAGGACACATTCCTGACTGCTAAATTACATTCCTGACTGCTATATTACTTCAAAGAGAACAAGCCATCTGAGTCAAAGCTTACAAGTTAGTAGGATTTTAACAGAGTAAGGCATTTCTAAACAAAAGTAAAAGCATAAGCAAATCAAGGAAATATAAAACTACATAATATATTTACTTGCCTACAAATTCCATAAGCACAAGGGCCATGTGTCATTTTCTAACTAGTATCTAGCCCAGTATCCAGCACATAGGTTATTAATAAATGTTTATTAAAACAAATTGATGACCAATATGTCAAAGAGCTGGCTCTTCAGATGCAGGAAAAGATTTATTTTATTAATTTACCTTTACTACTAAAGTACAAATGTCTCCCTCCTCCCCCAATGAACTTTTTCCAACTTGCACCTGCAATCCACGCCTCCCCCACTTCCAAGGTCTGCACCACACTACTGTCTATATGCTCGTGGGTTATACATACATGCATATACATGATCTCACTCATACATATGATCTAATGAACAAAATAAACTGATGAACAAAACAGATCCAGAGACATAGAAGCACGGAACAAACTGATGAATCTCAGATGGAAGAAGGGTTGGGTGGGTGGGAGGAGATTAACCAAAAATGAACGTCATTTTAAAGACACTGGGCAGTCTTCAACTTAGGCAAGCAATTAAATGAATGAGAACAGTATTTTTATAAAGAAAAATGAGCAGGCTCAGAAAGGAAAGGTGCAATAGATATTAGTTTCAATTACTTATTGGATTTAGGAGCCTATGGTCATCTACATGTGCTTACAACTGGATGTAAATTTAAGCTTGTAGCACAAGAAAGATGTCAGAGCAAAGATTTTGACCTGAGATTCATTCCCATACACATGTCATACTTGAAACCACTGGCATGAATGACACATAGAAAGAAAAACTAGTTCTGGCCAGTGTGACTCAGTTGGTTGGAGCATCATCCTGTACACAAAAAGGCTGTGGGTGCGTTTCCTGATCAGGGCACATTCCCCAATCAAGGCATGTATGGAGGCAACCGATCAATGTTTCTCTCTCGCATTAATGTTTGTCTCCCTCTTTCTCTCTCTCCCAAAAATCAATTTTTAAAAAACTAAAGACAAAATCTTATTGAACAAAATTATATTTAATATTTGCATAGCATACCTCCATTGGCAGAATTTATATTGGCCTTTTTCCTTACCGCAGTTCCCAAACCTATCAATTTGAGATTGTATTTCTTCATAGCAGGCAAATGGAGCATTTTGTGAACCTGTCAATGTTTAAAATATATTTGGATTAAAATTCCCTTTCTTTTTCATCTTCTTTGCCTCAAGATATTATTTCTCCTTTTCCTTTATTATTTAATTCAAAAAATGTTCCCAATGAGGTTGTTGAAAAATAGAAAAATTAAAGTGAAAGGGTAATGGTCATGTTATTCCTCCTTTCGCTTCATTTTCTGTTCTTTTCATCACAAAAGATATAAGGGGTAAGAAGAATCACAGAAGTGTAAACCATGGTCTGTGAGAGAGAGCAATAAAAAGATAACACAAGAAAATTATACTTGTTCTCCTAGATTTTGAGTAAAAAGCCAGGTCTATAATGTAATCTCATTGAATAAACCTCATTGTATCTTCAAGAAGTCTTTTAAAAAGGACCAAAATTGCCAATCTTTATATTTAACTATTTTTTTACTTTGTTACTATATTAGTTTTTTATTGTTTTGCAAAAGACTACCAAAATATTGGTAGCTTACAACCCATTTATAATGTCAGTTTTTAGAAGTCAGACGTGCAGCAAGGCAGAAGTGATTTCTCTAACTCAAGGTCTTATTAGAAGTTATCCGCTGAGGCTAAAGTCTTCCTGTGAGCTCACTGATTATTGGTGGAATTCAGGGTTGTTGTTTTTTCTTGTTTCCGTTGTTGTTGGAATTAATAGCTTCATTTTCTTACTATCTGCCAAGAGTTGATCTTGGCTCCTAGGAATTTCCCCCAGGTCTCAGTCACATGTCCTTTCAAAACATGGCAGCTTAGCCCAACCACCATTGTTCAGTGGTTGAGCATCAACCTATGAATCATGAGGTCATGATTCAATTATGTCAGGTCACATGCCCGGGTAGTGGGCTCGATCCCCAGTGTAGGGCATACAGGAGGCATCTGATCATGATTCTCATCATTGATGTTCCTCTCTCTCTCCATCCCTCCCTTCCTCCCTCCCTCCTTGAAATCAATTTTAAAAAATATAACACAAAAATGCAGCTTATTTTTTCCAAGCCAGCAAGAGAATCTGCCATCTCCCATCTTTTAAGTGCTCACATAATTAAGTCAGACCCACTCAGAATAATCTCAATTCAATCAAAGTTAACTGATGGTGGACCTTACACACATCTTCAAAACTCCTTAGTCACTATATAATGTAATCACAAGGATGATATCCCATCATATGTTCACTGTTTCTGCACAAATTCAAATGGTACTATCCAAAGCATGTATAGCAGGAGAGTCTGGGGGCCATTTTAGAATTCTGCACAGCCCAGTTACCTACTCTAAGATGAGTCTCACTAAGCATAACTGCTTCATCCACAAAGCAGATAATAATGTCTACCTCAGTAGATTGTTATGAGGATTAAGACAATGCTTATTTAGTCACTGTTAGTTCTCAGCTAATCCTTCTCTATTTTTAAGATCAAGAGGTTTCTCCTGCCGAAACTGGTTTGGCTCAATGGATAGAGCGTCGGCCAGTGGACTGAAAAGTTCTGGGTTCGATTCCAGTCAAGAGCATGTACCTTGGTTGCAGGCACATCTCCAGTGGAATTGTGCAGGAGGCAGCTGATCAATGTTTCTCTCTCATTGATGTTTCTAACTCTCTATCCCTTTCCTTTCCTCTCTGTAAAAAATCAATTATATATATATATATATATATATATATATATATATATATATATATATATATATATGTATATATATATATTTAAGAGGTTTCTCCTGTTTACCTGCCCTTTCCATGATTTACATTTCCCCCCACTATTTTCTTAATGTTTTATCTTCTCCTAACTCAATATCTTTCCACCATTTTTAAACATTGGTCCATTGTATATATACCATAAAGACAGGCAATATTATTTTTTAGAATTATATATATATATATATATATATATATATATATATATATATATGCCTAAGCATTCATTATTTCAGAATGACCTGTACAACCGGTTTCTATGACACATATTAAGCAGGCAGGCAGGCAAGCAGTTAAGAGCCAGCAGTCCTGGATTGTGAGAGGGTGCAGGCCAGGGTGAGGGACCCCTCCCCCATGCAGGAATTTCATACACTGGGTCTCTATTGTTTAATAAGTTCAATTGTGACTCTGAGATGCCAGGTTAGGAATGTCAATGCAGAAATTGTTAAACATCATGATAATATCCAGGGAAATTCAGAAATTGAGTAATTCAGCCCAGTTTGGAGAGAAACTATAAAAAAATATGTTAGTCACAGAGAAATCAGATGAATTCTGTTAAAAGTGATGTTTTTCATCTGGCCCAATTCTTATTAGTCCATCTATTGCACTTAAAAGTACCAATGAACCATATTATTAACTTCCCCTTCAAAGCTGCTCATTAGTTAGGGACTTTGTCTCAGATCAGTCTGAGTTTTCATCAGATGAAAACACCGGAAGAGCAGCACTTTGCAAATGTGAAATCACATGTTAAATATTCCCTTAAGTCCACCATACTGACCAAGTCTACTGAGTAAAAGAATTTGCCCTTTGATATTTCAAATAATATAATTAGATTCTCTGCACTCTATTATCAAAGAACTAGAAGCCCAATGCACAAAGATTTGTACAAAAATAGGGCTTTCTTCCCCTGGCTTTCAGCACCCAGTGGGCTCGCTCTGGCAGCCTGTGCAGCAGAGACGGTAGTGGCAAACCCTGCACACTCCAGTGTTGCTTCCTCCTCGCCCTCCTTCTCGGGAGAATTCCTCTGTGCGGCACTGGCATTCCCGGGGAGCTGTGGAGGGCAAGAGGTGGGGGAATGAGGCAGGCTGGGAGGATTGAAGAGGTTGAGTGCACTAGTGAATTTCACTTTCCCATTGTGAAAGTGGGATGCAACTGGCTCCCTTTCTCATTCTCTTCCTCCTCTGCCCTCCACTTTCTACCTTCCCGCCCTCCCTCCATGCCCATCGCCCCTCCCCTCTTGATTTGACGAGATAGGGAGGAGGGAGATTTGATAATTTGGGTTACTGTGTAGGTGGCCTCTTTCATCTATTCAAAACAAAGCTGAGCTGCCTGCCACTGCCATCACAGCCGCCACCATCTCACTTTGGCTGGCCTGGGGTTCCTGGGGAGTACTAACTGTACACCAAGCAAGCTCCCACATACATCTGTGCCTGTGGGGCTGCTCTAACACTAGGGTTTTGCTTACCAGAGCAGCAGGGCGGGGTGAGGTAGAGGGAGATGACAGACCCTGGGAGCTATGACCTCAGGCACAGGAAGGTTGCCTCTGAAGCTGGAGGCTACCACAGGGAGGCTGCAAGGATGGTTGACAGGTGTGGAGTGCAGCAGTGAGGCCCTGAGGAGGTGTGCTGCCCAGAGCCCTGGAGTGGCCAGGAGGTGCTGCCATTTTTGTTGGGTTAATTTGCATACTCAGTCCTGATTGGCTGTGGGCATTGCGACGTTACAGTCAATTTACATATTTCTCTTTTATTAGTATAGGTATGAGGTACAATAAAATACTGAACATAACCTAACATCTGACTCACCTCATCTCATGACTAATAGGCATTTACAAGTGAACATATCCTAAAACCAAATTCTGTTTTACCCCTAAACTTGTTTCAGTTTATGAAGCCATTTAGGCAACCAAATATTCAGGCTAACACTTAGGGATCATCCTTTATTTACTTTATCCCTCATTTCCTACCTCTACTATGTAATCCAACTTTTATTGACATTGCCTCCTAAATACAGCCTGTGCATGGCCTCTCTCTCTCTCTCTCTCTCTCTCTCTCTCTCTCACCTTCTTCATGGCCATCAAAGGCACAAACTTCATTATAAGATGACTAAGTTCTGAAAAATCTAATGTATGCCATTTAGGTGTATTATGTACTTACAATTATATACTAGAAAGTATCTTACATACTTGAAGGTTGCTAAGAGATCAAATCTTAAATATTCTCACCACACAACAAAAGGCTTGGTAATTATGTGACATGATGAAAAATATTATCTAAATGTTATGGAGCTAATCACTTTATAATATCTGAGAATCAGATCAACACATTGTAAACTAAACTTATACAATGTTATATGTCAATTATATCTCAATAAAGGTGGGGGTAAGAAAGACTTAAATATTAAGACTTGTAACAATAAAAGTCCTAGAAGAAAACATAAGAAAAAAAGCTCCTGGAGGAGGTAAGATGGCGGAAGAATAGATGGACGGATTCTGAGCCCTCTCCCAAAGCAGAAAGAGAGAGCAACTGAGGGTCTTGTGCTGTGAGTGTTTATCGGCAAGCTGGGGGACAGTGAACACCAGAAGAAACTGCTGGGGGGCTGCTGACAGAGGTGCCCCTCACAGGGAAGCACCCACGAGGGCTGTGTCCCTGCCCGGAGCTACCTACCAGCTTGGACAGTGAAACCTCGCCATTTTGAGAGGTAGATAGGATCGTGTCAGAGGCCTGAATATCCACAGCCTCAGCGACCACCAAGCATCTGTGACCCCCAGAACGCGGATCCCAGGCGGTGAGAACACCTGCCCTCACAGGATTGCCCCACTGCTCAGCAAAAAGGTCAGATTTCGCGGGGAGAGGGTGGAGAGCCCTCGCGGCGAAAACAAAAAGCCTGCGCGCACAGAGCGAGCTCGGAAGCTGGAGGACAAGGGCGGTGATTACAAGTAGAAGCCCCCGCTGTTGGGCTGTTGTCACCCTTGAAAGAGGACAGGGCTCCTAACAGGGGAGATATCTAAAGAGCAACACATTTGGATCCGGCTCAGAGGGATATCGGAGAGTTGCGGGAGATTCCAGTTGCTCGGACCTACCCCCTACCCCCCTCAGTAGTTCCAGCTTCAGAGAAGACAAAAAAAAAAAAAAAAAAGCTGGAGAGGTTCAGAGTCTGGAAGTCAACCTAGAAACACTGCCCCCAGAGGCTAATTCACAAATTGACTCTAGTGTAATAAAAACAAAGCAAAACCTGCCTAAAAATCAGGACTGGATCATAACAATAGAGGAAGCGAATGACCTTCATTACTGCAAATTTTAATTAAATTTTTTAAATTTTATTATTATTTTTTTAAATTTTTAAATTTTTGTTTTCATTATTTGCAACGTTTACTCAAGAAACTATTTTTTTTCTTTTTCCTCACTTGATTTTATCTTGATAATTATTACACTGTATATGTAATCAACATTATTACTACTACTAATTTACCTTTTTCATCTTATTTTCTTTTGTTTATTTTTATTATTTTTATTTCATTTGATTATATATATATATATATATTTTTTTTTTAATTTCAGGATTACTGTTCTACAGTCTTTATCTATCCTTCTTTCTCCAACGCTTTATTCTATCTCAACCCTACCTTTATGCCTTCACCCTCTTTCCAATCTTTTCCTTTGATACCCTGTTTATCTTAACCCTTTCCTGCTCTAGATTTCCCCCATTCCTTCTGTCTACCCCCTCCTAAAATTTCACCCTACTTGTATATATCTAATTTCCAACTACCTGCTCCAAACCCATTCACACCTTCCTCGCAGTTGTCCTAAAAACAAAACAAAACGAACAAAAAAAAAACAACAGTCTTTCTCTCTAACTCTTTGAAGTTGTATGTTGAATGTTAACTTTACTGAAGTTGTATGCTTTTCTTTTATAAGATTGATTTGCCTATGCTTTTTGTTTGATTGTATGTTTTTGTTAGCTGGGTTCTAGTCACCCTTATTGGTGGTTATTAAAATCGCAAACACATTTCTATTCAGTGCCTTGTGTGTTGTACCTGGTTGTGTTGTATTTTGTGCCTTTAAATCAAAGCAGGAGAGAGAGAACTACACAACCAGACATCCTAGATCATGGGGAGACCAAAAAACAGCCCGCATATGAAAGAAAAGCAGGCTTCACCAGAAAAGGAAGTAAACGATATAGAGGTAAGAAACCTACCAGAGCAAGAATTCAGAGTAACGATCTTAAGATGGCTAAAAAGAATGGAAGACAAATTTGACAATATGAGTAAGACCCAAGAGGAAATGAAGATGACTCAAGATGAAATGAAAAACGACATCGCTACTATGAAGAACTCAATAGAAAGCATCAAGAGCAGACTAGAAGAAGCAGAGGATCGCATCAGTGAGCTAGAAGACAAGATGGAAAAAAATACCCAATTAGAGCAGCTTCTAGAAAAAAAAATTAAAAAGCAGGAGGAGAGCCTACGGGAGCTTTGGGACAATGCAAAACAAAACAATATTCGAATAATAGGGGTTCCAGAAGGAAAGAAAACCGAGGTAGATATGGAAAACGTATTTCAAGAAATAATGACAGAAAATTTTCCTGAGATAGAGAAGAAAAAACCCACACAAATCCAAGATGCTCGCAGAGTCCCAAGCAAAATGGATCCCAGAAGACCAACACCAAGATATATTATAATTAAATTGGCAAACACCAATGACAAAGTTAGAATCTTAAAAGCAGCCAGAGAGAGACAGAAAGTTACATATAAAGGAACCCCAATCAGACTAACAACTGATTTCTCAACAGAAACTTATCAGGCCAGAAGGGAATGGGAGGAAATATACAAAGTCATGCAAAGAAAGGGTCTGAATCCAAGAATACTGTACCCAGCAAGACTATCAATCAAAATAGAAGGGGAAATCAGGAGCTTCACAGACAAAAAAAGACTAAAGGAATTTATCTCCACCAAACCAGCAATGCAAGAAATGCTAAAGGGTCTACTGTAAAAATAAAGAAATAGGAAGCAAAGAAGGAACACAGGGGTATAGAATAAAAATGGCTTCAAATGAGTACCTATCATTAATAACATTAAATGTAAATGGTTTAAATGCTCCAATCAAAAGACATAGGGTAACAGATTGGATAAGAAAACAAGACCCATACATCTGTTGTCAACAAGAAACCCACCTCAGAAAAAGAGATGCACACAGACTGAGGGTGAAGGGATGAAAAAAGGTTTTCCAGGCAAATGGAAATGAAAAGAAAGCCGGGGTAGCAATACTTATATCTGACAAATTAGATCTCAGAGTGAAGGACATAACAAGAGACAATGAAGGCCACTTCATAATACTAAAGGGAGCAATCAAACATGAAGAAATAACCCTGGTAAATATATATGCACCCAATACGGGAGCACCCAAATACATAAAAAAAATTGCTGGAGGACATTAAGGGAGAGATTAACAGCAATACAATCATAGTAGGAGATTTTAATACCCCACTGTCACCCTTCGACAAATCATCTAAACAAAAAATCAGCAAAGAAATATCAATCCTAAATGACTCACTAGACCAGATGGAATTAATTGACATCTTCAGAACATTCCACCCCAAAGCCACAGAATATACATTCTTCTCAAATGCACATGGGACATTCTCAAAGATAGACCACATTTTGGGACATAGGCAAAGAATCTTCAAATTCAAGAAGATAGAAATCATATCAAGCATCTTCTCAGACCATAATGGCATAAAACTGGAAATTAACTACAATAAAAATAATCCAAAGAAATCAAACACATGGAGACTAACAGCATGCTATTAAACAAGGACTGGGTTACCAGAGAAATCAAGGAAGAAGTTAAAAACATCCTGGAAACAAATGAGAATGAAAACACAACAATCCAAAATCTATGGCACACAGCAAAAGCAGTTTTGAGAGGGAAGTTCATATCCTTACAAGCCTATTGCAAAAAACTAGAAAAAAGTGTAACAAATGATCTAACTCTACAACTCAAAGAGTTAGAAAAAGAGCAACAAGAAAAGCCCAGTGTAAGTAGAAGGAAGGAAATAACAAAAATCAGAGAACAGATAACGACATAGAGACCAAAGAAACAATACATAAGATCAACAAAACCAAGAGCTGGTTCTTTGAAAGGATAAACAAGATAGATGGACCTCTAGCCAGGCTAACCAAGAAACAAAGAGAGAGGACCCAAATAAACAAAATCAGAAATGAAAGAGGTGAAATAACAACAGACCCCACCGAAATACAACGGATTGTTACAAAATACTATGAACAACTCTACTCCAACAAACTGAACAACCTGGAGGAAATGGACATATTCCTAGAAAAATATAATCTTCCAAAACTCAATCAGGAAGAATCTAAAAATCTCAATAAACCAGTGACTTGGGAAGAAATTGAAACAGTCATCAAAAACCTTTCAGCAAACAAAAGCCCAGGGCCAGATGGCTTCACAGGAGAGTTTTACCAAACATTCAAGGAAGAACTAAAAACTATCCTCCTCAGACTATTCCAAAAAATCCAAGAGGAAGGAACACTTCCAAACTCCTTCTATGAAGCCAGCATCACCCTAATACCAAAACCAGATAAAGATAACTCAATGAAAGAGAATTACAGGCCAATATCCCTCATGAACATAGATGCCAAAATCCTCAACAAAATTCTAGCAAATCGACTCCAGAAGAACATCACAAAGATCATACACCACGACCAAGTAGGATTTATTCCAGGAATGCAAGGATGGTACAATATCCACAAATCAATAAACCTCATACATCACATAAACAAATTGAAAGATAAAAATCATATAGTCATATCAATTGATGCAGAAAAAGCATTTGATAAAATCCAACACCCTTTTCTGATAGAAACTCTTACCAAGGTGGGAGTATAAGGATCATACCTCAACATAATAAAAGCTATATATGATAAACCCACAACCAACATTATACTCAATGGGCAAAAACTAAAACCATTCCCTCTACGAACAGGAACAAGACAGGGATGCCCACTGTCGCCACTCCTGTTTGACATAGTACTGGAAGTACTAGCCATTGCAATTAGACAAGAGGAGGAAATAAAAGGCATCCAAATTGGAAAAGAAGAAGTAAAGTTATCCTTATTTGCAGATGACATAATATTGTACATAAAAAACCCAAAAGACTCCATTAAAAAACTAATTGACTTAATAAATGAATTTGGCAATGTAGCAGGATACAAAATTAATGCCAAGAAATCCATGGCTTTTCTATACACCAACAGAGAAACTGCAGAAACAGAGACTAAAAAAGCAATTCCATTTACCATCGCACCAAAAAAATTAAGATACCTAGGAATAAATTTAACTAAGGAAGTAAAGGACCTATATGCGGAAAACTACACGACACTGAAAAAAGAGATAGAGGAAGATGTAAGGAGATGGAAGAACATACCATGTTCATGGATTGGTAGGATCAACATCATCAAAATGTCCATACTTCCTAAAGCAATCTACAGGTTAAATGCACTCCCCATTAAAATACCAACAGCATATTTCACCGACCTAGAAAGAACTCTCCAAAAGTTCATTTGGAACAATAAAAGACCCCGAATAGCCACAGCAATCCTGAGAAAGAAGAGTAAAGTAGGAGGGATCTCAATACCAGACTTCAAACTATATTACAAAGCTACTGTTCTCAAAACAGCCTGGTACTGGCACAAGAACAGACATATAGATCAATGGAATCGAATCGAGAACCCAGATATCAACCCAAATCACTATGCTCAATTAATATTTGACAAAGGCACGAATATACAATGGAGTCAAGACAGTTTCTTCAATAAATGGTGTTGGGAAAATTGGACAGACACATGCAAAAGAATGAAACTAGATCACCAACTTACACCATTCACAAAAATAAACTCAAAATGGATACAGGACTTAAACATAAGAAGGGAAACCATAAAAAATACTAGAAGCATCCACAGGCAGCAAAATCTCAGACGTATGCCAAAAGAACTTCTTCACTGATTCTACCCCTAGGGCAATGGAAGCTAAAGAGAAAATAAACAAATGGGACTACATCAAAATAAAAAGCTTTTTTACAGCAAAAGAAACCATCAACAAAACAACAAGAAAGCCCACGGTGTGGGAGAACATATTTGCAAATGATACCACTGATAAAGGTTTAATCTCCAACATCTACAAACAGCTTATACAACTAAATAAAAGGAAGATAAATAATCCAATTAAAAAATGGGCAACGGACCTAAATAGAACATTTTCAAAAGAAGACAGAAGGAAGGCCAAAAGGCACATGAAAACATGCTCAAAGTCACTAATTATCCGAGAGATACAAATCAAAACAACAATGCGGTACCATCTCACACCTGTCAGAACGGCCAACATCAACAAATCAACAAACGAGAAGTGTTGGCGAGGTTGTGGAGAAAAAGGAACCCTCGTGCACTGCTGGTGGGAATGTAGACTGGTGCAACCACTGTGGAGAACAGTGTGGAGTTTCCTCAAAAAACTGAAAATGGAACTCCCATTTGACCCAGTAATCCCACTTCTAGGAATATATCCCAAGAAACTAGAAACACCAATCAGAAAGGATATATGCACCCCTATGTTCATAGCAGCACAATCTACAATAGCCAGAATTTGGAAACAGCCTAGGTGCCTGTCAGCAGATGATTGGATCCAAAAACCATGGTACATCTACAAAATGGAATACTATGCTGCCATAAAAAAGAAGGAATTCTCATCATTTGCAGCAACCTGGATGGAATTGGAGAACATCATGCTGAGTGAAATAAGCCAATCAATGAAAGAGAAACACCACATGACCTCACTCATTTGTGGATAATAAAGAGCATTATAAACTGATGAACCAAAAGATAGATATAGAGACAGTATATCAAGAAGTAGACTGTCAAATTACAGTGGGGAGGGGAGGAAGATCTGGGGGAGATTATAGATCAACCGAAGGACTTTTATACATGCATATAAGTACAACCAATGGACACAAAACTCTGGGGAGGGAGGGGATGTGTGGGAGGGAGGGAGGGAGGGGGGCAAAAAAAAATCAATAAAATATATTTAAAAAAATAAAAATAAATAAAAAAAGCTCTTGGACAGCAGTCCAGGCAATAATTTTTTACAAACCAAAAATAGACAAGTGAGGCTGCATTCAACTAAAAACATTTCCCAGCAATGGAAAGAATACAGGTAAAAGAAAACATAAGATGCAACAAAATCTCAGACATACATTGTAGCAATATCTTTACTGACACAGATCCTAAGGCAAGACAAGCTAAAGAGAAAATAAACAAATGGGACTACATCAAAATATAAAGCTTTTGCACAGTAAAAAAAACCATCAACAAAACAATAAAGCCCACAACATGAAAGAACAGATTTGCCCATGTTATCTCTGATAAGGGCTTAATCTCCAACATTTACAGGGAACTCATACAACTTAACAAAAAGAATATAAACAACCCAATCAAAAAATGGGCAATGAATCTAAATACTTTTTTTAAATAAAATTTTATTGTTCATATTATTACAAATGTTCCTCATTTTTCCCCCTCCATTACTCCCCTCCACCAGGTTCCCACTCCACCCTCTGCCCTTTCCCCACTCCCCATTGTATTCATCCATAGGTGCACAGTTTATGTTCAGTCTCTTCCCACACCCCCAACTCCCAAGAATCGTCAGTTCACTCCCCTTTCATACCCTGATTCCATTATATTCACCAGTTAATAATGTTCATCAGATTTTTTTTAATTCCCTTGGTTTTTAGATTCGCTTGTTGATAGTTACGTATTTGTTATTCATAATTTTTATCTTTATTTTCTTTCTCTTCAGAAAGAACCCCCTTCAGCAATTCATATAATTTTGGTTTGGCGGTGATGAATTCCTTTAGGTTTTTTTTTTATTAGTGAAGCTCTTTATCTGGCCTTCAATTATGAGTGATAGCTTTACTGGGTAGAGTATTTTTGGCTGTAGGTCCTTGAATATTTCTTTCCATTCCCGTCTGGCCTTCATGGTTTCTGTTGAGAAATCAGCTGTCAATCTTATGGGTGCTCCTTTATAGGTAACTTGCTGCTTTTAATATTCTCTCTTTGTCTTTTGTTCTTGGAATTTTAAGTATGATGTGTCTTGGTGTGGTCCTCTTTGGATTCCTTTTGTTTGGGGTTTTGTGCGCTTCCTGGACTTGTAAGTCAATTTCTTTCAACAGGTGGGGGAAGTTTTCTGTCACTATTTCTTTCAGTATGTTTTTGGTATCTTGCTCTCTCTCTTCTTCTGGGACCCCCATAATTCTTTTGTTGGTTTGCTTGAAGTTGTCCCAGAGGTTTCTTACATTATCTTCAACTTTCTGGATTCTCTTGTCTTCTTGCTTCTGCAGAGGAGTGTCTTCTGGCTCTTCATGTTCCAAATCTTTCACTTGATTCTTGCGATCTTCCATTCTGTTTTTAGGACTCTGTATAATATTTTTTTATTTCAGACAATGTATTCTTTATTTCTCCTTTATTATTCTTAGTTGATCCCTTTTCATATCCTCATAGGTCTTGTTTATTTTATCGGCCTTTTCTAGGAAATTCTTGAAAAACCTTATAAGCGTGGTTTTGAAATCTATATCCAGTCGCTTTTTGTCCTCTGTCATTTCTTTCGTCTGTGTTCTGTTTCCGGGTCTCGGCATTTTCACAGCTTCCCTGAGTTGGTAGCCTTAAAAGTCTCTGTGTTCAGCTTGGATGGGGCAGAGTTTCAGGGTGGAGCCTACAACCTTGGGTTCCGTCAGCCTCGCCCTACGAGGCTCCTGAGTCTCAGTGTTCCTCAGTGTCCTTTGGTACTCGCTGAAAGCACCTCTGAGAGAAAGGTGTCCTCGAATTTCACTCACTACCAAACAGTCTAGGCTCTCCACTATGAGCCCAGAACTGGGGTTCAGTGAAGTTGCAAGTGGAGTTGGAAGTAGGGTTCAGAGTAGTCTGGAGCTTTTGTTTCCTTCCTGCTAGGGCAATCCAGCAGCACAGTCAGCTGTCCATTCTCTGCATGCAATGTGCACACCTCCGGGACTTCCTTTCACAGCTCCCCTGGGTTTCTGCCTTACAGCCCAGGCTCCCTCTGTATGAGCCTGGGTCTCCAGGGTCTGTCCTAGAATTTGGGTTCAGTGCAGTCAGAACTGGGGCTCAGCACAGTCCGGAGCTTTTGTCTCCTTTCTGCTAGGGCAATCTAGCAGCAGAGTCAACAGTCCGTCCTCTGTGCATAATGTGCGCACCTCCAGGACTGCCTTTTGCAGCTCCCCTGAGATTCTGCCTTACAGCCCAGGCTCCCTCTGTATGAGCTTGGGTCCCCAGGGTCAGGCCTATAACTGGGGTTGAATCCAAGATGGGCATAGGTAAACACCTAACTGCAGCATTACACAACAATTTCAATAAAATACAACTAAAATACAAAATGGATATTACCCAGAACTACAGGAAAGTCGACTGACTGGAAATTCTACAATGAGAAGGAAAGAGAAAACTAAATAGATAAGTTTTGAAAGAAGATATAAGGAAGGCCAAGAGACTTGTGAAAACATGTTCAAAGTCACTAATCATCCAAGAGATGCAAATCAAAACACAATGTAGTACCATATCACACCTGTCAGAATGGCTATCATCAACAAATCAACAAATGACAAGTGCTGGCAAGGATTCGAAGAAAAAGGAACCCTAGTGCACTGCTGGTGGGAATGCAAACTAATGCAGCCTACATGGAGAAAAATATGCAGTTTCATCCAAAAACAAAAAATAGAACTCCCATTTGATCCAGTGATCCCACTTTTAGAAATGTATCCCAAGAAACCAGAAACACCAATCAGAAAGGATATATGAGTACCTATGTTCATAGCAGTACAATTTACCATAACTAAGATTTGGAAACAACAAAAGTGCCTATCAGCAGATGAGTGGGTTTAAAAACTGTGGTACATCTACACAATGGAATACTAAGCTGCTGTAAAAAAAGAAGGAATTCTTACCATTTGTAACAGCATGGATAGAACTGGAGAGTGTTATGCTAAGTGAAATAAGACAGTCAGAGAAAGATAAATATCACAGGATTTCACTCATTGGTGGAATATAATGAACAACATAAACTGATGAACAAAAACAGATCCAGAGAGAGAAGCATCTATCAGACTGTCAAACCTCAGAGGGAATGTAGGGGTAAGGGGAAGAGATCAACCAAAGGACTTGTATGCATGCATATAAGCCTAACCAATAGACACAGACACCAGGGGGGTGAGGGCATGATTAGGGGGTGGGGATAAATGGGGCAATAAGGACACATATGTAATACCTTAATCAATAAAAAAGTATAGCATAATAGGAAACATTTACACATCATGTATCTCTGAAATATATGTTAGTGGACATATATTACGCAGCTCCCCTGGGTTTCCGCCTTACAGTCCAGGCTCCCTCTGTATGAGCCTGGGTCTCCAGGGTCTGGCCTAGAACTGGGGTTCAGTGCAGTCAGAACACAGACATCAGGGGGGTGAGGGCATGATTGTGGGGCAGGCAATGAAGCAATAAGAACACATATGTAATACCTTAATCAATAAAAAATATATATAGCATAAGAGAAAATATTTACAAATTATGTATCTCTAAAATATATGTTAATCATACAAGTCAATAGCAAAAATAAATAATGAGATATTAAAATAGCAAAGGACTTGAAGAGACATTTCTCAAAGGAAGACAATGTGGTCATCAGATATATGAAAAGGTGATCAGCATCACTAATCATCATGAAAATGCAGATCAAAAGTACAACTCACACATTTTAGGATAACTATTATTTTATCAAAAAGATTATTGTTAGCAAGGATGTAGAGAGAAGGAAACTTTTTAACACTGTTCATGGGAATAAAATTAGTACAATTCTTATGAAAAACAACATATAGACTCCTCAAAAATTAAAAATAAACTATGTTATGATCCAGCAATCTCATTTATATATATATTCTGTGAGGCCAGTACTTTACATAATGTATTAAAATTATAGCAATTTTTTCAAAATATGAGTATCAAAACATAACAAAAATATATGCATTTTTAGTTGTCAATTATACCTTAATAAAATTTTAAAAAATAAAAAATACCAAAAAATATATATACACATAAATATATATACACATTAAACAATATTTAATATATTTTATTGATTTTTTACAGAGAGGAAGGGAGAGAGATAGAGAGCTAGAAACGTCGATGAGAAACATCGACCAGCTGCCTCTTGCACACCCCCTACCGGGGATGTGCCCGCAACCAAGGTACATGCCCTTGACCGGAATCGAACCTGGGACCTTTCAGTCCGTAGACCAATGCTCTACCACTGAGCCAAACCGGCTTCAGCTAAATTTATATATATTTTTATATAACATATATAAACATATAAAACTAGAGGCCCAGTGCATGAAATTCGTGTTCAAGGGGGAAAGAGGGTGTCCCTTAGCCCAGCCTGCACCCTCTCCAATCTGGGACCCCATGAGGGATGTCTAATTGCCCATTTAGGCCCAATCCAAGACTGCTGGCTCCCAACTGCTCACCTGCCTGCCTTCCTGATTGCCCTTAACTACTTCTGCCTGCCAGTCTGATCACCCTTAACCACTCCCCTGCCAGCCTGATTGATGCCTAACTGCACCCCTGCCAGCCTATTTGCCCCCAACTCCCCTTCCCTGCAGGCCTGGTCACACCAACTTCCTTCCTCTGCCAGCCCAATCACCTCTAACTGCCCTCCCCTGCAGGCTTGATTGCCCCCAACTGCTCTCCTTTGCAGGCCTGGTCCCTCCTAAATTCCCTGCACTGCTAGCCATCTTGTGTCACATGGGGGCAGCTATCTGACCACATAGGGACAACCATCTTGTGTGTTGGAGTAACAGTTAATTTGCATATTAATCTTTTAATAAATAGGATAGAGGCCTGCTGCACTGGTGGGGGCCAGTTGGTTTGCCCTGAAGGGTGTCCTGGATCAGAATGGGGGTTCCCTTGGGGCATGGAGTGGCCTGGTTTGAGGGGCCTGCCGTGGTTTGCAGGCCTGCCACACACCACAGTGACCCAAGCAGAGGCCCTGGTATCTAGGATTTATTTATCTTCTATAATTGAAACTTTGTAGCCTCGAGTGGAGGCCTGAGCCAGCCAGGGTGTGCAGAATACTTGGCTTCCTCCATTGCTAGGGAAACCCAAGCCTCCTACTCTCTCTGTGGCCACAGCCATCTTGGTTGGGTTAATTTGCAATTTGCATACTCAATCCTGATTGGCTGATGGGTGAAGTGGAGTGATGGTTAATTTGCATATTACTCTTTTATTATATAGGATATAATTATATGTGATTGCCCATTGTCTTGGTGATGTTAATAAAATATTGAAGATCTGTTTAGATGTTACAAAACAATATTACCTTTTCCAAATAAGGATTCACAACGTGCATTAAGATCATGGCAGTCTCCAGCATAACAAATATATTTAGCTTTACATAAATGCCCATTGATTATCGTTACATCATTGGGACAGGCTGGTGAGGTTCCATTACAAAATTCAGGAAGGTCACACTCAGGATGTACACTGGGCCTACATGGTGAACCTGCTGGTTGAATCTAGTAGAAATTAAAATATAAAAAATAAAGCATTAAAGAAGATTGTTGTTATTAATATTTACTTCAAAAAAAGATCAGAGTTAAAAATATAGCACATGATGAGATTCTAGAGAAAAACAACATTAAACTGCTTTAGTGAAGGACAGTCAAGAACAAAGAACCCACATTCTGTAGTTCAATACAGGGATTCTCACATAATGAATTTGTTACAAAAACACAGAAAGAACTAAAAAGGAAAATGGGATCAGGAGCCAACACCTTTACCATATGACCTAAATTGTGATATTTAAGACAAATTATATTTGAATAATAAGTTCTAACTTAAATTTTGTGCTAACACAGCATTTGAAAATTACTTCTAGGGAGTTTCATTATTTATACATTTACTAGAGGCCTGATGCATGAAATTTGTGCACTGGGTGGGGGAGGGGTGTCCCTCAGCCCAGCCTGCACCCTCTCCAATCTGGATCCCTCGAGGGATGTCCAACTGCCCATTTAGGCCCGATCCCAGTGGGCAGTCGGACATCCTTTTCACAATCCAGGACTGCTGGCTCCCCTGCCTGCCTTCCTGATTGCCCCTAACCGCTTCTGCCTGCCAGCCTGATCACCCCGTAACCACTCCCATGCCAGCCTAATAGCTGTCTAACTATTCCCCTGCCAGCCTGTTTGCTCCCAACTTCCCTCCTCTGCCAGCCTGGTCACCCCTAACTGCCCTCCCCTACAGGGTTAATCACCTCCAACTGCCCTTCCTTTCAGGCCTGGTCCCTCTCAACTTTCCTTCCTTGCAGGCCTGGTCCCTCTCTACTGCCCTCCCTTGCAGGTCTGGTCCCTCCCAACTGCCCTCCCCTGCTGGCCATCTTGTGGTGGCCATCTTGTGTCCACATGGGGGCAGGATCTTTGACCATATGGGAGCAGCCAGCTTGTGTATTGGAGTGATGGTCAATCTGCATATTACTCTTTTATTAATAGGATAGAGGCCTGATGCACAGGTGGGGGCCAACTGGTTTGCCCTGAAAGGTGTCCTGGATCAGGGTAGGGGTTCACCTGGAGCATGAGGTGGCCTAAGCAAGGGCCTTGTGATGGTTTACAGCCCAGCCATGCCCCCTAGTGACCCAAGCAGAGGCCCTGGTATCTGGAATTTATTGACCTTCTACAATTGAAACTTTGTAGCCTGGAGCAGAGCCAAGTCTCCTGCTAGCTCTGTGGCTGGCAGCCATTTCTGTTTGGATTTATTTACCTTCTATAATTGAAACTTTGTAGCCTTGAGTGGAGGCCTAGGCTGGCAAGGGCAGGCAAAAAGCTTGGCTTCCATTGCCTGGGAAACCCAAGCCTCCCTACTGCTCTCTGTGGCTATAGCCATCTTGGTTGAATTTATTTGCATACTCCCTCTGATTGGCTGGTGGGTGTGGCTGGTGGGCATGGCTGGTGGTGTAGTGGAGTGATTGTTAATTTGCATATTACTCTTTTATTAAGTAGGATGGGAAACTATTGTGTCTTTCAATTACATAGATACCTAACTACAAGCAGTGACATTTTTTATTTGTAAAATATAAATGCTGGATAAAGTGAAAATAATCCCTTCCAAAGGAGATTTTTCTATATTGAAGAATTCTATAATATTTCTCAAACAAGACTTAACAATATCATCATCAAATTAGGGGGGATAGTGGTATTAGAAAGAGGCCTCAACATCCCACTAAAATTCACAAAATAAAAAACCTGACTTGGAATTTAGTATCATTTTTTGTTTGAAAGGCATTTATTTGACTTACAGCTATAGGTCTTTGTGTTCAAAAAAAAAAAAAAAAACAGACAGAGAAGACTCCCAAGCACATTTTACAAAACCGGCATTATCCTAATTCCACAACCAGATAAATATACCACAAAGAAAATTACAGGCTAACATCCCTGATGAATATAGATAGATGATGAAGTCATCAAGATATTAGCAGAACATGTCAAAGAGGAGTGGTTAAAATGGGCATCCCTTTGATCCTGTTCTTGTCCCTTGATATCTTCCAATTGTTCTGAGGGTTTGTTTTTTTTATGTATTTGGGTGCTCCTGCATTGGGTGCATATATGTTTGTTTACAAGGATTATATCTTCTTGGTGTATTGATCCCTTTAGTATTATGAAATGACCTTTCTTAAACTCTTGTTCAACATAGTACTGGGAGTGTTAGCCATAGCAATTAGGCAAGAAGAAGAAATAAAAGGCATCCAAATTGGAAAAGAAGAAGTAAAACTGTCCTTATTTGCAGATGATATGATATTGTATATAGAAAACCCTAGATTCCATCAGAAAATTATTAGACTTAACAAATTAATTTGGTAATGCAACAGGATACAAAATTAACGTCCAGAAATATATGGCATTTTATATAAGAATGGTGAACTTACAGAAAGAGAAATTTTTTAAAAAAAATCCTATTTACCATTGCATCCAAAAAAATTTACGATACCTAGGAATAAATTTAACTAAGAAGGTAAAAGACCTGTACTCAGAAAACTACAGGACACTGAAAAAAGAGACAGAGGAAGACCTAAACAGATGGGAGAACATACCATGTTCATGGATTGGTAGAATCAAAGTCATTAAAATGTCCATATGACCCAAAACAATCTATAGATTCAATGCACTCCCCATTAAAATACTAATGACATATTTCAAAGACCTAGGGTGAACTCTCCAAAAATGCGTCTGGGATAAATAAAATACCCTGGATAGCTGCAGCAATTCTGAGAAAGAACAAAGTAGAAGGAATCTCAATACTAGATATCAAGCTATATTACAAAGCCACTGTTCTCAAAACTGCCTAATGCTGGCACTAGAAAAGACATATAGATCAATGGAATAGAGAACCCAGAAATTGACCCAAAAACTATGTTCAATTAATATTTGATAAAGTAGGCAAGAGCATATAATGGAGGCAAAACAGTCTCTTCAATAAATGGTGTTGGGAAAATTGGACAGATACATGCAAAAAAATGAAACTAGACTACCCACTTACACCATGAACAAAAAAAAACCTGTAAATCAATAAAGGACTTAATATTAAGAGTACTCCATGTGCAGCAAAATCTCAGACATATGCTGAAGCAATATCTTCACTGACACAGCTCCTAGGACAATGGAAACTAAAGAGAAACAAATAGGACTACCTCAAAATAAATAGCTTCTGCACAGTAAAAGAAACCATCAACAAGACAACCAGAAAACCCACTGCCTGGGAGAACATATTTGCCAATGTTGTCAATGATAAGGGCTTAAACTCCAACATTTACAGGGAACTCATACACCCTAACAAAAGAAAGATAAACATCCCAATAAAACAATGGGCAAATGTCCTAAATAGATACTTTTCAAAAGAGGACATAAAAAAAGCCAAGAGACATATGAAAACATGCTCAAAGTCACTAATTATTTGAGAGATGTAAATCAAAATGACAATGAGATACCATCTCACACCTGTCAGAATGGCTATCATCAACAAATTAACAAGTGCTGGCAAGGATGCAGAGAAAAAGGAACACTCTTGCACTACTGATGGGAATGCAGACTGGTACAGCCACCATGCAGAACAGTGTAGTTTCCTCAAAAAACTAAAAATGGAACTCTCATTTGACCCAGTGATCCCACTTTTAGGTATATATCCTAAGAAACCAGAAACACCAATCAGAAAGGATATATGTACCCCTATGTTCATAGCAGCACAATTTACCATCAGCAGATGAGTGGATTAAAAAACTGTGGTATATATATACAATGGAATACTACAATGAGGTTTAAAAAAAAAAAAAAGGAATTCTCACCATTTGCAACAGCATGGATAGAACTAGAGAGTGTTATGCTTAAGCAAAATAAACCAGTCAGCCACAACTGGTTTGGCTCAGTGGATAGAGCGTCAGTCTGCGGATTGAAAGGTTTGATTCCGGTCAAGGGCATGTACATTGGTTGCGGGCACATCCCCAATAGGGGGTGTGCAGGAGGCAGCTGGTTGATGTTTCTCTCTCATCGATGTTTCTAACTCTCTATCCCTCTCCCTTCCTCTCTGTAAAAAAATCAATAAAATACATATTTAAAATAAAAAAATAAGCCAGTCAGAGAAAGAAAAATATCACATGATTTTATTCACTGATGAAATATAATGAACAACATAAACTGATGAACAAAAACAGATCCAGAGACAGAAGCATCGATCAGACTGTCAAACCTCAGAGGGAATGTAGGGGAGAGTGAGGGTAAGGGGAAGAGATCAACCAAAGGACTTATATGCATACATATAAGCCTAACCACTGGACACAGATACCATGAGGATGAGGGCATGAGTGGGGGTGGGGTACAAAGGGGATAAGGACACATATGTAATACCTCACCTAATCAGTAAAGAAAAAAATTTTAATTAAGTAAAACTATGATTATTTGCAGATGATGACATGATAATGTATATACAGAACCCTAAATGCCCCATTAAAAACAACTAAAACTGATGAATGAATTCAGCAAAGTATCAGGATACAAAATAAATATACAGAGATCAGTTGCATTTTATATACTAACTAGAGGCCAGGTACATGAAAATTCATGCACTGGAAGGGGGAATCCCTCAGCCCAGTCTGCCCCATCTCACAGTCCAGGAGCCCTTGGGTGTGGGAAATGACCTGGCAGTCAGGGGAAGGCAACACCCATCACACCTCTGCTGCTGCCACTACCAGCAGCACAAATCTCAGTCGACCCTGGTTACCTGATCCTCGGGCGGCTGGGTAGCCACAATCTGAGGCTTGTCTGTGCCTTGGGCTGGCCCTGGGTGGCTGGAGGGCTGAGGGGACTGGGGGACTGCAGAGGCAGGCTGAGGATGGTGTGAGGGTTAATTAGCATATTCCCTCTTTATTAGATAGGGTAATGAATTATCAGAAAGGGAAACTAAAAAGCAATCCCATTCACAGTTGTTTCAAAAAGAATAAATTTAACCAAGGATGTAAAAGACCTATACTCAGAAAATTATAAGACATTGAAGAAGATACAAATAAGTGGAAGCATATATCATGTTAATAAATAGGAAAAATTAAAATCATTAAAATGTCTATACTATCCAAAGCAATCTACAGATTCAACACAATACCTATCAAGATACCAATGTCAAATTTCACTGAACTAGAAAAAATTTCCCAAAAATTTATATGGAATCACAAAAGACCCTAAATAGCAACAGTGATATTGAGAAAGAACAGAGTTAGAGAAATAATGCTATCTGATATCAAACTATCTACAAGGCCATAGAAATCAAACAGCATAAAAACAGACATATACATCAATAGAACAAAATAAAAAGCCCAGAAATAAGCCCATGCCTTTATAGTCAATTAATATTTGACAAAGGAGGCAAAAACATACAAAGGGCTAAAGATAATCTCTTTATATAAAAGGCTAATATGCTAAGTGCCTGACCAGTCAACTTTTCAATCATTTGACCTGTAGCTATGATGCAGAGTGATCAACAGGGGGCAGATGCTCAATGCACAGGCATGGAAACATGGAACAGACTGATGCATCTCAGAGGGAAGAGGGGAGAGGGAGAGGGTGAAAAGAGATTAACCAAAGATTTTATATGCATACTAGAGACCCAGTGCATAGATTTGTGCACCAGTGGGGTCCCTCTGCCTGGCCTGCACCCTCTAGCAATCCAGGACTTCTTGGGGATGTTGGACTGCTGGTTTTGGCCTGATTCCCACAGGCTAGGCTGAGGGACCCCACTGGTGCATGAATCCGTGCTTCAGGCCTCTATTCCACTCTATTCAATAAATGTTGTTGGGAAAATTGGACAGATACATGCAAAAAACAAACAAAAAACAAACAACAACAAAAACTAGACCACCTTCTTACATCATACATAAGAATAAATTTAAAATGGATTAAAAAAAAAAAACTTAAATGTTAAACTTGAAACCATAAAAATCATAGAAGGAGCCCAGCCAGAATGGCTCAATGATTGAGTGTCGACCTATGAACCAGAAGGTTACAGTTTGATTCCTGGTCAGGGCACATGCCCAAGTAGTGGGCTTGATCCCCAGTGTGGGACATGCAAGAGGCAGCTGATCATTGATTCTCTCTCATCATTTATGTTTCTCTCTCTCTCTCCCTCTCACTTCCTCTCTAAAATCAATAAAAATACATTTTAAAAAAATCCTAGAAGGAAACATAGTCAGTAAAATCTCTGACATTTCTTGTAGCAATTATTTTTCTGATATAACTCTTCAGATAAGGGAAACAAAACAACAAGAAAACAAATGGGACTACATCAAATTAAAAAGGTTTTGCAGAACAAAAGAAACCATAAACAAAATGAAAAGACAATCCATTGAATGGGAGAACATATTCACGATACATCTGATAAGGAATTAGTGTCCAAAATTTATAAATAATTTATAAAAATCAATACACACACACACACACACACACACACGAACAACAATCCAACTTAAAAAAATGAGCAAAGGTCTTGAATAGACTTCTCCAAAGAAGACATACAGATGGCCAATTGACGTATGAAAAGATGCTCAAAGTCACTAATCATCAGTAAAACCCAAATTAAATCCACAATGAGGTATCAATCACACCTGTCAGAATGGCTATGATCAATAAATCAACAAACAATGAGTGTTAGTGAGGATGTAGAGAAAAGGGAACCCTTATGCACTGTTGGTGGAAATGCAAATTGGAGCAGCCATTATGGAAAGCAGTAGGGAGTTACCTCAAAAAATTAAAAGTGGAATTGCCTTATCAATTCTACTTATGGGAATTTATCCAAAGAAACCCAAAACACTAATTCGTAAGAATATATGCACCCCCTATATCATTGAATTATTTACAATAGCCAAGATTTAGAAACAGTCCAAGTGTCCATCAGCAGATGAGTGCATAGAACACCTATGGTACATTTACACAAAGGAATACCACTCATCCTAACAAGGAAGAAAAGTTTGCCCTTTGCGACAGCATGAACGGACCTAAAGAACATTATGCTAAGTAAAATAAGCCAGTTAGAAGAAGACAATGATTTCACTCATATGTGGAATCCAATGAACAAACTGAATGAAATAAAGGTAGACTCATATATATCAGGCAGATGTTTGTGTGTATGTAGGGGGGGAGAGGGAGGGTTAGTGGTGAAGTGATTGAGAAAAAAGAAATAAAGAAAAATAACTCATGGAAACGGACAACAGAGGTTACCATTGGAGGGGCAGGGAGGGGAAGTGGGTGTAGGTGGAAGAGGGTATATAGGGGATAAGTGGTGATAGAAAAACATAAAAAATAAAAGGAGAAAGAAAGAATCCCAGATATGATTCATTATACACTTGGATAATATTAATAAACTTAAATCTTACTTGACAGCTACTGCAGCATAATCCTAAATCACAATTTGATCCTTGTTTCAGCACACAACGTTGAGGATCACAACAGCTATCGTGTCCGCATTGCTATGAATGAGTGAAATACAAATAAAAATACGTTTTAACAATATAAACTTTGGTTGGAGCTATATTTACTGGGCTTTTTAGTTTGGGAAAAGAATATGAATGCTTATAAATTTTAGATTTTTACATTTCTAAACTATTAAAATACTAAGGTACTTCAGGTCAAATCAGAATAACTGGAACCCCACTAACACTTAACAAACTAGAATACTATACAAAATATATGTATACTTTTTTTCAGAAACTGGATAATAGTAAGAGAGTAGAATGTAGGCGAGTCAGAGGTAAAGGGGGATATTGATCAAAAAATAGAAAATTATTTAGAAAATGAACTAATTCTGAGAAATTAATAGACAGCATGATGACTCCAGTTAACTATAATGGACTGTAAACTTGAAATTTGATAGGAGGACGAAGCATTCTCAAGTGCGCGCGCGCGCACACACACACACACACACACACACACACACACACACGATAACTATGCAAGGTGATGGATGTTAATTTGACTGTTGCAATCACTTCACAATGTATACATATATCAAAATACCACACGCTGTATACCTTAAGTATATATCATTTTTATCTATCAATTATACCTCAATAAATCTGGGGCGGTGAGTGTGTGTAGAATTTAGACCCACTACAAAGGTAAAGAAAGTGGTCCCTAAGACTGCCCTTGCATTTTACAGGAATCACCAGTTCACTGGAGTCCCAAAACCACCCTCAGTTTTGATAATTTCTTGATTGCTGGTGTATTCACACATTTCACTGATTGCTGGTATATTCACAGTTTTGGTTTCTTATATGGAAAGGATACAAACTAAAATCAACCAAGAGAAAAAACACCTAGGACAGAATCCCAGAGAAGCACTAAATATGGATTTCCTATTACCTTTAACCCATGGAATCATAGACATACTACACCCCAAGCACTGATGTGTGACACTTCTTAACTCATTCTTTTAGGCCACTATAATGCTAATACCAAACCCAGTTTAAGGCATTATAAGAAAGCAAAATTACAGACCAATATCTCTCATAAGCATGGACACAAAAATATTCAACAAAAAATTAGTAAATCAAATCCAGCAATGTATATAAAATAGGCATCACAACCAAGTGGGATTTATCAAAGTATGCAAGGCTGGCTCATAATTCAAATATCAATTAATATAATCCACAGAGTTGACAGGTTGAAGAAGAAAAATCATATGACCACTAGTAGCCCATTAGGTGATATTGCACACAGTAGGCCACCCACTGCTTCCACGGGAGTTGGTGGGAACCGCAGTGCACCACCAGGAGCCATGCTGCTTTGACAGGAGCTGTGCTGCTTCCATGGGAAGTGGACCCACCATCTCTTCTCTGGGCCTGTGCTCAGCTGCAGATGCTGCGAGCTGGCCTCCATGTCCCCCAGACATCCTCCGTGGCCCAGGTGTCATCACTCCAACAACAAAGCAAGTATCCTGCCCTGGCTGCTCTGTGCCCACTGCCCAAGGCCCTTTGTCGCCACAGCAACAAAGCAAGCATTCCACCAGGCCACTCATGCTGCCCGCTCTCAGCGGCAGCCCCCCAAGGACTGGGGTACTCCAGCAAGGCTGAGGGGACTGGGCACCACCATCTTGTGGCTATGGGTGCCGCCATCTTTGTGATGTAGTGATGGTTAATTTGCATGCTACCCTTGTATTAGATAGAATAACAACTGGCATAGAAAAGACATCAGACAAAATACAACTCAGATTTATTATACAAAATGTTACCAAAACAGAAATAAAGAGAATCTTTCTCAATCTGACAAAATCTAAAAAACATCTATAGCCCTGACCAGTTTTGTTCAATGGTTGGCCCATGTGCCAAAGGATTGTGCATTTGACTCCCAGTCAAGGACACAAAGCTGGGTTGCAGGTTCAATCCCTGACACTGGTTGGAGCATGTGTAGGAAGCAACTAATAGATATCTCTTTCACAATGATTTTTTTCTCAGCCCCTACCCTGCTGCCTTTTTACTTTAAAAAATAATAATAATAAATGGGGGGAAAATATCCTCAGTTGAGGATTATAAACTACAACTAAAATGTCTACAGCTGACATCATAGTTATGGTTAGATAAGACTTTCCCCTTAGACTGGGAACAAGGCCAAGATGCCCCATCTCACGACTCCTGTCATAATCCTAATCTTAATCCTATGTAATAAGAGCCTAATATGCTAAGTGTCTGGTCACTTCTATAATTGAAACTTTGTAGCCTTGAGGAGAGGCCTAGGCTGGCCAGGGTATGTGGAAAGCTTGACTTCCTCCATTGCCCGGGGAAACCTATGCCTTCCTCCTGCTCTCTGTGGTTATAGCCATCATTGTTGGGTTTATTTGCATATTTTCTCTGACTGGCTGGTGGGGGTGGCTGTGGGCGTGGCTTGTGGGTGTATCGGAGTGATGGTTAATTTGCATATTACTACTCTTTTTATTCAAATGGTCATTATTAAATGGATGGGAAAACAGATTGTGGTATATCCAAACAATAAAATATAACTCAAAAAGGAAATACTAGTATGACATAAAACAATGTGGCTGAATCTCAAAAAATACTGTATTGAAAGGAAGAAGCTAGATACAAAGAATATGTGTTGTATGATTTCTTTCATATGACTTTTTTTGTTGTTAATCCTCACCCAAGAATATTTTTTCCATTGATTTTTTAGAGAGAAAGGAAAGAAGAAGGGAGCAGGACCAACAAAAGTATCAATGTGAGACACATGGATTGGTTACCTCCCACACAAGCCCTGACCAGGGCCAGGTATCAAACCTGCAACACAGGAACATGCCCTTGACCTAGAATCAAACCTAAGACCCTTTCGTGTTCAGGCCAATGCTCTAGCCACTGAGCAAACTGGCCAGGACTCATATGAATTTCTTGATCAAGTAAAACTGTCAAAATCAGAAGTGGTCTGAAGTTGAGAATAGGTGGAAATGACTGCAACTTTTGGGTATAATGACCAAGTTTGGGTTATAATGAAAAAAAAAAAAAATCAGCACCAATGCTTATATAAATTTGTCAAAATTCATCAATCTGTATATTTAAAATTAGTAAATTTTATTGTATGTAGATTATGCCCCAGTAAAAATAAAGAGTAAAGAGAGAAAACTTGTTCTACCAAATGGTAAAATATAATACCAAAAAAAAAAGCATAGTAGTTAAAACAATAAGATATATACACAAGTATATTCAAATCCATGTACATATCAAACCCTAATATTATTTCCATCTATTTATTTTATAATCATAGAAATTTATGACATCTGCTGTATTGGTACAAATACTTCATTTTCTAGAATCATTATATCCTAGACATTTTGCATTCAGAGTTTCAGGATTTCCCATAAAAATCCCCCAATTGTTCCGAGTGTAATATTAACACAGATATCTCTTGAGAAGTCAGACCCTAAAGGATACTTGAGAGCCCTTTATCACATCAATATTCAATAAGACATTTATAAAATGTCCAAAGGTTAAGCGTAGGTTTGGAAAGATCTTATATATTCAGTCTGGTACTAGAAACCTCATTCTAAACTCCCATTTTTTTCCATCAGCATTAATTTTTTGGAGTACATTTTATATTTGCTCAAAGCTTTTTCATGTATATAACTTAGACAGCATATTCTTGCATGTATTTCAACCTTAACTTCACAAAGAGATTAACTGTGACAATAAATGTACTTATCAATTTTCCTAGTTATCAGACTTACATCCTCAGTACCACAGTCACAATCTTCAGGAGTCTCCACTTTGCCGTTGCCACAGACTGCTCTTGGAAGCACTTGCATTTGTGGCTTATTCTGAAGACATTTGGCGTCCATATTTAAAGTGAAGCTTTTAAAGTCACTCAAACTGCAATTGCTAAAAGTCTTCACACCACTGGACTGCCTAAAGATAAATCCGTATAATGTTGTTGCAACATACTCTTGAAAAAAAAAATTCTATCATATAGATTAATTAATTTCAAAACACAAAATTCAATAAAAAAAAAATTCTAAATGTTCATAATGAAAGCTTAGAGGCCAAAATTGTTATTGAGGAAATCATATGATTTAATCACTGGAATACATGTCCTTATGAAAACAACTCAATAGCAAAAACAAACAACGGACTAGAAAATGGATAAAGGCTTAAAAAGAAGACACAAAGTGCAAGATGCACAAAGTCATTAAAATTAGGGAAATGCAAGTCCAAACCACAATGAGATATCACCTCATACATGTCAGAATGGCTCATTTTTTTTTTTTAAAGTAACTACTGGTAAGGTTGTAAAGAAATCGAAACCCTGGAACACTATTGATGGGAATGTAAATTGGCACTGCTGCTACAAAAAAAATAGAGAGGTTCCTCAAAAAATTAAAAATATAGCAATCCATATGATCCAAAATTCCCATTTCTGAGTATATATATTAAAATCCCCTTGTATGACTATGTTACTGTTGATCTTTCATTGTATGACTATCAGTTTGCTTTATTTATTTAGGTGCTCCTATGTTGGGTGTTTACAAGGGTTATATCCTCTTATTGGATTACTAGAGACCCGGTGCATGAAACTGGTCCGGGGGGGGGGGGGGGGGGATGTGTCCCTCAGCCCAGCCTGCACCTCTCCAAACTGGGACCCCTCAAGGGATGTCTGACTACCCATTTAGGCCCGATCCTAAATGAGAAGTTGGACATCCCTCTCACAATCCAGGACTGCTAGCTCCCAACTGCTTGCCTGCCTTCCTGATTGCCCCTAACCATTCCCCTGCAAGCCTGATTGATGCCTAACTGCTCCCCTGCCAGCCTGTTTGTCCCTAACTGCTGTCCCCTGCAGGCCTGGTGACCCCTACCTGCCCTCCCCTACAGGCCTGGTCCCCCCAATTGCTCTCCACTGCAGACCTGGTTCACCCCCAACTGCCCTTCCCTGAATGCCCAGTCACCCCCAACTTCCCTCCTCTGCCAGCCTGGTTCCTCCCAACTTCCCTCCCCTTCTAGCCATCTTGTGTCCACATGGGGCAGGATCTTTGACCACATGGGGGCAGCCATCTTGTGTGTTGAAGTGATGGTCAATCTGCATATTATTCTTTTATTAAATAGGATAGAGGCCTGGTGCATGGTGGGGGCCAGTTGTTTTGCCCTGAAGGATGTCCTGGATGAGGGTGGGGTTCCCTTTGGGTGAGGGGCCTGTGATGGTTTGCAGGCCAGACACACCCTCTGGTGACCCAAGTAGAGGCCCTGGTATCTGGAGTTTATTTATCTTCTACAATTGAAACTTTGTAGCCTAGAGTGGAGCCAAGCCTTCTGCTTGCTCCTTGGCAGCAGCATTTCTATTGGGGTTTATGTATCTTTTATAACTGAAACTTTGTAGCCTGGATCAAAGGCCTGGACAGGCCAGGGTATGCAGAAAGCTTGGCTTCCTCTATTGCCTGGGGAAACCCTAGCTCCCATTCTTTCAAGCTCTGTGGCTGCCACCACTTCTGTTTGGTTTGTTTACCTTCTGTAATTGAAACTTTGTAGCCTTGAGTAGAGGCCTAAGTCAGCAAGGGCAGGCGGAAAACTTGGCTTCCTCCTTTGCCTGGGAAACCTCCTGCTCTCTGTGGCTGTAGCCATTTTGGTTGGGTTTATTTGCACATTTGCTCCTGATTGGCTGGTGGGCATGGCTGGTGGGTGTGGCTTATGGGTGTAGCTGAGTGATGGTTAATTTGCATGTTACTCTTTTATTAGATAGGATTCTCTTTATCATTATATTCTCATTTGTCTCTTTTATAGCATTTGTTCTAAAGTTTATTTTGTCTGATAATGTATCTTGCAGATTGGAATTGTTATCCTTGACTCTTCTTAATAGTACATCTCCCTCCATGCTCCTCTTACACTGACTATTTTCTGTTTATATTTCATAGTAGTTGGTCCATTTATAGATTTTGTGTGCTATATGTAAACACTATAGTTGTGCTTCAAATGTTTAAAAAAAATGAACATAATAAATAAATCTTTAAATAGCATTTAAAAACTTACACAGCCTCGGGATTCATTACACAAATAGCTCCTGAACACTGGCACTTATTTGAGTCATCGTATGATATTCCCAGATTGAGTCCCAGCATCTGGGTAACAATTACTGAAAATGCCTCCAAAGTTATATCCTCGAAATACTGCATTAACAACAAAGAAAATGAAAATGAAAGACAATTTATTGAAGGGTGTTAGAAATATTTTTCCTAATTTTGAACATTTTTATTGTTCAAGTACTTTAAGAATAGGTAAATACAGCCCCTTGGACAGGTGAGAAGCAGATGCTCTTTTTATGAAATTTTACTGAGATACTAGAGGCCTGGTGCACGACATTTGTGCATTGGGGGTGGGGGGTCATCAGTCCAGCCTGTGCCCTTTCAGAGTCTGGGAGCCCTCAGGGGATGTCTAACTGATGACTTAGGCCCGCCCCCGTGGCCGCAGAGTTGGGAGAGGCTCCTGACACTGCGGTGCTTGCCAGCCATCAGCCCGCTTCTGGCTGAGCAGCGCTCCCCCATGGGAGCACACAGACCACGAGGGGGAAGCTCCTGCATTGTGCATTGAGTGTCTGCCTCCTGGTGGTCAGTGTGTGTCATAGCAACCAGTTGTTCCACCATTGAATCAATTTGCCTATTACCCTTTTATTATATAGGATAAGCATATTGAGTTGGTGCCAGGCTTTACCCTAATTAAACATTTGCATAATTAACAAAATAAGTATATAAAAGGGCTGTTTTAAATTATATTTTGGCTATCTGAACCATGATCTTCAAGTTACCTAATTTCTAGAGAAACCAAGATGGCGGCATAGGTAAATGCCTACCTGCAGCCTCACACAACAATTTCAAAAAATACAACTAAAATACAAAATGGACATTATCCAGAACTCCAGGAAAGTTGACTGACTGGAAATTCTACAACTATAAGGAAAGAGAAAACCAGAAGGAAAATTGGAGGAGCTGTCAAAACCTAAGGTACGGAGACACGATGCACACGATGCACACGTGGGGAGAGGACTGAGCCTGAGAGGAGGGGGCAGCTGAGTGCCTGGCTGGCGATCCCTAGCAGGAAGGAGATAAAAGCTCCAGACTGTGCTGAACCCCAGTTCCGACTGTGCAGGGGTCTTGATCTGGTGGGATCTCCCTTTTCCGCATCCCGCATGGAAAGAGAGATGAATGAACCGGTTCTAAGTGGAGGCAGCCAGGGATTGAGAAATAATAGAAATAAAGAGAAATATAGCAGGCAGTGACAGTATGGAGACCTTAATTTCTCTTTCCATGTTTATCTATATCTTTGGTATATTCTCCTGTGAAAATGTATCACGGCTGAAAATAAAATAAACATGCAATAAAATTTACTTGGGGAGAAAGATAAAAAAAAAAAACAAAAACAAACAAACAAAAAAACACCCAAAAACCTGGCTCCTCAAACATTCCTGAAGGGGAATCTCCTTGAAAAATGTTAAACAAGGTTGGCAAGCTAATGCACTATTTTTAGTCACATTGAAGCCTTTTAATAATTTGGCCATTTAAACCTGGGTCACAATGTCCTAGGGCAAGCATGTCAAACTTACAGCCTGCGGGCTACATGTGGCCCACAATGGATATTTTTTGCAGCCCAGCCAATAAAATGGTATGTAAGAAACGTTTTAATAAAAATTTCTTTAACTTAAAAAAAAAAAAAAGAAAGAAAGAAAGAGAGAGAGAGAGAGAGAGAAAGAGAGAGAGAGAGAGAGAGAGAGGAGATACAGAGATAGATTTTAAGCTGGGAGCTGGTAGGGCCACTGAACTACTCTGCTGGACAGGCAGACGACAACCTCCTAAGCCACGCAGCACATCTATTAATTCTCCAATCCAACAAGGGGGTTTCACAGGAAAACAAGGAGCCTGGGAGGGCCCAGGTCCCACCCACTCCTTCCTCTGGACAAACACAAGCCAGGAACTAAGAACATCTCCACACTCACAGGGTGGGAGTTCAACTAACATGACTCCACCAATATCCCAGGCCCAGTCAGCAACAATCTAAAGAATAGATTGTTGTCTTCCCATTTGGCCTTCTACAAGACTGCACTGAACCCCAAGTTCTGGGCGAGACCCTGGGGACCCAGGCTCATACGGAGGGAATTTAGGCTGTAAGGCGGAAACTCAGTGGAACGGAGAAAGGCAGAGTCTTGGAGGCATGCCGGTTGCACGCAAAGGACAGACTGTTGACTGTGCCACTGGATTGCCCTAGCAGGAAGGAGACAAAAGTTCCAGACTGTGCTGAACCCCAATTCTGACTACACTGAATCCCAGTTGTAGGCCAAACCCTGGGGACTCAGGCTCATATGGATGGAATCTGGGCTGTAAAGCAGAAACTCAGGGGAGCGGCGAAAGGCAGAGTCCTGGAGGCACACATATTGAGCACAAAGGACAGACTGTTGACTGTGCCGCTGGATTACCCTAGTGGGAAGGAGACAAAAGCTCCAGACTGCACTGAACCCCACTACCAACCCCACTTCCAACTGCACTGAACCCCAGTTCCAGGCTCATTGGGGGAGAGACTAGACTGTCTGGTAGCGGGCGAAACTCTTGGGCACCTTTTTCTCAGAGGTGCTTGCAGTGAGTACCAAAGGACACTGAGGAACACTGAGACTCAGGAACCTCACAGGGCAGGACTGACAGGAAGCCAAGGCTGTAGGATCCACCCTGAAACTCCGCCCCATCCAAGCTGAGCACAGAGGCTTTTGCAATTTTCCAAGTCTAGTCAAATAAGGCTGTCTCCCAGCATAGACACAGCTGATCCTCAGAGCCAATTGGCCTGGAGGTCAGTTGCTCCCAGTGATACCAACAACAATCAAGACTTAACTACAATAAGGCTATACACATAGTCCACAAAGGGGTGCATCAAGAGTGTCCACCTCAGGTAACTGGGAGGCTGACCCACTGAATCATATAGGACACCTTAGCACACAAAGCCACCCTACCAACTCAGGGAAGCTGTGAAAATGCCGAGACAAGGAAACGATCACAAATGAAAAAAATGGAGGACAAAAAGCGACTGGATATAGATTTCAAAACCACGCTTATAAGGTTTTTCAAGAATTTCCTAGAAAAGGCCGATAAAATAAACAAGACCTATGAGGATATGAAAAGGGATCAACTATAAATAAAGAATATATTGTCTGAAATAAAAAATGTTATACAGAGTCCTAAAAACAGAATGGAAGATCACAAGAATCAAGTCAAAGATTTGGAACAAAAAGAGCCAGAAGATACTCCTCCACAGAAGCAAGAAGACAAAAGAATTCAGAAAGTTGAAGATAATGTAAGAAACCTTTGGGACAACTTCAAGCGAACCAACATCAGAATTATGTGGGTCCCAGAAGAAGAGAGAGAGCAAGATACCGAAAACATACTGGAAGAAATAGTGACAGAAAACTTCCCCCACCTGTTGAAAGAAATTGACTTACAAGTCCAGGAAGCGCACAAAACCCCAAACAAAAGGAATCCAAAGAGGACCACACCAAGACACATCATACTTAAAATTCCAAGAGCAAAAGACAAAGAGAGAATATTAAAAGCAGCAAGAGAAAAGCAGGTAGTTACCTTTAAAGGAGCACCTATACAATTGTCAGCTGATTTCTCAACAGAAACCATGCAGGCCAGACGGGAATGGAAAGAAATATTCAAGGTGATGAATAGCAAGAACCTACAGCCAAAAATAATCTACCCAGCAAAGCTATCACTCAGAATCAAAGGCCAGATAAAGAGCTTCACTAATAAAAAAATAAAAATAAAAAAAAAGCTAAAAGAGTTTATCACCGTCAAACCAGAATTATATGAATTGCTGAAGGGGGTTCTTTAGGAAAGGGAAGAAGATAACGATAGAAATTATGAACAACAAATACCTAACTATCAACAAGTGAATCTAAAAACCAAGGGAATTAAAAAAATCTGATGAACAATATTAACTGGTGGATATAATAGAATCAGAGGCATGGAAGGGGAGTGGACTGACAACTCTCAGGAAAAGAGGGAGTGGGGGTGTGGGAAGAGACTGAACAAAAACTGTGCACCTATGGATGAGGACAATGGGTAATGGGGAAAGGACAGAGGGTGGAGTGGGAACCTGGTGGAGGGGAGCAATTGAGGAGGGGGCACGGAAGAGGAACACATTTGTAATAATCTGAACAATAACGATTTATTTTTTCAAAAGTTACCTAATTTCTTATGACAGCTCTTATGTACACTTAAAATAATCCACATAATATCCACCTCTGAGCTTATGAAGTGCCCACATGACAAAACACTGAGTTTAAGTGTGATATCTGCTTCCTGTTAGCATTCTCAATGACATAGGAACTGGTATCAAGGGAAATCACATTCTTCCATTAGGCTTCTTATATATTTAACAAGTACACATATAACCTCCTTGCCAAGGAAAATAGTACACTTAGTGTTGTTTTTTGTTATCATTTCTTATGGGCATAAGGTAAATATTTCATTAAGTTTTAACTTGCATCTCATATATTTCTGACAAATTGGCTTTTTGTGTGAAGTATTTAAATATCTTGTAAATTTTCTATTGCATTAGCCTTTTTATTGATTTGTGATTTATATATTCTGTATGAGAGTAATTCTTAGTCATGCATTGCAAATACATTCCCTACTCCGTGGCTTGTTTTTATACTCTCTTAATGTCTTTTCATGAACAAAATTTCCTTAATTTGATGTGGTGTAATGCATCCTTTATCATTAGTGTTTTTGTGTGTCCACTTTAATAAAACTTTCCCTATGCCATATCATGAAGCTATGTTACTTTTTTACCTTCCAAGAATTTATGTTTAATTTTACATATAGTTTTACAATCTACCTAAGTTTTATATTTTGAATAAAAGTGAAATTACATTTATCAAAAAAAACTATCCACTATTATCAGACTTTTGGTTATCAGATTGCAGTGTATACTGATGTCAAATTATGTTGTACACCCGAAACTTATAAGTATAATATAATATACCAATAATAGCTCAATAAAATAAAATAAAAACATTGCCCACTAGCAAGTATTGTACATGAAAATCATCTTTGTAAAAATTTTATTATAGCCCTAGCTAGTTTGGCTCAATGCATAGAGCATCAGCCAGCAGACCAAAGGATCCAGAGTTTGATTCCAATCAAGGGCACATACCTTGGTTGCAGGATCCTCCCTAGCAGGAAGGTTGCAGGCCCAGGTCAGGGCACCTGCAAGAGGCAACCAATTGATGTCTTCCTCTCACATCAATATTTCTCTCTGTCTTTCCCTCTCTCTCTTATATTCTCTCTAAAAATCAATGAAAAAATGTCCTCAAGTGAGGATTTTTTTTTTAAATGCCTATCATTTGTCTATTTCTAAACTCTCTATTCTAATCCATTATCTATTTGTCTACCGCTGTTTTAATCACTAACGATTTATGGTAAATAAGTTTTACTATCAATTACAGTATGGCTCTTATCACCTTAGCCATCCTGAATGGGAGAGCAGCTGCCTGCCTGATAGCCCCTAGCCACTCGCCTGCCTGCCTGATTGCCCCTCACAGCCTCTGCCTCAGCCGCCACCGTGGCTTCCTCTGAAAGAATGTCTGGAATAATGTCCGGAAGGTCGTTCAGCTATTCCACCTAATTAGCATATTACCCTTTTATTATTATAGATTTTTCATTAAGCTCACCAGGGGAAAGGCTCACACAAGTTTTAACTGCACCATCCAAGTAACACATTGTCTCTATTCATGGAGCATGGCTCCCTCTTATATGAGGTCAGAGACATGTGGTCCCTAAATTGGCACATGCTTTCCAGCCACAGCTTATTCTATGTTATCAGACTGTCACCTATGATACATTATTGTCACTTATTTGAATTTAATATTGTGTCTCTTTTGATCTCACCAGACACAACTATTATTGATGCTTGCAGGCCATATTCAAACTATTTTTTTATTACTCTTCATTCCCTCTGCTCAGATCTCCCATTTAGGATCATTTCCATTTTTATATATATAAAAATATTTATTAAAATATAGTATTATAAATATACATACATATATTATGTAATGCATATTATACATAAGCTACTTTTTAATATTTCTATTTTTGTTATTTATATTTTATTATTTAAGTAGTACCTATTTACCTTAGATAATGTCCATTTATTATGTGCTATGAAAAATAAGAGATGTAAAATAGCTGTACACTTCTCATATTCATTGTCTATAGAACTTTAGTACTTTATATACAGGGTGATTTAATAATTAAACCAAGAGATAGGATTTTACAGTATTTTGAATATATAAATAATATTAACTATTGAATAAAAATATATTGTTACTAAAGGCCCAGCTCATGGATTCATGCACCAGTGTGGTCCCTTGGCCTGGCCTGCACCCCTTGCAATCCGGCACCCACTGGAGATATCAGTCTGACAGTATTGTTCAGATCCCCACAGGCCAGGCTGAGGGACCCCACCGTGCATGAATCCATGCACTGGGCCTCTAGATGCATTTTTCCTAAAGAATGTTATTTATAATTTTCCTTACTGATATTGGACTGTGGCAAAGCAGTGGAGGCAAAGAAACAAACAGGGGGAAAATGGAAAATGAGGTGATAACATTAATTCCAAAACTATTGACTATTGATAAGCAAAATAACATTTATAATTTAAATTAAAATATAGATATTTTCATATTCAATAGAGAAAATTTATTCAGTTCTATTCTATTTACAAGAAATACTCCTAAATTTCTAGGATTCAATGTAATTGCATGAGATAAAAAATTCAACATAAAAATGACTTAAATAGAAATTTCTCACATACATAAAAGAAGCTTCTTCATTTTTAGGGATCTGAGCTTCTTCCAGCTTCCTATTCTATCTTTCTGAAATAAAGCACTTGCCTTCATATGGCATTTTAAACAGACCAATATCACTAAGGAAAATTATAAATAACATTCTTTAGGAAAAATGGAAATGATCCCAAATGGGAGATCTATAATAATAAAAGGGTAATATGCTAATTAGGTGGTACAGCTGAATGACCATCCGGACATTATTGCAGACATTCTTTCAGAGGAAGCCACGGTGGGGGCGGAGGCAGAGGCAGTGAGGGGCAATCAGGCAGGCAGGCGAGTGGCCAGGGACTATCAGGCAGGCAGTGCTCTCCCTTTCAGAATGGCAGGCAGACATCCACCCCGCCCGGGGACCTGGGCTGCAAAGGGGCACAGGCCAGGCTGAGGGATCCCTCCAACCCCCAATGCACAAATGTTGTACACCGGGCCTCTAGTATACATAACAGAGTGGGCTAAATATGTATAGTGATTGCTTCCTGAATGTGAAGAGGCCAGATTATATGAATTTCCTTATATGTTCTCATACGTACTTTAAAAAATTGACATGAATAAAATTACTTTCTAACTTAAAAATATATATATTACTTAAACTTGTTTTTTAATATATTTTTATTGATTATATTGATTTTAGAGAGGAAGGTAGAGAGAGAGGTAGAACATCAATGATGAGCGAGAATCATTGATTAGCTGCCTCCTACATGCCTCCCACTGGGGATCAAGCCTGCAACCTAGGCATGTGCTCTGACCGGGAATTGAACTATGGCCTCCTGATTCATAGGTTGATGTTCAACCACTGAGCACCCCAGTTGGTCTTAAACTTGTTTTTTTAAAGAATGAATAGAGTAGGTAAGTGACTCAACAATTGCTTCACCTTTCTATGATGCATCGAATCGTTCAAATAATTTATATAAAATATTTCAGTATTATAAAGATTTAAAATACATATAGAAATTTGTTCTAAATACTATTTGAAATATTTTGTATTTTTTTTTATTATCCTTTGCATTTGTCTTTATTTTAAAGCTATTTTATCTGTTAGACTATTTCTCCAACTTTATGTCTATAAGCAAGATTCTACTCGGATTACAGAAATTTCTTTGCAATAATTTCATGATACACTATTCTATATGTTAAATAATGCATATACATTTAATATTTTTATTTCACTTTTAACTTCTAAATAATTGCTACAAGACACTTGTTCTACAGAATACGTTTCCTTCTGTACGCTTCAAATTTTCTTTTATACTTCAAATATTTAAGTTACTGAAAATAAATGCAATTTCTAAGTATAAATATAAATGTAAACTATATAAAATAATGCTATAATATTAGGTAATTCTTTTTTAAAACATTTTTAAAAATATATTTTATTGATTTTTCACAGAGAGGAAGAGAGAGGGATAGAGAGCTAGAAACATCGATGAGAGAGAAACATTGATCAGCTGCCTCTTGCACACCCCCCACTGCAGATGTGCCCACAACCAACGTACATGCCCTTGATAGGAATCGAACCTGGGACCTTTCAGTCCGCAGACTGACGCTCTATCCACTGAGGCAAACTGGTCCAGGCTATTAGGTAATTCTTAAATATATAATTTTAAAATAATTACAGACCAAAGCAATCCCTGCAGAAGAACGAGCACTACACATCTTTCCAGGAAATGTTGCTCCCAATTCATCTGGATTATCTCTATACCTAAATAAAATAAGTGTACATTAATAATTTGTTTCAACAAATATTTCAAATGTGAGAATTCCTGCTAAAAATTTATCTGTAGTTCATAAAATCCTAGTCTGAAATAAATTGAGGTATAATCTTCCATGTGTACATGTTTCAAATTAAGAAGGTTTTATTAATTAAATGAAAACTGAATTTCTAAAATTTATCCAATTAATCCAAGTTTTGTTGGTTTCCTTTACTATTCTCATAACATTTGGTTAAGTATACCAAAGCCTTTAATAAGAGAATTTAATTATAAACATTCTTCTGAATGACAACAACAAATAGTTTTAACATATGGATTGAAAATATTCACCCTCATGTAGAAAAGATCATCAGTTTCTCAGAAGAATAACTTTCTTATTCTACAATGTAATGTTATTTCTGCTTTGAGTAAGAGCCCATATAAATCATTGTGTAGTAATAGCTCTATTTTAAGAGGTCTACATAAATTATTCCATTTAATACTCAAGCCAGTGAAATATATTATTTTATGCCCATTTTAAAAAATCAAACATCAGATGCTAAATATGGTAATGTTTTTAATGTAGCACAACTGATAAGTGCCACTAAAGGACTGGAATTTAGACAATTTGAATCCAGATCCATACTCTCAACAACAAGGGTATAGAAGTTCCCAATATTAATGTCATCTTTAGAACCCCCATCAAACAAACAGTCCAGGATATGTGTAAACAAGCTTGCTATTCAATTCTTAATTTGAAGTGCCCCTTTGGTGTCAACTGCACTTTACTTCACAACTGAATGGTGTATCCACTGCTGCTTTATTATGTTTATACTTAACCCCTCCAGCACTTGTTTTCAAGTATTTGCTCCTAACACCCAACTTTGGCTTTACACTCTTTCTTTGTACAAGATAGTTCTTTAATTAGGTAACTTCCCCCACCAAAAAAAAAATCTATGCATACATTGATGAGCTGGACTCAATAATAGTTTTTACTTAATATTGCCCACCACCCAATCTCCATATCAAAACAGTTGTCAGGATCTAATGATTTACTTCTTCAATGTTTCTGGTATCCTTAACCTCCTTCAAAGGTTCAGCTATAGTTCCAACTATGAGAATACATTTTATATGTAAGTGCATAGTTTTTTAAATAACCAGAAATTATTTTAGTCTCATTGATTCCATAACCTGGAATGTTTTAAACCTCCTTTATATGAATTTAAATGTACCTAACTTTGCCTTCCCACTTCTAACTTAATTACCACTTCTTTAATTTGACTTTTAAATGTTACTTTGAATTAATCCCACCCTCCCCCAATCTTTTTTCTCTTGTAAATTACAAGCAAGTGGAGATAATGTACTAATATTAATCTTGTAGATTGGCATAAGCAAGATGGCAGACTAAGAGTTTTCAGCTGCCATGTCCCCATAGCAACAATGATTATAACAACCACCCACAGATGAGAATAACTTTGTGAGAGTCCAAGAGTCCAGGGGAAAGGTCACAGTGCTCCACTGGAGTGAAAAAGAAAATCTAAGAATAGCTCTAGCAGGTTCAGCTCAGTGGATAGAGCATTGGCCTGTGGTCTGAGGGGTCCTGGGTTTGATTTCTGTCAAGAGCAAATGCCCAGTTGCAGCTCCATCCCCAGTATGGGGTGTGCAGGAAGCAGCCAATTAATGATTCTCTCATTGATGTTTCTACCTCTCTCTCTCTCCCTCTCCTCTCCTCTCTAAAATCAATAAAAAATATATTTTTTTAAAAATCCAAGAATAGGTGCTCCAAAGAAGGTAAGAATAATTTCAATTTAGTCACGTTACCATTCCCCAAAAGCAGCACTGCTCAGTGCTAAGAAAGATGCCCTCAGCCATTATTTCTCCCACAGAAGAGACCATACAGTAAGTCTCAGAACAAGCTTTAATAAATTCAAGAAGGCTGAAATTATATAAAGCATTATTCTAAACACAATGGCAGGAAACTAGAAATCCACTATAGAAAGGAAATTGAAAAAATACAAATCCATGGGGAAAAAACAACATCCTATTAAATACCAAAATATCAAAGAAGAAATCAAACAGAAAATCAAAACCTACCTTGAGACAAATAAAAATGAGAACACAACATTCCAAAATGTATGGAATGCAGCAAAAGCAGTTCTAAGAGAAAAGTTCATAGCTATAGAGCAGTGGTTCTCAACCTTTCTAATGCCACGACCCTTTAATACAGTTCCTCATGTTGTGGTGACCCCACAACCATAAAATTATTTTTATTGCTACTTCATAACTGTAATTTTGCTACTGTTATGAATCATAATGTAAATATCTGTGTTTTCCAATGGTCTTAGGCAACCTTGCTAGCAGTTCTCAACCTTTGGGTCATGATAACAGTGTTAGAGAACTAACTGAACAGCTAGTGACCTATATGTTGAGAACCACTGCTGTAGAAGCTAAGACCATCGGAAAACACAGATATTTACATTACAATTCATAACAGTAGCAAAATTACAATTATGAAGTAGCAACAAAAATAATTTTATGGTTGGGGGGATCACCATAACATGAGGAACTGTATTAAAGGGTTGTGGCATTAGAAAGGTTGAGAACCACTGCTATAGAGGCCTACCTCAAGAAATGAGAAAAATCCCAAAGAAACAATTTTCCAACTAAGGGAACTAGAAAAAAGAAGAATAGACAAACACCAAAGTAAGTAAAATGAAGAAAGTAATAAAGATCAGAGTGGAAATAAATGAAACAGAGACTAAAAATAGAAAAAAATAATCAGTGAAACTAAGAGCTGGCTTCTCTAAAAGGATAAACTTTACAAACCTCTAGACAGGCAAGTCTAAAAGAAAGGTGAAAAAAAACAAATAAATAAAATCAGAAATGAAAAAAGAAGATATTTCAACTGATACCACAGAAATACAAAGGATCATTAAAGAAGATTATGAAACAAATTGGACAACCTAGAAAAATGTATAAATTTCTTAAAACATATAATCATCCAAGACTGAACCAGAAAGAAACAGATAATCTGAACAGACCAATCACTAGTAATAAAATTAAAGGAAAAAAATCTCCCAAAAAACAATAGCCCAGGACCAAAAGGCATTACAAGTGAATTGTACCAAACATTTAAAGAATAATTAATATCAACCATTATCAAACTATTATTCAAAAAGGAGAGGAGAGAACACTTCCAAACTTATTTCATAGTCTGCATTACCCTGATGCCAAAACTAAACAAGGACACTATGAAAAAATATACATATATGGGATAGTATCCATCATGATCATAATTGCAAAATTCCTCAACAAAATATTAGCAAATTTAATTGAATAGGATCAATACACCATGATCAAATGGGATTACTCCAGAGATGCAAGGATGGTTCAACACCTAAAAACAACAAAGTGATAATCCATATTAACAAAATTAAGGATAAACATCATATGATCATCTCAATATATGCGGTACAAGCATTAGAGAAAATTCAGCATCCATCATAATTTCAACCAAATAGGTATAGAGGGAATATATCTCAATATAATATAAGCCATATATGACAAGTCAACAGCTGATATACTAAAAAATGAAAAACTGAAAGCTTTTCTTCTGAGATCAGGAACAAGACTAGGTTGCCCACTCTTACCAATGTTATTTAACACTGTATTGTCTAGAAGTACTAGCCAGAGCAAGCAGGCAAGAAAAATAAGCATATATGTATTTGAATCGACCCCTCTATCATTATACTAGAGCCCAATGCACAAAATTCGTGCAAGGGGGAAGGGACCCCTCAACCCGGCCTGCACCCTCTCCAATCTGGGACCCCTTGGGGGATATTCAACCACTGGTTTAGGCCCACAAGAATCGGGTCTAAACTGGCAGTCAGACATCTCACAATCCAGGACTGCTGGCTCCTAACCTCTCACCTGCCTGCCTGCCTGATTGCTCCTAAGTGCTTCTGCCTGCCAGCCTGATTCCCACCCCCTAACCGCTCCGCTGCTGGCCTGATCATCCCCAACTGCCCTCCCCAGCTGGCCCAATCGCCCCCAGCTGCCTTTTCCTGCCAGCCATCTTGTAGTGACCATCTTGTGGTGGCCATTTTGTGGCGACCATCTCATTGTAACCATCTTGTGATGACCTGAGGGCAGCCATGTTGTAGCACCCATGTTGTGGCGGCCATCTTGTGACAACATTGCACGGCACCTCCTAGGCTTTTATTATTATATGTAAGATAATGATCTTTTTGTCCTTATATTCTTTGCCTTAAAGTAAATTTTATCTGACATAGGTATAGTTAACCTAGAATTCTTTTGGTTTCCATTTGCATGGAATATATTATTCTATCCCTTCATACTCAATTGGTGTGCATTCTTATACCTGAAGTGAGTCTCTTGTAGGCATCATATATTTGGGTCTTATTGTTTATACGTTTAGCTGTTCTTTTGAAGAGATATTTCATTCCATTTACATTTAAAGTAATTATTGATAGCTATGTACTTAATGTGATTTTATTCATTTTTTTCTGGCTGTTTATAACTCTTCATTTCCTCTTCTCTAACTCTTTTTCTTTGGGATTTATTTATTTATTTTGTAACAGTATGCTTAGATTCCTTTTATCTTATCCTTTGTGTACATATTATAGGTTTTGGCTTTGTGGTTAGCATGAGACTTAGATAAAACAACTTATATTTGTATCTGTCTATTTTAAGATGAAAGCAACTTCAATTTGTACATACTATGAGATTACATTTTTGTTTCCTCCATTCTCACATTTTATGTTTTTGGTGTCACAATTAAATCTTTTTATCTTAACAAATTATCGTAGCTATGACTGTTTTTTACTACTTTGGTCTATTAACCTTTATAAGTAGCTTTATAAGTGATTAACACCATTCTTCCCTCTTTATAAGATTATATTATATTAAGTCTGGAGATACATAGATATATCAGTGAGATTTATACTTTCATTTCAGCTAAAGATGTCCCTTTAACATTCTTGTGAGGCCAGTCAACCAGTGATGATCATTAGCTTTTGCTTCTGAAAAACTTCTGTTTTGTACACTTCCTTCCCCTCTGCCTTTGGAAGAGTCAGAAATAAATAAAATTCCCTAAATAAAGCTACAAAATTATCTCAGTTCTTTGTTTTCTAAGAATACTGAAACATTATTCTTACATGAATAAATATGCAATATCATGAGGCCTTAGGGTAAGGTAAGATTTTTTCCATTCTAAAAATCTCCGCAATAATTCATCTGCCTCACCAACTGTGAAAATCTTATTTTTGTCTGACCACAACTCCAATGATGACAACACAATAGTAACGTTAAGTTGAGCAAATACCTAAAAACAAAAGAGATAATACATGAAAAAATTATCTTTGTGTTATTTTTAATGACTGAGAAATCAATTCAATGTTTTGACAAATTTATGCTCAGTTTATGTGGACAATTATTCAGAAATGTCACATCAAGTTAATAAAAATTATAATTTTAAAACTAGTATGATTTTTTCAAAATTAGTATGAAAAAGAAAATACTCACTGAATTTACAAGGCCAATAATTTCAATGACTTTATCTGTTGCTAACATGCTATCAGAGCCCAAATAATCATACTGAAAAACAAAATTAATTTTAAATTAAATACAAACTTGTTATGTAACATGTTTAAGATTTACTCTCCATCTACTTTCAGAGGATTGAGGCTGCTTTGGGGTTAGAACCATTATAAACCAATAACAAATTTTAAAAAATGGATGTAAATCGAATCACTCATGTATGCTGGTGAGAATGTAAAATGACTCAGCCATTCTGGAAAGTAGTTTTGGAATATTTTTCAAAACAAATAATGGACTTACCATATAACCCAGCTGTAGTCCAAGACATTTATTCTCCCAACATAAAAACTGATACCTCTGCCCAAAAACAAACAAACAAAAACCCTACACATAAGTGTTCAAAACAGTTGTATTCATAAAATCCAAAAACTAGAAACAACTCATATATCAATCAATGGTTAACTGGTTAAATAAACTGTGGTATAATCATACCATGGAATACTACTCAGTAATAAAAAGGAACTAAACTTTTGACACATGGAATAGCTTGGATAAACCTCAAGAAAAGTATGCTGTGTGTAAAAGAAATCTCAAAAGTATACATACTACATGATAACATTTATACAATACTGCTGAAATCACAGATATAGAGAACAGATTAGTGACTGTCAGGGTTAGGTGTAGGAAGAGGAGATGGCTGTTATTAAAAAAAAATTAAAAGAATCTTGTAGTTATGGTATGAATGTCATGACTGTGGGGTAGTTATGCAAGGCTACATTTGTGATACTTTCACATAAAACCACACACACACACACACACAAATTTATATATATGTGATTGTTGAAATCTGAATAGATTATACTGAAGTACAAATGTCAAATCCTATATCTATAAATCATAACTCTGAAGTTCACTATTCCTTTGATGTTCCATATGAACCTCAAATTAAACATATCCAATCTAAGTTCCTCATCCATACCCAAAAAATCAGCTCCTACTTACATTTCCATTACTACAGTGAGTAGTACTATCATCTATGGCCTTCCACATTTATTATACTACACATTCCACGAAAGCAGAACTTTTTCTGTTTTGTTCACTTCTGGATAGCCAATAAGTAGAAAAGTAATCATACTCAATAAATTTAAGTGAACAGATAAATCTAATCAATTTTACAAGCTTTTCTAATTCAATCTTATCAGTAACTTTTATAATTGTCCTTTTATTTCTATTCCAATTACTAATTCCTATTAACAAACTATACCTTGATTATTGAAATAATCTTTTAAATAGTTCCTCCTCCAATTTTCTCACCAGCAATCCAATCACTACACTATATTTTTAAGTGGTGATTCTCCCAAAACACCTATCAGAAAGATCACATGCACCCCTATTTTCATAGCAGCATAATTTACAATAGTCAAGATCTGGAAACAGCCAAAGTGCCCATCAGTAGATGAGCAGATAAAAAAAAAAAAAAAAAAAAGAAAAAAAAAGATGTTACATCTACACAATGGAATACTATGTAGCTATGAGAAAGAAGGAACTCTGATCCTTTGCAATAGCACAGATAGACCTGAAGATTATTATGATAAGCAAAGAAAGCCAGTCTGAGAAAGACAAATTTCACATGATCTCACTTATATGTGGAATTTAATGAACAAAACCAATTAAGGAACAAAATAAGACCAGAGGCAATCAATGTTTATTAAAGAATATCTAAATATGTATGTATAAGAACATAGAAAGGATATATTTAATCAGCATTATATGGTTGGCAAACCTGACAATTTAGACAATGAACTTTTAAAACAACTCTCAAAATTTATAACATAATCTTGAAACAAAATGATTTACATAGGGTAATCCAAAATATTACTTGGAAACTGAGTCATATTTATTGGAAGTAGCTCAATTTTCTCTTAAATGTTCACTTTACCCTTTCCCCTACACTCGAATAAATCAAGTATTATCATATCCTTCTCCAAATTTCACCTGGCTTTGACCTTCAACTCTGGTTTCCTGGCAAAGCTCTACAATCCTACAAATAGAACTGGTAATGAGTATAATTTATATTCTTTGTGGTAGTCCACAGGTGTAACACCCAATGCTTATCAATGAAACAAAATCTAGAAAATATATTTTTATCCCTGTTTTCTGAAATCTTTGAAAAATAGGGGAAACAAAACCAGAATGGGTTGAGTACAAACCAAGTTATCATATTACTCCAAGGTCCTGAAGTTCCTAAGTGTTCAAATTGTTTATGGGAATCAGGCATCTAGGGGTGCGTTCAAACCAGATAAGCAATAGATTGGAACAGGTGCACTAATAAATACTGCTTTAAAAAAATCCTGACATTAAAGTAAACATTTCCCACAAATAGCTATACTACCATCACTTTTGTGCCAATAAATATTTTATAGGACAAAATGTTCTCTAGACTATATACGGCTCTTCAAGTGCAAACAAGAATTAAAAGCTTAAAAAATGTAATGTAAAACAAATATTACAATTTAAAAATATTACAGGTTGACAGAAGGCCCAAAGAGATGAAGCACCATGTACAGATTTCGAATAAAAAATTACTGATAGAACTAGTATAATTTTGACAATGTGTTTTTTTTCAGTTTGCAAATGTTTTCACTGTTCAATGATTTAAGAGTAAACCTATTAGAATCTTTAAGTTCCTATCTAGCAAGGTATAATCACATATTCATATAAAATATTTAAAAGAAAAACACATACCAAAACTTTGTCCACCACAATATGCATTTCTACATAAAGAGGAATTAAGTCTTGAGCTGAATCTGACTAGAAAAGAAAAGTGGTATTTAAAAACATAAAAGCTTTCGTAAATTGTTTATTCTAAACTTTTACATCTTTCTCCACCTTCATTCAGGCATGGTTGACATAGAGCTGCATTTAAGGTGTAAGATTTGATGTCTATATATGTATACATTAGAGGCCCAGTGCATGAAATTCATGCACTTGGGGGGGTGGGTCCCTCAGCCTGGCCTGCACCCGCTTGCAATCCAGGAGCCCTCGGGGGATGTCCAACTGAAGGCAAGGAGCAGGCCTAGGCCGCAGTAGTTGGACATCCTTAGGGCTTCGCGGAGGTGGGAGAGGCTTTCACCAGCCATGAGCCCAATTTACATGGCTATACATGACAATTCTGCTTATGACATTTTAATTATATCTATAAATGCATTAATATTGATTCTTTGGTTATGAATGCAACCTTTATAAATATTAGCTTTATTGAATCACAGAAACATAGAGATAAAAGCATAAACTGAAACACACTAATTTTTAGAAAATTATAAGAAACAAGTTAAGAATTAAAAGTAAAAGATAGATTGTTGCAAGAGAGAACACTGATATATGCTGATATATCACTCAAGGAAAATTGTAAGACTAAGAAAAGATGAAGCTATTCTTAAGAAAAGGATATTTGCTATAACTATCCATAAAGTTAATAAACTTTTTAAAAATAAATTTTAAAATGCAGTAACTATCTTAAAAATAGTAATAAAGTATATGCAACTTACTTTTTCACTTATGAAAATGCTGTAGTCCATTGGTTTTTGTTCTAAGCTACGGCTATTTTCAGTATGAACTGCAAACATATTGTTTTCGTTTTTTAATTTATAAAGAAGATGCTGAAATTCAACTTCGACTTCAAGAGGCTCGATTCCATAAGAAACCTTTTCAAACTGCAGTAATCCTCTGTAAAAATAAGGATGACAAACTTAAGTGTTTTTGGTCAACTTTTACAAAACTGACAGAATCAAAAAAGAAAATACAGACCATTTTTGAGTATATTTTGACCCAAAACCTTTATATTTTGGATATGACTCTGAAGAGACAAAACATCTCCAATCCACACAATTAATTTCTCATTTCACTTTATGATTATAAATGCAGCAGAAATTATGTAATGAATGCTAGGTGTAGTGCACAGAATTAACAATGATCAAGTAGTTCCCCATCCTCCAAGTCAGTGACTTAAAGAAGGCAATACAGAAATCATGATGAATTTTTCTCTGGTTTATACTACTTTAGAAAAATGATTACAAGTGCTAACATAATAAAATTAGAGACTCGGTGAACAGATTTGTTCACCAGTGGGGTCCCTAAGTCTGGCCTCTGCCATCTCACAATCTGGGATCCCTCAGGGGATATCATAGTGGTACAGGAAAGCAGCAGGCAGCTGGGGAGGAGCCCGAGCCCAGGCTGAACACCACTCCCACTCATCCTGGCCCTACTGCACCTGCTGCCACCCCTCAGGAGCACTGCTGCAGCTGTGCTCACCAGCCATGAGCCCAATGTCTGGCACCTGAGCATGGGAGCACCTGCTGTGGAAGCACACTGACTGCAAGGGGCCAGCTCCTGCATTGAGCGTCTGCCCCCTGGTGGTCCGTGTGTGACACAGTGACTGGTCAAATGGTCAAACAGTCAAACAGTTGACCTATCATGTAGGGTTTTATATATATATATATATATATATATATATATATATATATATATATATATATATATATATAGCAATTTTATTTAAAAAACAAATTTCACAGTAGTTATGAAAAGGTATTTATTTTGTTTGTGCCTATTGTCTAAATAAGAAATTTAAAGCAAGATTTTAAGGAGTAAAACAACTTTTGTAACACTTATTCCTTAATACAGGTAACATTTCAAGTGACTACTCCCCAAAAGACAAATTTCAAAGTTACATGTAAAAGCACAGAAAACATTTTTTTTTTAATCAAGGAACTTATGCTACAAATTGAGAGTGAAAAATTTCCTGATATAATGGGAAATGCTTTAAGCACTAAGGATGAAACCCTACAATTCTTAGAGACTTTAAGATACTGATATTATTAGAAAAATGAATACCATATTAATAATTATTTGTTTATACAGAATTGACTTCATCTCTCTGAAAATAATTTTCCTTGAGAAAAGCATGCCTTTATATTTATTTCTCTATATTTCCAAACATTGGCTAGTAGCTGGTACATGGTAGGTATCAAAATATTCTGTTTGCTAAAAAAATAAACTATCCTAAATTTAGCTTTTCAATCTTCCTGTAGTCAAGAATGTTCAACTATCATTTCTATAGTTAAGAAAAAAATATATATAGAGAGAGAGAACAAGGATGCCAGAAAATCTAAACTTTCAAGGAGGTTAAGAAATTATCCAGTCAGTGAGAAGTAAAAGGAACAGCAGAGTATAATTGAATAATCTCCACATGGGAATTTTCTTCCAGCTTCACACTTAATATCAACAAAACAAATCCAATGCAGCCAAATATCATGACTATGATGTTGGCATATCAACAGTAGGAAATACATAACCGAAGTCCAGAGCACGTGCTGAGTATGACAACGGAATTCGGATATCCCTCAACATAACCTTCATAGTAGCATTGAGTCTAGAAAAGAAAAAAAGTAAAGTGGTTACTTAGGAATTAAAAAAAACTTTCTAATGATTTCTTATTTGATAAAATTTTCTGAATATTTTCCAGGCTACACAAACTCTATCAATATGAATAAAGCAATATTCAGAAAAAAAAGTCACCCATTTGCCACTTTTACTATTTGAACTAATCTTATCAGATTAATACTAGGGATTATTATCTTACACCCTGCTTCCAAAGTTAATTTCATATTTTTGGTAAAATTATTTCCCAGTATATAAATTTGGGTCACCAATTAAAAGACTAAGATTATGAATCTTTAAATCTAATATTATGCTAAAAGGAAATATTTTAAATATAAGAATACAGGAAGAATGAAGAACTAGAAAAAAATATAATAAGACAACAAAAACAAAAGGGTGATTTTGAAGCTATTCTAATACCAAAAAAAAGTGGATATAAGTAGCAAGAAGCATGACTAGTGATAAAAAGGGACACTTCAAAATGGTAAGTTTCAATTCACAAAGAAGATATAAGTACCCTAAATTTGTATTCCCTTAATAACATATCTTGAAAATATATATTGTAAAATCAAAATTGAAAAAAAAATCATAAAAACAGATAAATATTTTTATAGTAAATGATTTTTAAACATACACTTCTGTCAGTAACTGATAAACCAAGCACTGAGAACTGATAGAAGAACAGCATGTTAACAACCTAATACAGATAGAACACTCCACTTTAAAACTGCAAAATACACTTTCTTCTCAAAGAACATGGAATATTTATAAAAATGAAACCATATTCTGGCCATGAAACACAAGAATAAATTTTAAATTATTGCAATCATATAAAGTTTGGTCTCTGATCACAGCATACTTATGTTAGAGATTTAGCAAACATCATCACAGAAAAAGAGGACACTTTAAAATGGTAAGTTTATTATATAATTTCCAAGATTCAATAATGTTATAAAATTTGGTAGAAATCAGTGTAAAATTTATTAACACACTGCTTTATGTCGAAGCCTAGGAGAGGAAAAAAGAAGAAAAGGAAACTGATGGTTCTATCCAATATAATAAAGTAACACAGTGTCCAATTCAATAATTCAACATATGTGTTAGACATTTTTCTAGTTATTGGGAATACATCAGTGAATAAAACAGACCAAAACCCTGGCCTCAAGAAAGATTATATTGCATTGGAGAAACAGAAAATCTACACTAATAAAAGAAAAGATGCAAATTGACCGTATCTTTGGGTCGCCCACCAGCCAATCAGGAGTATGCAAACTAAACCAACAAAAATGGTGGATTAATTTGCATACACCGGCACCAAGCGACTGGGGGTGGGACAGGATGCTTGAATCATCGCCGTGGTGACAAAGCAGGTGTTCCATACCACCCCAGCTGCTCAGGGCCTCTGGGCAGCATGGAAAGGTGGGGCTGGAGCAGAAGGAGGCGGCTCCAGGGCCGTAGGAGAAAGGTGGTGCCAACAGCCAGGGAAAAGAAGGCCCATTCTTGCACGAATCTTTGTGCATCGGGCTTCTAGTAAAGTAAATAGACAAAATAGATGGCACATCATATGTTCATACCATTATGGGGAAAACCAAACAGGTAAAATAAGAGAACTAAGGGTAAGAATGCAATTTAAAATCTAAGTTAGTCAAGGACTAACGGAGTGATTCAATTCCCAGCAATGGCATGTACCTGGGTTGTAGGCTCAATTCCAGCCCTGATCAGGGCACCTGCAAGAGGCAACCAATAAATGTGTCTCTTTTACATTGATGTTTCTCTCTGACTCTCCCCCTCCCTTCCACTCTCCCTAGAAATAAATGGAAAACAAACATCTGTATCAGAGAAAATGGAAAGTGCAATGTTCTTGAAAGAACATGTCTGGTGTGTCTGAAGAACAGCAAGGAGAGAAATATGATTGGAACAGCTGAGTAACAGGAAATTATGTCAGACAGGGGAAGAAGACCAAACTGTATAAGAAGATATTGAAATGAATTTGGTTTTCATTTTGTGAAAATTAGGTGGTCATCCTGTGGAAGTTCTGAGCAGAGAAGTGACTTAATCTGACTAGATTTCAATAGGATCAATCTAGTTGCTGACTTGAGAACCAACTGAGGGGATGGCAAAGTGTGGAAGTAGAAAGATTATTCAAGTTCTGGCAATAATCTATAATAATCCTATATTATAAAGAGGTAATACGCAAATTGATCATCACTCCAACATACAAAATGGCCACCCCATATGGTCAAATATGGCTGCCCCTATGTGGACACAAGATGGCTACCACAAGATGGCTGGCAAAGAAAGCAGTTGGTAGGGGGACCAGGCATGCAAGGGAAGGCAATTGAGGGCAATCAGGCCTGCAGAGAAGGACAGAATCCATGCCTGCAGGGGAGGGCAGTTGGGGGTGATCAGGCCTTCAGAGGAGGACAGTAGGGGGGAACCCAGGCCTTCAGGGAAGAGCAGTTGGGAGGGACCAGGCCTGCAGGGTAGGGTAGTTGGAGAGAACCAGGCCTGCAGGGGAGGGCAGTTGTGGGTGTCCAGGCCTGCAAGGGAGGGAAGTAGGGGGCAACCAGGCTGGCAGGGGAAGGCAGTTAGGGAAGACTGGGCCAGCAGGGGAGGGCAGTTGGGGGCAACAAGGCCAGCAGGGGGGGACAGTTAGGGACAATTGGGCCAGCAGGGGAACAGTTAGGGGCAATTAGGCAGGCAGACAGGCGAGCAGTTGGGAGCCAGCCATTGTGAGAGGGCTGTCCAAATGCCCTTGAAGGGTCCCAAATTAGAGAGGGCGCAGGCTTGGCTGAGGGAGACACACACACACACGTGCACAAACTTTGTGCACTGAGCCTGTAGTAAAAGTATAATATGCTAATTAGACTAGACAGCCAAATGACCTTCCAGATGTCATTCTATATAAGCCACAGCAGCAGGGGCCAAGGCAGAGATGGTTAGGGGCAATCAGGCAGGCAGACGAGTGGTTAGGGATGATTAGGCAGGTAGGTAGAGTGGTTAGGGGTGATCAGGCAGGCAGGCAGGTGAGCAGTTAGGAATCAGCAGTACCAATTGTGAGAGGAATCTCTGATTGCCAGTTTAGGCCCAATCCCACAGTCAGACATCCCCCAAAGGGTCCCGAATTTCAAGAATATGTAGGCTGGGCTGAAGGACCCTTCCCCACACACCTCCCATGCACAAAATGTGTGCACCAGGCCTCTAGTCCAATTAAGTAAGATGCTTCTTGGAAAAGAGTGTTTCCAGTTGATAGAGACAAAGGAAAAGAGTATATTACAGATATACTATAATTTAAAGGGTAGAGTCAGTAGAATTTCTTGATGGATGGGATTAGGTAGCTATTTTCAACCTTTTTTATCTATGGCACACATAAACCAATTACTAAAATTCTGCACCACAGTAAAAAAATATATTTTTTGCCGATTTGACAAAAAGATTGGAATAATTTTATTTCATTCACACCAATGGCTATTCTCGTGTTGGCAGCTGTCATATTTTATTTGATAATCTAAGGTAAAAGATATCACTGCCTCCAACTAAATAGTCAGGTATTGCATATTTTCAAAGGTAGTATGTTCTAGGTAAAGTAGAAAGTGTTGAGTCATTCTAACTTCCTTTCATTTACCAAGATTTCAGCAAAGTCTAATAATAATAGGGGAAATTAGGTACACACAAAAATGGATTCCTTAACTATATCCCCCGTGAATAAAGTCTGCTGTATTATAAAAGAATTTCTTCAGTGTAAAAAAAAAGGGGGGGGTTGTTAAAAAATCTGTATAGCGTAGAACTTAAATCTTACCTGAATATTTGAAGATTGAGAATTCACAGATCCTTTATTATATAAATAAACCATAAAATTGTCTGCTAAAAAAAATCTGAATGTAAAAAAGAATGATAGAATTCTAAGTTATTCATTTTGAAACATATAAAGCAGCAACAAGCAAGCTAACACCCTCAGGCCAAATATGACCTACCTTCTGTGTTTACAACCTATTTGTTTAAATATATATATATATATATATATATATATATATATATATATATATATATATATATACATTTAAATTTTTATATCTTTTGAATATAATATATACAAATATATATTATATATTATAATATAGGATTATTATAGTATTATGGAAACACAGCCCAAACCATTGACTTACTATGGTCAATGGCTGCTTTCTTGCTACAACAGCAGAGTTTGGGCATCTTGGCAGAGACTCAAAGCCAAAAATATTTACTATCTGGGCTTTAGAGAAAAAGTTTGCTAACCTCTGTTAAAGGTAATATTTTCTCCTGATGTTTATGTAATTTTTATTCAAAGGAATACACATTTACTCAAAGTAATTGTCCTATTTTAATGGACTCCTTCAAAGAAAATAAGAAAAAAAGGACTACAAGATGAGAGAAAAGCATTTTAAAATTTATAAAGATATGAACTGGATTATGAGAGTTGTCTGTTCATTCATTTTTCCTTAATTGTATTACTACGAATACACATTTCCTTTATAATGAAGTGGAAGAGTACTGTGTAAAAGTCATTAATCAGAACACGGGCACTAAAACTACATTCATTATAAGTTCAGCCTTCTCTGATACCACTGCCTGTATTTATCATGTTATTTTAGTTAGGCTTGCTTATCTCAAGCTCACTCCTCCATCTATGTAACATAACCAGAACACTCACACTAGTTTCTGTTGGAAATGCTTCACTAAAACTTATCTCATATCGGTTACTTACCTATGAACCTCTACTTGTGAAATTTAAAAGGCAGTTTGAAGTCAAATAAAACTACTGTAATGCACTTCCTATTGCTGACTATAATACTTTCCCCTTCTTTAAAACATCTACTCAACTTCAATCATACTATTTTCCCCCTGGTTTTCCTCATATCTTTCTACTTCTGTAAATCCTTTCTTTCCTCTGCATCCTTGCTTCTTCTCTTAAATGTTTCCATGGCATTCATCTGTGAGTTGTTTTTCCTTCTCACCTTTAATATTCACCCCACCTTTACAGATTTGTCTGGTTCCTTTTTGGTGTTTCATTTACACCTACATTTAAAAATGGCTTTAAAACACACACCTCTCTTCCATGTTCTAAACTCATGGTCAGCAAACTGCGGCTCATGAGCCATATAGGGCTCTTTGGCCCATTGAGTGTGGCTCTTCCACAAAATATCACAGCCTGGGCAAGTCTATTTTGAAGAAGTTTAAAAAATTTAGCTTTCAAAAGAAATTTCAATCATACTGTTGATATTTGGCTCTGTTGACTAATGAGTTTACCAACCACTGCTCTACACAGTCATAGTTCTGCTTCTCATTATTTCTCACATAAGTTATTTGCAATCAGGTAATTAGCATAATGCTGCCATAATCATTATGTAGAGGACCAGTGCATGAATTCATGCATGGGTGAGGGCTAATCAGGCCAACTGGGGGTAGGAGCCACAGGTAGTTGACCGGCCAGCCCCGCTCCCTGGGCAAATTCCAGGTCAAGGGGACAATTTTCATATTAGCCTTTTATTATATAGGATTCCCCAAAACAAAATACTGGTACACATGCTCTATCTATATCCCATGCTCCAGTCCCTATATTTCTTACCACTTTTCACAGTCCTGACGAGATGGTCAAATACAATGTGAGTTCTCTTGCTTGCCTTTGATAGTCTTGAAAAGTTATTTGTGTATCATTTACCACAGTCTCCCCTCTGTCTATAGGAATAAGTTAATTCTTCTTTTACTCAACACCAGTCTTTGGCATCTTACACAATGAATCACTTGTTTACACATCTCTCTTTAAGAAACTTCCTCTCAGTCAAAAAACTTTGTTTCTTCTTTTTTTGAAAGCATTCATGTGACCTCCTCTTTCTTCTTTCTTTGCCCAGTAATTTTGGTAATTTGTTTACACTTACTATTTTTGGTCTCAAATTAGCCTCTCCTTCATTCCATGTAGTCTAGTTTTACACCCAAAATTTAGCTGAAATTGACCTCCTGAAAATAACAAATTATTTCCAATCCAGGTTTTAGCAACTGGGTTTCCATTAGAGAATAAAACCCTACAAAAGTTATTTCAATTATTTTCTCAATTCTCTGAAATATGATACAGAACTAGTAATATTTTCCATAAACTATTCACTAGTTTCCACAGTGTATAATCTAATTTCTGTATTAAATAGCTTATTCCATATCTTGATGGTGGACCTAAATCTCTGATCAAATCTTACTATAATCAGTTACAGATTTAGTTCTTATTTTGATATCCTGCCTTGATTATACAGGTCCTGCTGGATCCACCAACTTAAGATCTTATAAAGTTCCGGAAGTGAGTCTCTATTTTTTCTGTTCCCAAATCCCCTTGTAACAAAAGCCTACTTTCATGAAGCATTAGCATGAAAAATTTCATTAATTCACAGAATATCCATTCATATGAGACAACTATAAAAATGTAGTAACAACATTATTTTAAATAGCCCATTTTTATTACAAGTAAATAAATTCATAAAAATAAAGGAAATCCAAAACTAAAGAATAAAACAATGTACCTTTGCTTAAGGTGGATGATATATGGCTTCTCATTTATTGGAATAATATAGGATATCTGTTTCTAAAAATAATCCAAAAGAACTGAGAGTGAAGACAAATGAAATAGAAACAACAATTTTACACCAATTACTCACTCCACACAATGCTTAAAATGTATTCATTAAAATATCTCAAACTATGTGTGATTTTAAATCTGCAACAGCATATCAAAAAATGTAAAGACCAAAGGTGGCTTACTGGTTTCTTAAATGAGTACTTCTCTAGCATCCTGAAGTTTCCGTTATATAAAAGTATTTACCAGTAGGTTTGTAAAATTGGTTCTTTGTATGGAGGACAGTCCTTTTTCACATATCCAGATCTTTTCAAAAGTGGTACAAATTGGCAGCTGGGGTACCATCAGTTCCCAAAAATGAGCATTATCATTGGGCTTATTTGAATGATTTAGAATGAGATTCAGTGCCCATATCTTAACTGTTCAGTTATCTCTACGGCCATTCTCACCCTTTTAGAGTGAGTTACATGCAGGGTATGTGAAACCAAGGGTGGTTTATTATCCAGTCTACTTTATCCTTAACTTGTTCATAGATATTGATTTACTAATGATTTTCTTATTAAGAATTATGGGGTAATAAAATGAAGTGTTTGCTCTCCATTTACTAAATAACTGTAAACTCTGGCTTTTCATCAAAATAAAAATTCCATTGTTTTATGTTTTAAAATGTTTAGCATTTGTCTATTATATAATACATTCTATTTCCACACACACACACACAAAAAACAAGCCAAATATAGGGATTTACACACTATTAGAATCTGTGCTATCCTGTAATGTCTACTTAGCTGGCATCGTTGGGATAAGAAGTTATATCTACATCAGTGAAACTCACTCCATAAAGTACAAAAATCATTTCAACCATTTTTCTAAAATGTATTGCCTGTTTCTATTTTTTGTTAATATGTTATTGATTTCAGAGGGAGGAAATGAGGAGAGTGAGGAGCATCAATGAGGAGAGAGAAATACCGATTGTCCACTTCCTGCACAACCTAGCCTGCAACCTGGGCATGTGCCCTGACCAGGAATCAAACAGTGACCTCCTGAGCCACACCAGCTGGGCTTGTTTCCTATATTTTTAAACAGAAAATTCTTGAACAAAATTCGGTACTATTTTCAACTCTATCACTACTATTTTTAAAGTTAAAACATGGGTCACAATAAGTTATAATATTAGTAGGTCAGTGAACCTCAGAAGGGTTTCCTTTCTCATCACAAACCTAGGGAGTAGCTTTTCCCCCCTTGGTTCAGAGGGTTGGATGATCTCATTTCCAGGGGCCAGTATCTCAGGCAATGCCACTATCCAGGCCATAGGAGTAAGAAAGGGACAGGGCAACTGCCTAGGGTTTGGGGGATAATGCTGCTGCCGTACTCTACAGTATCGATTCCATAACTTATGCTGTGTTTTTCATTCAGTTCAAAATATTTTTTAAACTTCCGTTGTGACTTTTTTCTTGATTCATGATTTATTTAGAAGTTTGTTGTTTACTTTTCATATATTTGAGAATTTCCTAGATTTCTTTCTGTTGTTGATTCTAATTTAATTCAATTGCAATAGCAAACATATTTTTATGGCTTCAATTTTTTTTTTTTTACTTTCTTGACCTAGAATATTGTCTATCATGGAGAATATTTCATATGCACCTAAAAAGAATAAGTATTCTGCATTTGTTGGATGTAGTGTTCTCTATGTCAGCTAGTTTGTATTGGTTAATTGTAGAGAGCGACTGAAAAGGCACATGAGCATTTCTCTGATTATTGTCAGTTGAGTCCACTGGCGCAGGCAGAGCCACATCCTGGAAACATACCATGCCAGAGGTATGTATGTTGTCAGCCTGACCCTTAGCTCAGGTGCCAGGGGATGGGTTTCATTATCTAAGTTCAGCCAAGCACAAGGAATGGACACAATTATCCAGGTTCAGCCAGGAGTGACAATTACAGTGAAGCCACAGGAATGAACAATTTATCTTTAATCATTATTTCACATGATTTCCTTTGTTTTAAACTCTAATAAAACTTCCTGGAATCAGGCTATATATAATAAACATGCTGCACCAGCTCTGGGTCACTGTCCCTCAATCAGAGGGTTGCATCCCACCTGGTCCCAGCTTTCCCTACTATCTCTGTCTCCTTTTTTTCCTTTTCTTAATCCCCAGCCACCCCTACTCAGGAACTCGTCCTCTCTCTAGCTGTGCTGATCACAGTAAAAAAAGAAAACTTATAGTTAATAGTTTTAATCAAATATCTTTTATGCTTGATTTTGTCTAGTTGGTCAATCCATTATTGTGAGTGAAATAGTGAAATTTCTGAATATGGTTATTAAATTGTCTGTGTCTATATTCAATTGTTAGTTTTCCCTTCATGAATTTTGAGGATTTGTTAATAGATATATGTACATTTAAATTTTTATATCTTTTGAATATATTGACAAATTTATCTGTATAAAATGTCACTCTTTTTAGTAATGTTTATTGTCTGTAAGCTTGTATTACCTAATATTTATATGGCCCCTTTTTATGGTTACTATTGGCATGGTAGATATCTTTTCCATTCATTTACTTTATACCTATTTGTATATTAGAATCTAAGGTGTGTCTCTCATAGATCCCGTGTTTCCCCGAAAATAAGACATCCTCCAAAAATAAGACCTAGCGCATGGAAAGATAAGACATCCCCTGAAAATAAGACCTAGCGCAACTTTGGGAGAAAAAATTAATATAAGACACTGTCTTATTTTGGGGGAAACAGGGTAGCATAGAGTGGGAAATTATTTTATATAATGTCCCAATCTACCTCTGTCTTTTTATTGAGGTGTTAAGATCATTCACATTAAGATCAATTATTTATATGGTTGGATTTACATTCATCATTTTGTTATTTTTAAAACATTTCTTTGTAGTTTCTGTGGGTATCACAATATGCATTTAAGTTAGCACAATTTGTATTAATACTAGAGGCCCAGTGCATGAAATATGTGTACTCAGAGGGTGAGGGGTGCACTCAGCCCCGCCTGTACCCTCTCTCAGGCCCGGAGCCCTTTCAGGATGCCCAACTGATGGCTTAGGCCCGTGGTCTGCAAACTGTTTGCCAACCACTGGCTTAGGCCCACTCCCCATCAGTCGGGCATCCTTAGCACACGCAGTGGCAGGAGAGGCTCCTACGACCATCACTGTGCTCGCCAGCCATGAGCCCAGCTTCTGGCTGAGCAGTGCTCCCCCTATGGAAGTGCACTGACCATCAGGGGGCAGCTTCTTCATTGAAGGTCTGCCCCCTGGTGGTCAGTGGCAACACAGTGACCAGTCATTCTGTCATTGGACTGAAACCAGTTCTCCAACATCCCCCTAGGGGCCCTGGATTGCTAGAGAGCATGGGCCAGGCCAAGGGACCCCACTGGTGCATAATTGGGGCCACAGAGGGATGCAGGAGGTTGGCCAGACGAGGAGGGACCATGGGAGGGCTACAGGGCGTATCTGGTCTGTCTTGCTCAGTCCCCGTCAGACCCCAGCAGCAAGCTAACCTATCAGTTGGAGAGTCTGCCCCCTGGTGGTCAGTGCATGCCATAGCAACTGGCTGACTGCCCCTTGGTGGTCAGTGCACATCAGAGCCAGCAGTTGAGAGGACTTAGCATATCATTAGCATATTGCCCTTTGATTGCTTGAACGGCCAACTGGCCGACCAGATACTTAGCATATTAGTCTTTCATTAAACAGGATGAAAAATTCCAGTAAAATATAAAAACTATGCTTCTATACAGTGGAACTCTATCACCTTCCTTTGTGCTATTCTTATCATATAATAATCATATAATACATCTGTATTTGTATAAATGCAACTATAAATTATTATAATTATTGCTTTTTCCATTGTTGCATCTTTTAAATAAATTAAAAGGAGAAATAAGAAAAAACATTCACAATTTTTAAAATATTTAATCAAAATCTTTCGTAATAACATATTTTTACTAGTTCTGGTTCTTTGGGTTGCCATCTTTTATTATTTCCTTTCAGCATAAAGAAATTTATTTAGTATTTCTTGTACGTTAACAAAATACCACAGTATGAGAGACTTAAACAACACAAATTTGCTTTCTCACTATCTAGAAGCTGGAAGTCTAAGATTAAGGTGCCAGATAGGGCTAGTTTCTGGTGAAAGCTCTTTACATGGCTTCCAAGTAGCACCTTTCTTGCTGTGTCCTCTCTTTCTTCTTTGTTCAGGTGGAGGGGATGAGAAGGCACAGGTCCTATCAGATTAGGGCCCTATGCCTATGAACTCATTTAACCTCGTCTCCTTAAAGGCCTGATCTCCAAACGCAGTCACACTGAGGATCAGGACTTCCACATGTGAATGTGGGGAAGGGGACACAATTTTGACCATAACAGAGTTCTTAAATGCAATCAGCAAAAACAAGATGCATAAAAAGAAATTTGATAATGGTATATCATTAAAATGGACAATGTCAGTGCTTTGAAAACTGAGAAAATAAGACAAGACATAAACTGGGAGAAAATAACTGCAAATCATTTATCAGATAATGAATCTGTATCTAGAATATATATAAGGAATTCTTAGAATTCAGAAGAGAAAACAACCCAATTTTAAAAGGGCAAATAATCTGAATGAACATTTTACCAAAGAAGATGTATAAATGTCTTATGGGTTCATGTAAGATGCTCAGTCTCATTTAACATTAAGGTAATTCATATTGAAGCCAGAATGAAAAACACTACGCAACTACTAGAATAACTTTAACCAAAAATGAGAACCAATGTCAGTGCTGACAAGTAAAAAAAAACACAGAATGCTCATAATATAGCTGATGGGAGAAGTAACATTGGATAGCCACCATGGAAAACAGTTTGGCAGTTTCTTTAAATGTTAAACATAAACTTACCATATGACAAAACAATTTCACACCTAAGAATCTACCCAAGAGAAAGGAAAATATTATGTCCATACATAAATGTTCATAACAGAATTATCCAATGTCTATCAAGTGTTAAATGGATAAACAAATGTTAACCACATCTATTTAAAAATAACCATTAATGCCCTAGCCAATTTGGCTCAGTGGATAAAGCATTGGCCTGCGTGAACTAAAGGGTCCTGGGTTCAATTCCTGTCAAGGGCATGTACCTCAGTTGCAGGCTCCTCCCCGACCTGAGACCTAGCCAGGGCAAGTGCAGGAGGAAACTTATTGATGTGCTTTTCTCACATCCATATTTCTCTATGTCTTTCCCTCTCTCTCCCACTATCTCTAAAAATCAATGGAAAAATATCCTCAAAAGAGAATTTTTATAAAAAATAAATAATTAATAAACTATTTATCAGTGCTACCAAATGGACAAACCTAAGTGAAAGAAGCCCAATGAAAAACATACACATCATATATTTTCATGTATATGAAATGTCCAGAAAAGGCAAAATTATAGAAACAAAAATAAATCAGCAGTTGCCAAGGGCTGAGAATGGAAGCAGGGAAAAACTAAAAATAAGCATGTCAACTGAAATGTTCTAAAAGTAGACAGTGTAAATTTACATAATTCTGTGTATGTACTAATAACTACTGAGTTGTATACACTTACAAAGAGTGAATTCTGTGGGATGCAAACTATGTCTTAATAAAAGTGTTAACACTAAAGTATTATCAAAGTATTGACCATTTATAAGCAAGACTTGATTCATTGTATTTATTTTTTTATTCTTCTAAGATACTTAGAATAAAGGTATACACACAGGTCCAGATAAGTATTTGTTAGATAAATTGATGAAGAAGACAAATTATCTTCCTTTCTTATAAAAATAACAGAATAAAAGGCTTATTCTGTCTGAGAACTGGTAGATTCTGGGATACAGATTGAGGCAGGAGGCTCAATAAAAGAGATTCTCTGTAACTTTCTTGGAGAAATGTATTCTCTTCATATGAATCATTGAGATATCAGTCAGATAAGATGCTATCAGATTAGGGCCCCATTCCTATTTTCTGTATTTGAAGTTTTAGTAGTTTGACATAAGGAAATGACAAATATTAAACAAACAGAACATCCTAATGTAAGTATTTGCTTTTACCATAAAAACTTTAAATTCCTTATTAGAAGTAATACCAGGCACATATACATACTTTGTAAGGTTGTATATAATAAAATAAAATAAATTATATAATAATATTGATTGTGAAAAATGCATCTTACATTTACTACTTCTGAATCATTACTTGTATTATTTGCTTGGATTTTCTCTGGAACTACAATCTGTAGAGATGAATTTTGAAAATCTTAAGAAATAAAAGAAAACAATTAGTAACTGTGTCTTAAACCTAACTAAATATTTGTTGATGTTGTTTTGTAAGATTCACTTATGCAAATATGAATTACTACTGTATATTCCTATAATAATCTTTAAAACAATTTAAAAACAGACAAAATAGTTAGAAGACAACATAAAAAGCACAGGGGAAAGTATCAACTTACACAAAACTTGCTGTTCCTAGAAAATAGAGCAAAAATAATCAAAGATAAACTTCAAGAAAACTTTCCTGAACTAAAATATTTGAAACAATAGAGTAGAAAGTATTATAATAAAAACCAATAATAATTAAAATTCAAACTATTCTACTAAAGTTATTGGTTGCCTAAGACAAATAATTCTATGGACATATGAGCAAAAAGAAAAAAAAAGTCATACTGAGCATACTGGGAGAAAAGCAGACTGGCTTGTGAATTTTACACCAGTTTTCAATGTTAAAAAACTGAATAACAATATCTTTTTAAAATCTTCATGAAAAAAATATCGAACCAGTAATTATTTTACCCAGCAAAACTGTTATTGAAATATGGAGTTGAAAGATAGATATTTACAAGCAAAATCTCAAAGAAATATAGTTCACATGTGCCTGTCATCCAAGGCAAACGAACTTCTCCCAATAAAGATATCAACAGATTTGAGGTCCAGTAGTAGAGAGCATTAAATAAACTTAAATATAGAATAAAGATTAAAATAATTCTTTATGGGAATTGTGGTTATTTAATAAAATGCAAATGTTATAAACCATGATTATGTAGACATAAAAAACATATACAATGTCACGAAGTACAGCAAACAAGGACACCATATGTGCATACTGATTTCCTTAAATTTATTGCATCATGGTCCAAAAAGTGTGACTTAAAGTTGAAAATCAAGTGGTATATCAAAAACATATTGTTTAATGATATAAAGATATAGAAGAACTAAAACCAGAGTCATGTAATAAAAGGGAGAGCAGGCGGTAGGAAGAAGTAACAAGATACTAAATTCTCTAAGCACTCACAATGAGGAATCACTAGTTAACTACCTATATGAAGGAGTAAATCTATTATATAACACAGATTAAAAGTATAACAAATTAGGAGAAGAATACACAGGCACCCAAAAAGTAAAGCAAGTTACAGATTTTTATGGTAAAGGACTTTTTACTAAAGCAAAAGTATGAAATCAATAATGTATGACATAAATAAGAAGCACTCAGATTAAAATATCTGTCATATCAATAAATGGAAGTAGAATGAAGTAACCAACTAAAAGAAAAATCCTCAGATTGGATGCACAAAAACAAAACCCAGTTATTCAGACCTGTGAAATAACGAATACTGGACCTAAGCTAATCCTAAATTTTGAGGACCTTAAAATATGACTGTGGTTCACTTCAGCAAAAGATGTATGCTTACCTGAGACAGTCAGGTGGTTAACAGAATTTAGGTTCAAATCAATGACTGTACTCATGGGTTCACAAGGCAATCCTATCATAAATTGCTCAATTATGCAAGTGTGTGGAAATCGACATAATCAATAACTTGTGGAGTCCCCACCTAGCCTACCTAACCAATAAGGATGAGGATTATTAGAGTAGGAAGGGCCAGACAAAAACCTCTAAATATCTTTGCACCATCACCAAACCAAACGTCTTTCTGAATCCAGAAAGTAGCCCCACTATGAAAAGAATTAAAATGTACAAGGGTAGTGCGTATTTTATTTGTTTGATCTGTGCAAATGATTTAATAGAGAATCAGCTGTTGTAAGTTTAACCAGTTGATGGCTGAAATAAACACTGCTCAAAGTAAGGTCTCTTTAATGAAGCAAATTAACACAGGTATTGCTGTTTAATGACACAGAGAGGTGCTGTTTTCTCCATCCCAGTCAGCAGGGAATCACCACAGCAAGTTCGCATTTTCACTTGGCAGTGATAGCAGTGTACCTTCTCCATCCCAACCACCACCCCCTTCCTGTCTGAATGTCAAACTGCACACCAGATGACTGGGTAAAGATGGGGTCCCTATGCAGGATGGAACACCACTCAGCTGTGAGAAAGGATGACATACTGCAGTTTGTGACAGCGTGGATGGGTTCTGAGAATGTCCTGCGAGCAAGGTGTCAGGCTGGAAACGTTAAGAATCACATGACTTCACTCCTACCCGTGTTTCCCCGAAAATAAGACATCCTCCGAAAACAGGACCTAGCGCATGGAAAAATAAGACATCCCCTGAAAATAAGACCTAGCGCAACTTCGAGAGAAAAAGTTAATATAAGACACTTTTATTTTCGGGGAAACAGGGTAGGACAAAAAATGACCATCTCTGGTTCTGCTTCAGCCTAGACCCTAAGCATACCACCACCCTCTGTGGGAGATAGAATTTATCCTCCCCCAAAATGTCCCTGTTTTAATCCCAGGAACCTGTAAATCTAGAAATGCGTGGCAAACTGTAATTGAGAATTGTTTGCTAGTCAGCGGACCTTTAAATACGGAGATTATCCTGGATGATCTGGGGCCTGAATTCAAATGAGAAGGAATTGACCAGTGGAAGAGGGGGAGCAGAAGAGAGAACTCCAGAGACCCCAACCCAACGCTCCTGGCTTTAAACACGGGGAAAGGGGGCCACAGGCCACGGGGTGCAACAGGCATTAGAGTTTGGGGAGGGAACTCGAGGAAACAGATGGTCTGCGATGGCCTCCGGGAGCCGAGGGAAGTGGGTTCTGGGGAGTTTGGGGGGAAGGGTCGGGAAGGGGAGGGGGCGCAGTGTGACCTACACGAAAGGCGGAAGGCAAACCCGGAGAGTCAGGGGTTTGTCCTGAGCTCATTGAGATGATCTGCGCTCGCAGGAGTCACTGTAAGGCCGGACGCGCCCAGCTTCCAGGGGGCAGGGCAAAGGAGACCGGCGGCCGGCCGGGGCCGGGCTTTCCGTGGGGCCCGGCCTCGGTGGGCCCCGGGGGCAGAAGGAGGGGAAGCCTCTCCTCCGCTGGGACGGGCCCGGCGCCCTGGCTTACCCGGGCTGCACCTGAGCAGAGCGCCGAGGCCCGCCAGCAGCAGCACCGAGCGGAGCATGCTGCCGGGTCTGAGGCCGCAGGACGCGGCCGTTGGCGCCCCGCACGTCCCCTCCCCGCACGTTCTCCCCCAGTACGTTCTCCCCGCACGTTTTCCTCCTCGCACGTTGGCGGGGCCGCGTTCTCATCTCGCGAGGCCGCCACGCCCATTGAAGTGCCCGCTGTGTTAAGACCAGCCGGACCCTAAGCCCAATCTCCTGGTTCTCCAGCCCAGCCGCTTCCTCCCCGGGGGTCAACCCCCAAACACCGGTCCCTTCCCGTCCATGGACGGAGAGAACTGACCCGTTGACTCTGTGCTGTTCTGTATCAGACACGTCCGGATGCTTGGAAAGGGCCACACTTTCTGGATTTCAAACCGTAGCTCCAGGTGACCGGGCAAAGATGTGGTCCACGTGTACCATGGAATACTGCTCTGCTCTGAGAAAAGATGAAATAGGCCGTGTGTGACAGCATGGATGGGTTTTGAGAATGTCAGCAGAATGAAGGGCAGAAAATGTTCAGAATCGTTATGACTTCCCTCATACCATATAAAATGGAAGGCAACAAGTGAACACACAAGTAAAACAAGCAAAAACTCATAAACAACAGGCAACAGTACGGTGGTTACCAGAGGGAAGGAGTGGGGCGAGTCGTAAAGGACAAAGGGGGTCAAACAGATGGTGAGGGAAGGTTTGACTTTGGGTGGTGGGCACACAGATGATGTACCATGGAGTACACTTAAAAACTACATAATCTAATTAACCACGGTCACCCCAAAAAGTTTAATGTTAAAAAAAAAATGAAAATTTAACAAAACTGTAATAACGCAAATATACATATTCACATTTACTAAAGCTGGGTTTCTTTAAGAGCAAACAAAAGAAACTAATTGGTATCTAAAACAAAACAAGATTCCAAGATTAGGAAAAGTGAGGTTTTGATATCTTTGGGAAGAGTAAGGGTTTTTGTTTCGTGCGGGCACGCCTGTGTGTGTGTGTGTGGTTTTCCTGGACCTACTGTCCAAAAGCACTCTGCAACCAGACTACTCTTTCTTCCAGTCTGTCTGGTTCTCCCCAGGGCCTTGGCTCCCATTCATGTGATGTCATTCTCTTATTTAGTGACTTTTCAGTTCTATGAATTCTTCTGTGATGGGAATGAAATGGACAAGATTCTCGTCTATAGTCACAGTATGTATGTTCCAGTAGAAAATCCTAGCCAAATTCATCAGAACAGTATTCATCATTTTCTGCTTTCAGAACCCAGGCTGCCACCTAGTTCCTCCTACCCACAATGCTTTTACTACCAGGACTTGCGGTCTTTCTTGAATGAACATTGGCTTATTCCCTTGGATTACAATGTCTCCTAGGGGGATCAAGCATGCAACTCAGTTATGTACCCTGACTGGGAATTGAAACAGGACCTCCTGGTTTATGGTCCACACCCAACCACCACGTCACACAGGCGGTGTTTTTGTTCTTAATATATTTTTATTGATTTCAAAGAGGAAGGGGGAGGGAGATAGATATAGAAACATCAATGGGATAAAATCATTGATTGAAAAATACAAATATTTCAGTCTTATATGAATTCATTCAGAGATTTAAATTGAAATGAAGATTCTTCATTGACATTTTTTATAATTTTTAATGTATATCTGATTGTTAAAATAAATGTACTATTTTCAGAGAACTGAAATATGTCTTCTTCAAAACTTTTCCTTTAATAACATCTCTATAATGAAAGCCTAGGTGATGGTTAAGTTAGAATAACCAGAATGACCAGTTGCTATGGTGCACACTGACCACCAGGGGGCAGACACTCAATGCAGGAACTTCCCCGTGGTGGTCAGTGTGTCCCACGGTGGGAGTGTTGCTCAGCCAGAAGCTGGGCTTACAGCTGGTGAGCGTAATGGTGATGGCAGGAGCATCTCCTACCTCTGAGGCATCATTAAGGAGCAGCGAGCCAAGTGCTAAGGAGCAGTGAGTAGGTGAGCAGTAAGAAGCAAGGGGTCCAGAACTGAGAGAGATATTCACCGAGGGGTCCTGGACTGTGAGAGGGTGCAGGCTGGGCTGAGTGCATGAATTTCGTGCACCGGACTTCTAGTTGTATATAATTTGAAAGAAGTCTAAAAAATTAGTGAAATACCTGTAAAAGATTGACTAGTACAGTAGTTTAGCATGATATACCGTATTTTTCGGACCTTAAGACGCACCGGACCATAAGACGCACCAGTTTTTAGAGAAGGGAAATGAAGAAAAAAAGATTCTGAAACAAATAGTGTCCTAAAATATTTTATGTGCATTAAAACCCAACATCACAGTCATAAACACATGTAATCAACCCTGTAAAGTAAACAGCAGCATTTAGAACCATTTTAGAGCCGGGCAAGCACACAGAGACCACACAGAGCCGGGCAAGTAAAAAAACTTTTTTTTAAAAGTATATGTGTAGGCTATATTTGGACCATAAGACGCAGGGACTTTTTCCCCCCACTTCTGGGGGGGGGGAAAAATGCGTCTTATGGTCCGAAAAATACGGTAATTAATTATAAGTTTTAATTAATCCTAATAAAAAGGGAATATGCTAATTGACCATCACACCCTCATAATGATGGCAATGCCCACAGCCAATGAGGGAATATGCTAATTGCCTGCCATGCCCTCAAAGATAGCAGCACCCACAGCCACAAGTTGGTGGTGCCCAGTTCCCTTAGCCCCACTGGGATAGCAGGCATATGGGATGGCCAGGCCCCCCTCCTGGTGGGTCCGGCCACACCACATGCCTGCCCCCAGAGTCTCCTAGTTCCCCCAGTCCCCCAAGCCCCCAGGGCCGGCCAGAGGAGCAGGCAAGCCTCAGATGGCAGCTGCCCAGCCAACGCCTGAGGCACAAGCAAACCTCAGATGGGCCCAAGGGTCAGGTAACCAGGGCCGGCAGTGAAAGCAGCAGAGGTGTGTTGGGGGCATCGCATTCCCATGATCGCCTCCCACCCCTTAAGGCTCGAGGACTGTGAGAGGGGGCAAGCCGGGATGAGGGACACCCCCTCCAGTAAATGAATTTTCATGCACTGGTCCTCTAGTAAGGTTATAAACAGTTGAGTAGAGAGTTACTAGGCAACACAAACAGAATTTCAAGTAATTTATTGTAAATGTTATATTTGCATATGTATATATACACAAACCAAGTTTTCTTTGAAAAACTAATGAAATTCAGTTAATAAACCTATTATTAAACTTTATTATGAAAGATTATGTAAAATTTTTAAGTGCTTAAAATTTTATGATCCATAACATTTCTTCCATAGTAAAAATTCATTTTTAACAGTCATGATAACTTATAGACACCACGTAACATTTTTGCACTTATCTAAGAAAACCTTTCTTCCTTTCTCTAGCCTAATTCCTTTGGAAATATTAGTGTCAAGAAAGACATGTTCCAGCACACTTTAGTAAATGTAAACATTCTAAATTATATTAAAAGCAAGCTTTGAAGTTTCAGATTTTACACTTAAAGTGCTTATGAAATTATCAACTGGTTTTATAAGCTCAATTGATTAAACATATAATTGTTCCTGCTTTATACAGCCATGAATCAACAGCATTTATCTGATCAGTTCTATTAAATACTTCGTACCTTAAGGTTTATACTTTATTAAAATAATGCTATTGCAAAAGGATGTCATGTTTTAACATGATTCACAATAGAATTCTATTAAATTAATTTTTCTAATATTAATTATCCATAGATAGAGCCATAGACTCTGTTATCTACAGAATCCATAGATTCCCTTATCTATAGAATGATCGTAAAAATGGAAGATGACTGTGTGTGAATATACACATATAGACCTTTACTGTATTTTGTACTTAAAAATATTATGGACCTTAATTGTGGGATTTGTGCATTCTTTCAAAGACAGAATAAACTTTTATTCAAGAATCTAGCATATGATGATGATTAATCTGTGCAAGATGAAAAATTTATATTATTAGTAGTAAATTAATCAGTTTTCACAGGTATTAGATTATCACATGTTCAACCTGAAACTACATTAATGATAACTAAGATCAAAATTCATAATTACATTTAAGCATATAATGACAAAATTTAACCAATACAGTTAATTTGAGGATTATTACAGTAACATGTTCAAAATAACAATCCATGTTAGAGACATTAACTTCACAGATGACTGAATACAACTTATTCAGTGATAGAAATGAAAATGTTATTTTAAATTCCCTGACTTTGTTAAACTTCTTATATTTCTCAATTCCCAATATTCAATTTTTGTTTTTCTGTGTTAACAAATGAAAATGTTATTTTAAATTCCCTGACTTTGTTAAACTTCTTATATTTCTCAATTCCCAATATTCAATTTTTGTTTTTCTGTGTTAGCTATGTTTTTGCGGTGTTTTATTTTCATTCATAGTTGCAGCAGGAGGAAAGGATTTTCAAGAAAATATCAGGAAAAAAAACTATTAGCTTCCCTGAAGATATCGACAAAAGAAAAGGTAAAACAATCAAGTGAGGGAGCTATATAAAGGAGGTTTAGGAGCAGGACGAACAGGAATTAAATTTCCCTGAGATGATACTTTCGGTTGGGGTGGAGGTGGCCTGTGAGAAGAAAAAACAGTTAATCATTTGTTTAGATGGAATAAAATGGCAATTCATTTCAAACCCAACATAACACCATCCTTAACATTATTAACCATTCTTAAGAATATATTTTATTCTGAGACTATTATTAGTCTGATACGCCATGGGTAAAGATCTTGAAACATAGTCTAAAATGGATGCTTACATTAAATTAATGCTATTCTATAATCAACAATGTTGTGTGGAGGTTCTGGCTTATGTTTGAAAAAGAACAGTGCATCTCTGGCCCGTAGGGCTCAGTTGGTTGGGCATTATCCCATGCACCAAAGGGTTGCTGGTTCGATTCCCAGTTAGGGCATATGCCCAGATTGCAGGCTCGATTCCCAGTGGGAGACCAGAAGGAGGTAGCAAATCAATGTCTCTCTCTCTCTCTTTCTCTCTCTCTAAAAATCAATAAAAATAAATAAAAAGAAAAACACATGAAATTCAAAGACAAATAGTAAAAAGCAAGTGAGGAAACAAGTGAGGAAACATCCTTTGTGCTGTTAGTATTTAAGGGCAGGAAATTATATAAATATAAATCTTACATATATGCACATCATTGAAATTCCAGCTCTCTCAAACGTAATATCCACTCTAAGAATTAAACTGGCTGTAACTTCTATACCTGTCCTTCTCAATCCTCATATTTTAACCTGTGGATACCTTTTCCTTAACCACTTTGATCAATTGTAGTATACCATTAATCCAATAACACAACATTACCTGGTGAATATGTCTCACAAGATTTATATATTCTTCCCTTGATGATAAATTGGATTTCAACACACTCGTATTGTATTGAATTGCCTCAGTGTTGCAATTCAACTATAATTTGAAGGACTTTTGGGAGGGGGTGAGAAGTGAGGTGCATTTTATGTAATGCAAAATATCCTATATAATAGAGAGGGAATATGCTAATTGACCCTCACACCATTTCAAAGATGGTGGCACCCACAGCCTATGAGGAGGGAATATGCTAATTGACTACCATGCCCTCAAAGATGGCAGCAACCACAGCCACAAGATGGCAGCGTCCATTCCCCTCAGCACCGCCAGGGTGGCAGGCATGCGGCAAGGCCTGCCTCCAGAGTCCCTCATTCCCCTAAACCCCCCAGCCACCCAGGGCCAGCCCAAGGCACAGGCAAGCCTCGGATGGCAGCTGCCCAGCAGCCCAGGGCCACCCGAGGTTCAGGTAACCAGGGCTGGCCGAGACTTGCACTGCTGGTAGTGGCAGCAGAAGAGGTGTGATGGGGGCATTGCCTCCCCTGAGGGCTCCTGGACTGTGAGAGGGGGCAGGCTGGGCTGAGGGATGCTCCCTCCAGTGCATGAATTTTCATGCATCAGGCCTCTAGTAGTTAATAAATTTTCTCCTTTTTGCTGATTTTAAGCCAATCTATTGAGTCTTTAATCTGATTATTTTTTTTTAAGTTTCTAGTTCTGTGCTTAAATTCTCAATTTTGACTATTAATTCCATGACATAATCATCACAATTATTTTAAAATCCATGTCTGATAACTATTAACTGAATACCCTCCAAATCTTATTCTAAAGGTTAATTGCTTTTCTTGGTTTTAGTCACATTTTCCTTTTCTTATATGTCTGGCTTTTTCTCAAGGAAGGAGAGGTAAATATTAAAAAACAAAACAAAACAAAACAAAACAAAAAAACCTGTAGGAATAAGTTGAGAATCTAGTTCACTATTACCCCTGTGTTGCAATGCAAAGCCTGGGATGTTTGTCAGGGTATCTGATCCTTGGCAGGGCTCCAATTTCTGTCCCCCTCAACTCTCTGCGTTTGTTGAAAGCTTTCCTCAGCTCCCTAACCTCTTAGTTCTCACTTTATAGACACACACATCTACAACAGAAAAATGGTCCCTAAAGCTGGGATCATCACCAGGCTGTGTTCCTCTCCTGGGCCTTAGCTTCACAATTCCTCGTTTCTTTGGAAGTTCACTAGTGTCTAATCCAGCCCACCTGGTTTCCCATTCCCAAAGGTCCTTCTTTCTGAACCGTGCATTCACCAAAGGCTGCAGCAGCGGTTTACTGTCTTGCTGAAGCTTCTTAAAAATTTCATTTGACACTGCACTAATATGACAACACTTACATACAATTCTTAAATTAATGAACTATCTATACTGTCAGCAATAAATACCTGTCCTACATCAAATCAAAATAGAAGGAAAAATATTAGCCATTATTTCTGAATTTCATTCTGGACAAGTAATCTAAACAAATTCATTTCAAACCTTGATGGGAACTGCTGAGGCTGCTTCACTGCATATGTTGGTACAGGAAATCTGTTTTCATATACATTCTACAAGAGAAAAAAGTTATTATCACAATGCACTCATAAATATATTTTCTATTCAGTTATTTTCCATATAAAAATAACCAATATATTTATTGGGTCGGCAGCTAAGTAATTGCGGGTTTCACACATATATGGCTTCAGTTGAATTTTTAGGTTTGCAGACATAGTACAAATGTAAAACACATTTTGTTATTTGATAGTTGGCTATTCAGCTGTTAATCAGTAAAAAAAGTTTTTTGATCTGTTTTGTAGTTTTTGTTTGGCGTTCGTTGAAAAATGGAAAATCAAAAGGAACATTTTTGTCATATTTTGCTTTTTTATTTCCACAAAGGGAAAAACGTATCCCAAGCTCATAAAAAGTTATGTGTTATTTATGATGACGAAGCCTTAAAAGAACGGCAGTGTCAAAATTGGTTTGCCAAATTTCGTTCTGGTGATTTTTCACTCAAAGATGAAAAACGCTCTGGTCGTCCAGTTGAAGTTGATGACGCCCTAATCAAAGCAATAATCAATTCGGACTGTCACAGTACAACACGTAAGATTGCAGAGAAGCTTCATGTATCACATACATGCATTGAAAATCACTTAAAACAACTTGGCTATGTTCAAAAACTCGATACATGGGTTCCTCACGAACTGAAAGAATCACAGTTAACGCAACGCATTAGCAGCTGCGATTTGCTAAAGAAACATAGTGAAAATGATTCATTTTTAAAACGACTGATAACTGGCGATGAAAAATGGGTTGTTTACAACAATATCAAGCGGAAAAGATCATGGAGCAGGCCAGGTGAACCAACTCAAACAACATCAAAAGCTGATATTCATCAAAAGAAGGTTTTGTTATCAGTTTGGTGGGATTACAAAGGAATTGTCTACTTTGAACTCTTACCACCCAACCAAATGATCAATTCTGATGTCTACATTGAACAACTAACGAAATTAAACAATGCAGTTAAAGAAAAGCGGCCCGAATTGACAAATCGAAAAGGTGTTGTATTCCATCATGACAATGCAAGGCCACACACATCTTTGGTCACTCGGCAAAAATTAATGGAGCTTGGTTGGGATGTTTTGCCACATCCACCATATAGTCCTGACCTTGCACCATCTGATTACTTTTTGTTTCGATCTTTACAAAACTCCTTGAATGGTAAAAATTTCAATAATGATGATGATGTCAAATTGTACCTGATTCAGTTTTTTGCTAATAAAAACCAGAAGTTTTTTGAACGTGGGATTATGATGCTGCCTGAAAGATGGCAAAAGGTCATTGATCAAAATGGGCAATACATTACAGAATAAAGTTATTTAGTTCCATAAAAAAAATTGTCTTTGATTTTTTTAAAATCCGCAATTACTTAGTTGCCGACCCAATAAAATCAATGAATAGACAACTTACTTATAATGTTGACATTTAAAAATATTTTACTTATTCAAAATCTTTACCAATGAATATGGAATACTTAATTATTTTAAGGCTATATATATTTAAGTTCAATATTACTAAAATATTATAATCAACTACATTATTTAAAACATAACACATTTCCTATGTCAATATATTTTAAATAAAATCTTCCAAAAAATATATTGCCAAATCTATACAGTACCTAAATAGTACTATTGTACAAATACTACTAATCTGCTTTTGGAATTCCTTATATTCTTCCTTGACAAGGTGGTTGAAAGAAAGTTTTACAGCAAAGTGAGACTTTATAACACAGCCTTAAATAAGAGAGTAAAGTAAGAAAATTTTTCACATATTACATTACATTAGAAAAAGTCAGGGAAGATCGGATGAAATTGCTAAATCACTGTGAAGTGTTCTTTATTAAGATGGTCTCCATTATCTACTAAAGCTCTATTAGTGGCAGAATATGCACAGTGATGAACTAGAGCTTACACATTCTATGGCTCCTGCTATGGGACAGTTGTTCTGCTATTTTTTTGCCCATGGAATGATTTGTTTATACTATGAAAATAGAGAAGAGATGCAAAAACAAATTATCTCCATCCTCATCCATCAAGCCTAGGTACAGCATTAAAGGGATAAAGTCTACTTCTTGGCATTTATTGTACATATTCTGTTATATGTATGTAAAAAATCAATGTACATAAAACATCTTTTTTTTATAGTAAAAAGATTTGAAACAACCTGTTTTTAAATGTATGGTAAATCCATAAGATGGAATGCTATGACACTAAAAAAAAAAAATGGGGTACATACTCCTTACTCACAATGGGACAACCCATCAAGCACCATGAACAATCACAGTAACATAGTATCACAAAAAATAAAATAACAATTCTACAGAAACCAAACTCAAAAGTGATGAAAGACTGGTATCTAAATGACAGAGAATTCTCAATACCTGTTATGAAGCAACTCAATGAAATAGCAAAAAATTCAGAAAGGCAGTTCAGTGAGCTCAGGAATAAAATTAATAAACAAAAGAAGTGTTTTACCAAAGAGATTTAAACTCTAAAATAAAGAACCAAACAGAAATCCAGAGCTAAAGAACTCAATTAATGAGATGAGGAATGTATTATAAAGCATTGGAAATAATTCAGATGGAAGAGCAGAGAGAACTAAGATCTTTTTAAAGTGAAAACATTCTGTGAGAATTATCGGACTCTATTAGGAAGGGCAACCTAAGATAATGGGTATCCCAGATGGAGAAGAGAGAGCCTATTTAAATAACAGATGAGAGCTTCCTAAAGTTGGGGAATAAATTGAACATAAAAGTACAATAAACTAACAGAAAACTTAATTATCTCAATGCAAACAAACAAAAAAACACCATCTCTAAGACACCTTATATTCCAATAATGAAATGCCAATGATAAAGGAAGAATTATAAAGACAGCGAGGGAGGAAAAAGATAGTAACCTACAAAGGAACCCCCGTCAGCTATCATCAGATTTCTCAGCAGAAAAAGGCCAGGAGAGAGGAAATAATATATTCAAAATAATGAAAGACAAAAAATATCAGTGAAGAGTACTCTATCATCCAGCCAGGTTAACAATCAGCGATAAAGAAAAATCAAAAGGCTTTCCCCAACAAACAAAAGTTGAGAGAGTTCACCACCATAAGAACTGCATTACAAGAAATGTTGAAAGCAACTCTTTTACCTGAAATAAAATATAAAAGCACACAAAGCTTAATGACAAATAGAATCAGAAAATGGCAACTCTACTTGTTAAGTAGGGTATTAAAACTTTATTTATAGTAGCATAAAAGTTAAAGGGGGGCCGAAACCGGTTTGGCTCAGTGGCAGAGCGTCGGTCTGCGGACTGAACGATCCCAGGTTCGATTCTGGTGAGGGGCATGTATGTTGGTTGCGGGCACATCCCCGGTAGGAGGTGTGCAAGCGGCAGCTGGTTGATGTTCCTCTCTCATCGACGTTTCTAGCTCTCTATCTCTCTCCCTTCCTCTCTTTAAAAAATCAATAAAATATATTATTAAAAAAAAATTAAAGGGGGGAGCACTTAAAATAAATGTATCTAATTCAAGTTGGTGGCAAACATGGTCATAAAAAAATATTCTGCGACACAAAAACCTAAAAGGGGAGGAGAAAAGGGGCCCAACTTGTATAGGCAAATGAGGATAAACTATCGGAAAAAAGGACTATATTATCTATGAGACATTTTATACAAATCTTAAAACAACAAAAAATCTTGAGCTGAGACATGAAAAGATATAAGGCAAATATATTAAAATAATAGCTAATATTAATATTTTTAAAAATAAGTGAGAGATGATTGTCTTTCTTAATTTCTTATGTAAGGTCTCTACCAACAGCTGAAATGTAAAAATAGCTATTAGGAATTGTTTTAAGGATTTCTAAATATCAACAAGAAAGATTTCACAGGAAGAACATGAAGATATTTTTAAATATGCCAGAAAAACTGAAAGCTTCCTCCACTAAGTTCAGGAATAATATAAGGATGCTGATTTTACCACTGCTATGCAACATAGTGCTGGAAGTTCTAGCCAAAACAATTGGACAAAATAATTAATTAATTAATGGTATTCAAATAGGAAAAAAGAAGTACAACTACTTCTATTTCCAACTACTTCATAATATGATCCGATATATAAGTAGAATATTTCAAAGAAACCACAAGAAAGCTACTAGAGATAATTAAGCAGTGATGCAAAATATGTAATAAAAATGCAAAAATCTATTTTGTTTCTATCCACCAACAATGAACAATATGAAAAGAAAACTAAAATTAAGAAAGCAATTCCATTTACAATAGCATCCAAAGAATAAAATACGTAGGGATAAACTTAACCAAGAAGGTCAAAGACTTGTACACTGAAAATTTACAACCTATTGATGAAAAAATTAAACAAGACCTAAATTAATGGACAACTAACATTCATGGTTTCAAGACAGTATTGTCAAGATCTGTCAACTCAAAGTGATCAACAGATTCAACGCAATCGCTATCAAAGTTCCAATAGTCTTTTTTCCAGAAATGAAAAAGTATTCTCAAACTTATAGAGAAGGAGAGATAGAAATTATTGATTCATGCGTATAGAATTTCTGTTTGGGGTAATGAAATAGTCTTACAAAAAAGACAGTAATAATAACTGCACAATATTGTGAATGTAAATGCCACTAAATTGTACACTTAAAATGATTATGGCAAATTTTATAGCATATATATTTTACTACAATAAAAATATGTCAAGGTTAAGAAAGAACATATATGTAATTTCTAACTTGTATATGTAGGGACTGTGCTGTATTTGCAGTGATATGAAAAAATCTTGAATATATATAATTAAGGAAGAAAGGGGCATAATTTTTGTTTCTTTTTTATTAGAGAAAAAGGAGTAGTATAAGAGACTCCATATATATAAAACATGAGGAAGCATATCTAATCAATTCATTCCACATAAATTGGAAATACTTTAAAAGTCTGAAAATACCAGGTGTTGACAAAGATGTAGGTTGGCAGGAATACTCATACACCACTGACAATTCAATCATCCCATGGTATAACCTACTTGGAAAGCAATTTGGCAATTTCCAGTAAATATTCACATTTCTTTCAACTCAACAATTTAATTCTTATATGACCCTAGATCAATGCTCTCTAAAAAAATGTTCTGCAATGTTGAAAATGTGCTCTCTCTGTGCTGTCCAATACTGTAATCAGTGGTCACATGTGATCAATCAAGCATTTAAAATGTGAAATGAGGAATAAAATTCTTAATTTTATTTCATTTAAAATAAAATTTAAATAGCCAATACTATTAGACAGTGCAGTCTCAGAACTCACAAACATACATGAGAAGACATATAAAATGATCATCTCAGCCATAATCTGGTAATTGTAAATTATTACCTACTAATTTGGTAATCTGAAAATGGATTTTAAAATTGTGTGATAACAGGAAAATTTATTTTTAAATTGTGTGGTACTTACATAATGTAATATAAACATTGAAAATGAATGAACAGGGGCTACATATATTGATAGGGATAAATAAAAAAGCAATGCTAAAGGGAAAAGTAAATTGTAGATAAATGTGTAAAACATCAAACAAAACATTATACAAAGTTTTAAAATATATAAAGTAAAATCATATTCTCCTATATGGGATATAAAACTGAAAGCAACAAATGAGCAAATAAAAAAAAATAATAAAAAACTTAGACACCAAACAACAGTATGGTGGTTACCAGACAGAAGGGTGTAGGAGGGTAAAAAAGGGTAAAGGGCATTAAATATGTGGTGATGGAAAAAGATTTGATTTGAATGGTGGTCATACAATGCCAATATACTGATGATGTATCAGAACTGTACACGTGAAACCTATATAATTTTATTAACCAATGTCCCCCTCAATAAATACAATTTTAAAATAAATTTTAAAATAGAAAAAAGAATTACAAAGTAATATTACATACTAGAGGCCCGGTGCACGAATTCGTGCATGGGTAGGGTGTGGCTGGCCCACCTGATCAGAGGCTGATCAGGCCAGCCAGCCTGGGGGAGGGGCTAAGGGCGGTTGACCAGCTGGCCCCACCCCTGGTTGAACTCCTGGTCAAACTCTCAGTAGAGGGGACAATTTGTATATTAGCCTTTTATTATATTGGATGTTTTAGGATTATATGCTAATGAGAAAAAGTATGTCATTATCCCAATACTTCCTAATACATTCAGAGGAGGAGTGATTACTGGTCCCATTGCTGAGACAATTAAGTGTGTTCCAGTCCAATACCAGGTCTTTGGTAACATGCCTACATAAGCCAGGCAATGAAAACAGAAAGAGAGCAGACATAGAAATAAATAGGGATAGCATGGGACCCATATCATTTTCCAGTCTTGGTTTCAAAACAAAGTACTCTTATGATCTAGATGCTTTCCCTCTCCTCTGAGCCAGGGATCCCACTGGTATTTCTTTTACTAACCCAGAGACCACCTATAGATCACATTCTTAAATTCTTAAGAATTATTTCTAAATCGATGTGACATTTTTTTTTTTAATTTTAAAAATGAGCCCAGCTGGTATGGCTTAGTAATTAAGGGCTGACACCATTAATCAGAAGTAACGGTTTGATTACAAGGACAGGGCACATTTCTGGGATGCAGGTTCCATCTCAGAGAGGGGGAGGTTGGAGGAGGCAGCCAATGTGATTCTCTCTCATCACTGATGTTCTGTTTCTATCTCCCTCTCCCTTCCTCTCTCTGAAGCACATGTGTCAAACACAAGGCCCGCGGGCCAAATCCGTCCCGCCAGGCCTTGCAATGTGGCCCGCACCGCGCTGTCATCACTGCACTCCGCTGTGGTTCCATCACAATGACAGTTTATGACTGTTCAGTAAACCATTCGGCCCGCGATTTAGGCTGGATTTTAGATTTTGGCCCCTTCTCTGATTGAGTTCGACACCCCTACAGTCTGAAGTCAATAAAAACATATTTTTAAATAAATGTGAAATCATAATAATAGTAAAGAAATACAACTTTTCATTTTAAACTTACAGGTCCTCTGGGAGGAGTCACTGGAGAAACGTGTCGAGGAACACTCGGTGGTTGTCTAGAAACTTTTCCTTGATTTTTGCCATCTGATCTGAAAGACAGAATTACTTTTAAGTTAAACAAAGATTAAAATATTTCTACATGACGTATTACGCATACCTTGTATATTCCCCAAAACAGAATAGTGATGTAGAGGTGATGATGATGACAGATAAATTTATCCCATTTTTAACAGCTTTTACACATTTTTTTTATCCTTACAGTACTAGAAAGTTTTATTAACCTGTTTCACAATGAAATGAAATGAAATTCTAAGAAATTATAAAGTTTTGGTCAATGAGACTAGACTTTGACTTTTCTCCTCAATTCTTCCTAAAATCAGAAGAGTAAAAGCATACTCTTAAGCTACAAAATTTCAAGTAGTTACTCTATGAACTAGGAAGTTCAGGAAGAGCAAACGATAAGCTAAAAAATATATGAGTTGAGTTTCAGACATACTGAGGCAAAAGCAAGTCAATTAGAAAGAAATGTATGGGAGATAGCTAAAATTTCGGAGATGCAGATTGGGGAATTACATGATTTGGTCAGTCAAGTGTATAAGAAAGAGAAAGAACAGATAGAAAGATAAATCTGTTGTAGACTATGTTAAAAATTAAAGCTCACATCAGGATACTCTAAGAAAATACTCTGTGTGAGAAAAAATAGAGCAATGAAGTAACGGTAAGCAATCAAGGAGAATATGTATATTTTGAAATCATTAACATAATAAAACTTAATTACTAAGTAATTGCACAGTGCCAGTTAATGTGCTATGGGTTTACTTGTTAATACTTTCTCATTTAATCTGCACATCAACTTTAAGAGATAGGTATTATTGTTGTTATTTTAGAAGAAGTAAAATAGAGTTTTACTATTCAAAGAGTTTTGTTATTTCAGTTCATGAGTTTAACAAATGACAAACTGGAACTTAAATTTAGAGCTGATTACAAGGTCCACTCTTATCTATGCTACATTCTATTGCCAACATGTAAATGATAGTGAGAGATAGTAATACAAGTGTTACACACAGATTAAATAGATTAGTTGTCTGAATTATGACAACCCTTTCTTCCACAAAACTTATTTCTTAAAAGTTTATAATTTACAAATCCTCTTCCCCAAACTGTGATTTGAAAAGCTCTTCCTCTGTGAGAACTGATCCTTAAAGTAAACACGTAAGAAAAATTCCAACATTTAATTTACACTTTTAAATCTTTATTGCATATTTTAATCTCTAATTAAGAAGTTCAAATCAGAAACTGTAGCCCCAAATCCTATTTATCCCACTATCATACATCAATCTCAAGCAAAATGAATTCAAAGGGCCATTTTCAGAACTATATAAGCTGGTTACCATAATACTTTCCCCTCATCATTTTAAGAGGTAGCTAAACTATCACTATCCTTCTACCTCTGCTAATCATGTCCAAAGAATAGAGAGATAATTTAGAACACTATTTTTAAACCAGCCTCTATGATATGATTATCATCATTATAATTACATAAATTATATGAATTTAAAAGGAAAAAATTCTAAGTACTCATATGTTTGTGATCTCTTCTTTCTGAAGCATCTTTGTCGTAGTTGATTTCTCTTGAAGAAGACAAAAGCAGCCAACACAATAAGGGGAACAACTAAGAAGAAGAATACTAGAAGTCCATCCCTCAGTGCAGTATTCTTGTCTAGAGAGAAGAATTTTATATTAATGACATTAAATTAGAAGTTAACTCATATTAACTAGAACATAGTAGGTGATTATAAATGTTTTACATTAATTTTCCGACTGGTCAAAAGTTAAACTGATATAAATTATATACTCTCATATTTCATCCCTGCCCACTTTTTTTTGCCTTCCCCAGAAGAACCGCTTATTATAATACTTTCTTATGTTATCTCACATTATTTCTTCATGCAAATATAAGCAAGAATAAAGTATGTTATTGTTGTCAACCTTTTCTTACATAAAAGGTAGCATACCATAAACACTACTTAGCACATTGTTTTTTTCACTCATCTATATATCTTCCAAAACCATACATTGAGGACCATCTCATCTTCTGTATAGATTTACAAAATTACATTGTAAGGATGTCCTATAGTTTAATGAGCCAGTATCCAACTGATATTTTCATTTTTCTAATATTTTGTTATTTAGAAATGCTATAATGAATAACCCTAAAATAATGCTATTATTATAATGAGTAATAACATAGGGTGCTGACATCTCTATAGAATAATTTCCCAAAAGTAGAACTACATCTCAGAGGGTAAATGCATTCATTTTTTTTAAGGCACTGTCAAATTGACCCCCATAATGGTGGTTACAATTTACCACACCAGCCAGCAATATATAGGAATTCATCACAGCCTCACCTATAGGGTCAAACTTGTCCATGTTAGCCAACCTAGTAGGTGAAAAATTATACTTTATATCATTTTCATTTGCATTTTTTTAAACTATGAGTTAAGTAACTTTTCATTCTTAAGGAAATGTAATTTCTTTTCTGCTCAGTCCTTTGACTATTCTACTGGACAAGGGGTTTTTTCCTTCTCAATTTCTAAAAGCTCTTTATGTATTAGGTATATTAGTTTTGCCTGTGTATAAGCTGGGAGCATTCTCCCCAGTTTGCCATTAGTCTTATGATACAATGCTTCTCCCCAAGCTTAAGTTTATTATTCTTGGGTAGTTGAATTTATCAACCTTATCTTTTATGGCTTCTGGATTTTATCTTACTATACTTTTAAAAATTCACTAACATTAACTTTATCTGTACCATGGTCTTGAGGAAAAGACTATAGTAAATATGAATAGAAATGATATGCTATAAAATTTTTCCTCACAATTGTAAGTTTTTAAAAGTACCAGAAATTTCTGTTATAAGTTGTATGACATTACATGAAACAACATTCAACCCAATTAAAAATATAGAAAGAGTAAAGCAAGCTTGATTATATAATTTCATACCTACTAATCAGTAGACAAAATTTTGATTAAAGCATACAACATTGGTATTAAAAAGATCCTGGGATTTAGAAGAGTCAGGAGAAAAAAAAATTCTTTACTGAAAGTCAATTAATGTCTAAATGTACTACATATGACATATCTGTGCATATAATTCAATAAAGCACCTAGTTATTATTTTAAAAAATTTTTAAGACAAAATTGCCAAAATTTGAAAAAACCTATGAAGGCACAAATCAAACAAGTTTAACAAATTTCAAGTATGCCAAGGCACATTATAATCAAATACTAAAAATCAGAGATGAAGAGAAAATCTTAGAGGGTAAAAACACACATTACAAACAGAATATACAAAAAAAAAAAAAAAAAAGATGGGAAAAACAATGTAAGCTGGAAGACAATGTAGGAACATCCTTGAAGAAGTAAAATGGTGATAAAACTTCACCCGAGAATATTTTACCCAGTTATTATTTGAGGCAAAATGCTTTTTCAGATATACAAGAGCTAAAATATTTGTCACAGGTAGACTTGCATTATAAGAAATATGAAAAGAAGTACCACAAGCAGAAATTAAATGATAGCAGATAGAAATGTGACTTTACACACACACACACACACACACACACACACACACACACGAGTACAGAAATAGTAATTATGTGAGAAAATATAAAGACTTTTTCTATTAAATATCTTCAAAAAATAATCAACTATTTAAAGCACAATAGTAACAGTGTATTGTAGGATTCATAGTGTATACAGAAGTATATCAGCAATACCACAAAAGGCAGAGGGAGATAAATGGAAATATACTAAAGTGGTACAATATCACATGAAAAGAAATTTTGATAAATATCAATATGGTAGCTCTAAACCCAAAGATATAATCTAATTAAATATATTCAGATGAACTCACTCAAAAGGCAGAGATTGGCAAACTAGATAAAAAAGCAAGACCCAACCATATGCAGCCTACAAGAAATCTGCTTTAAATATAAAGACACAAATATAGGGTGTCCCCAAAAAAACATACACACACTTTGCATAAAATTATAAAGACAATGTTTATTAAAATACATTTCATTTTCAAAATTGAGCTATCAACTGTTATGATATGTATACATTTTTGGGGGACACCTATAGATTAAAAGCAAAAGGATGAGAATATATTTTCCATGCTGACTAAAAAAATAAATCTGGAGTAACGATATTAATATTTAATTTCATAACAGAATATTACCAGATATAAAGAGAGCTATTTTTAATAATGTAGGGCCAACATATAAAATGAACAGAATAATCCTAAATGTTTATGTACCTAATAACACAACATATAAAGCAAAAACTAATAGAACTGCCAGGAAAAATAGATATATTTGCTGTTATAGCCAAGAACTTCAATATTCCTCTCTCAATAATTGACAGAACAAGTATACAGAAATCGGTAAATATATAAAAGACTTAAACATCTGTCAGCGCTTACGGTAACAAGAGAATAGGAAGGGCATGTTAATTCACATTTAGGCAGTCAGAGAAAACTTCCTAGGGGAAATAAGGTATAAACTGAAATCTGCCAGTTAACAGGAACTAATTACTTATAAAACACTCCACATAATTATAGCAGAATACAAATTATTTTCAAGTGTATACAAATTTAATTACTAAGGTAAACCACCTTCTGGGCTATAAAACAAGTGTCAAAAAATATAAAAGAATTCAAATCAAACAAAGTATGCTCTCAGAAGATAGTGGAATAAATGAGAGATCAATAACACTAAAATTTCTGGAAAATCCCACATACAAGTCCTTTGTATGTAGAATTGATATGTGTGGGGAACAAAAAAGTAGTTCTTAAAGGACAACTGATAGCACTACAATGCATACACTAAGAAAAGAAAAAAAGGGTCTCAAATCAATTACCTGAATGATCTAAGAAACTGAAACTAGAAAAAAAAGAAAGCCAAAGTAAACAGAACAGGAGAAAACACTTACAAAGCAAAGAAAATACAATTCTACATACAAAGAACTTGTATGCAGAATAAAGAACTCTCAAAACTCAGGAAGACAAACAATCTAACTAATGAGGCAATTTGAATAGACATGTCACTAAAACTGACATGTGGATGGCAAATAAGCACATGAGATGATGATCAACATCACTAGTAATTAGAGAAATACAAATTAAAATCACAGTGAAATACCACTACATTCCTACCAGTATTGCTAAAATTACAAAAACTGATCATACCAAGTATTGGAGAGGATGTGGAGAAATTAGAACCTTCACAAACAACTGGAGAGAGTGTACATTGGTACAGCCACTTTGGGAAACAGTTTGGCAGTTTCTAAAAATGCTAAATATAAACCTACTCTATGAGCCAGCCATTCCACCTAGTATTTACCCAGGAGAAAGAAAGCATATCTTCTCAGTAGAAAGATAGTGGTGTCAAAGAGCTCATTCATAGTCTATAAGGGAATAAAAATAAGTAGTATATATAGTAATTACTTATTACTTATTAGTATGTGACAGCGCTTATAGTAACAAGAGAATAGGAAGGACATGTTAATTCACATTTAGGCAGTCAGAGAAAACTTCCTAGGGGAAATAAGGTATAAACTGAAATCTGAGTAGCAATTAGCCAAGTTCCAACAATCCTACATAAAATAAAAGGCTAATATGCAAATCAACTGAACAGCAGAATGACCAGTCACTATGAAGTGCACTGTAGGAGTGCACTGACCACCAGAGACAGACACTCAATGCAGAAGCTGCCCCCTGGTGGTCAGTGCACTCCCACAGCAGGAGTGCTGCTCAGCCAGAAGCCAGGCTCACAGCTGACAAGCACTGCTGCTGTGGTGGGAGCCTCTCCACCTCTGCAGCAGCACTAAGGATGTCTCTGACTGACAGCTTAGGCCCTCTCCCTAAGGTCTGTGGGAGGATGCCAGCCAGGCTGAGAGAACCCCCCTCTTCCTCCAACCCCACTCTGAGTGCATGAATCTCATGCACTGGGCCTCTCATGTGAATATATGGTATGAAAGCCCAGAGGTAAAAGAGAGTAATAGCTTATTAGAGGAAATAAAAGAAGCTACAATGTCTTAAGCATAGTGAAATGAGGTTGGAAAAGTAAAGCTAGGAAAAATCATGCAGGGCATTTAAGCCATGTTAAGGATTTTTGTACTTCATTCTAATAGCAATGCAGAAGCAATGAATTTCAAGCAAGACACTAGCATAATCAAAACTGAATTCTTGAAGGAAAACACTGAAATCTATAGTGTGGAATGTGGATTAGAAGCAAGATAGGAAAGAGGGAGCCTAGTTAAGAGGCCATTATGTAAGACCAGGCAAGAAATTAAAGGTAATTAATTAAAGGGATGAAAGAAATGGGAATATCTGTGGAAAATTTAGGAAGCAGAACCAACAAATGTATAAGTGATGTGAGAAGTGTGGGAGAGGTATAAGGATTCCCAATATCTGACATACAACACTGGGAGATCACACTAATTTTCTTCTATATTACTTGCCATTGTATGTAGGTCCACTGTCCACACTTCCTCCGTATCCTTTAGACTCACAATTTGGGGGAGCCCAGCCATTTTCACAGTGACAATTCTTATTGCTATTACACACCTTCAAAACAAACAAAACACTACTTAGTTAATTGTGAATGTTGTTCTAAATCATGAACTCTAGAATGGAAACCAAGAGAATGAACTAAATTCATGCACATTCATAGATACTCTTTAAAAATAAAAATGTATCAGGTATATAAATTCCCCAGTCAAAAATTTTAAAAATCTTAGGAAGTCTCACATAACCCTTACTGGCATTCCTCATTAAACAGCATTACTTCCATGAACAAGTCAAAAGAGAACATGACTCACCCCATGTCCATGACACTTCTTCTGAATGTCACAGTCATAATTCAGAACAGAAGCATTTACACATTGGAAATTTCTACAGATCTAGGAGGAAAAAATGAAGTAATAAGTAAAGAAAAATTGAACACTTTAATAAAACTAGCCAGAAAAAAAAAAAAAAGACCTGGGCATAGATAATTTCATTTTTAGGGACTCTGTCAAACTTTTAAGGAATAGTTATTCCTAAATTATGTAGTTGAAAATGGAGAAAAGTGAGTAAAATTAATTAACTGACATATAACTAATTGAACTAAAAGGGGAAAGACGATACAAAGGCCAAAACAATGATAAAACTATAATATGTCCTTTCATACTAAAATAGATGTGAAAATCCTAAGTAAAATGTTCAGATAAAGAAAACTACAGAATTTCTCATTTTTTTATTTCAGGACATTAAATTTGTATCCAAAGATGTACTACCCGGGACCACAAAAAATAAGCTTAATAGTTCTCCTCTTCCACTTTTTTTTTCACTCTTAATGTTTATGCCTCTTTCCTAAATAAAAGTATTGAGTAAATATATCAAGAATATATATGTCTGAAGTAACACCAAACTAAAAGCCTGCTCACAGTGCCAGAATCTAGCCTTTAGCAGAGGCCAGATAGGATCCAACCCATCCTATTTTACTGCTGTACACAATGTTTGGTGCTTGGTTCTATCAGTGTGTCAGCATAGGTACACATACCAAGCATTTCCTATCCTTCTTGTACATAAATGCTGTTAATATATTATGACAATAATGATATATCTATATATGTTAGTACTAACCTGGAGTTTAAATCAATATTTTTACAACAACAACAAAAAAGCATGTAGGGGTTTGAAAGCAACAATGCTCTATCTTACCTGGGAGAAATCAGTAGATACTATTTTTATTCTTGATGTAGGTGGGGAAAATATATTAATATGTTGTGTGTGTTTTTGTTATAAAAAAAAGCCACAAGTACTTTAAAGGGGAAAAAAGATAAGTAACTAAGTAACTGTCACACTGAACTTATACACATACACACACACACACACACACACACACACACACACACACCACAAACATACAATTTTTGCAATCCAGGAAGAGAGTAAGATAAGGTAGGAAATATTTTTTAACACAGCATTAAGTAAGATCATATAAATAGGATGAAACATTAACAAATTCAACTGTGCCAATAAGAGCCAAAGCCCAACCAATTTATAAAAATACAAAATGAAAATGGAATATTTATATTATTTTGGGATACAAAAAGACTTTTCTAAGCATAACATAAAACCAAGACAAAACTGATAGTTTTAAGTTTCTTTATGGCAGGGATAAATGAGAAACTGTAAAAAATATTTGCGACATAAATGACAATTAACATTCTTTATATGTGAGGAACTCTTAAAAACAATAAAAAATGAAAACCCCACAAATAAAGAAAAAATATGTGAATATGGACTTAACACAAAAAGAATACAATAGAGCTAATAAAAATGTAAAAAGATGCCCAAGAAAAAAAATGCAAAATAAAACAATGAGGCTGTGGGAACCACACCAGGTCCCCGGATAGTCAAGGCCAATGGGAGCAGAGAGGCCTTGTTATCAATACACCAGAATGACCAAATGCTACTCTGGCATGAGCCTAATCAAGATGTCAAGGACTCTGAGCCTGGGAATGCTAATCAAGCCAAGATACATGAGCAGGTGCAAGGACACACGGTACACTCTGCCCTTCTGTAGCCAATATGATTGATGTAACTATTGGCACGAAGCCTTCTTTGTCTAAATAGTGTAAAAGTAGGTTACAGCTGGTCGGATGGAGTGAGAAGTCTGTGAGAGAGAGCAGCAGAGCAGAAGAAGAGAGCTCAGAGAAACAGAGGCCATACGCACAGAGAAGTAGCTCCTATGTGTGCAGGAGAGGCTAGGGAGCTCAGATACTGCTTCTAGTATGCCAGCTGGTGTCCGGCTGCCTGCCTGTAGTTTGCTGTGAGGACTGTTCTTATCTGATGGCTATGTGGCCACTGGCTTCTGCAATAAAGACTCATTCTTATATATCCACAACTCATCATGGCTTCTCCATCTGCCCCGCCACTGAGAAATGACCTGTGTCTCTGACACTTGTTAAAGAGGAACTTGAACTAAGTTCCCAAAAGTAGTACAGTGGGCAAGGTCCAAGCAGGAACCAGCCCTGGCAAAGTCTAATGGGAGAATTTAGGATAATACATGGACTGAAAGTCACCCAGAACAACTCAGACCAGCAGAGCTGTGCAAGGCTCTGGCTGTGCTCTGACAGAGGCTTTTTGTCACCTAGTCAGGATGTCAAAAAAATTAAAAAGATTAGAAATACACAATGTTAGCAAGAGTGTGAGAAAAAAAATAAGACACCCTTATATACAACTAGTGGAATGGAAGTTACCACCTTACTGAAAGGTAAATTGGCAGTGCCTATAAGATTTTAAATGCATATCTCTTAATTTACATAAAATATCGACTAGAAATCTTATCCTACAGAAGTACTCTCAAAAGTAAGTGAGAGCAAATGTAAATGAGTGTTCGATGCTACTAAAAAATAAACTAGATGGCAAAATAAGAATGTGAAAGATCTGAATATGTAATAATCAAATAGTATGTTATAAGCATATAACTATCTTCAAATGCACATTTATCAAAAATGAACATACAGGGTCAACTCATTAAACCTGGATATTTCATTCCAAGAAATGAGCAAAAATATTAAACTTAGCACCAAACTTGAAACATGCCCAATTTCCAAAGCAAATAGTCATGTTTGTAGTCAGTAAGACTTTTTTGCCTTCTCTTACATCACAAAAGAAAATGGCATAAGAAGTGGTGCATAGCTGGGACCGGTTTGGCTCAATGGATAGAGCGTCAGCTTGAGGACTGATGGGTCCCGGGTTCGATTCCGGTCAAGGGCATGTACCTTGGTTGTGGGCATATCCCCAGTAGGGGGTGTGCAAGAGGCAGCTGATCGATGACTCTCTCTCATTGATGTTTCTAACTCTCTACCTCTCTCCCTTCCTCTCTGTATAAAATCAATAAAATGTATTTAAAAAAAAAAAAGTGGTGCATATATACAATGGAAAACTACTCAGCCTTAAGAAAAGATGAAACACTGCCAATTACAACAACATAACTGGACCTTGACAATATTAAGCAAAATAAGTCATAAAAGATTAAGAAACATATGATTTCATTCATATATAGTATATAAAACTGAAAGCAACAAATGAATAAAGTTTTTAAAAATTCATAAAAACAGATAAGAGTATGGTGGTTACCAAAGGGAAGAGTGGGTTGGTAAAAGCTAAAAGGTGTCAAATACATGGTGACTTTGGGTGATAGACACAATATGCAATATACAGGTCATGTATCATAGAAATGAACACTTGAAACCTATATAATCTTATGAACCAACTAGAGGCCCGATGCATGAAAATTTATGCAAGAGTAGGCCTTCCTTCCCGCAGCTGCCAGCACCAGCTTCCCTCTGGCACCCAGGACCCCGGTTGGCTTCCCTCTGGCACCTGGGACCTGGTTGGCTTCCCCCCCCACCCCAGCTTGATCAGGAAGGATGTCCACAATGACATCTGGAAGATGTCTGGTCTAATTAGCATATTACCCTGTTATTACTATAGACATTATCCCAATAAATTTAATTTTAGAAAAAGACATATTTTGTTGGTTATAATTCTCAAACCAGCCAATCAGCACTCTCCCCCCCCCACCCCCCCTTATAGCAAGAGCTTCAGAGAAAAATCTCACAATTTTGGTAATGTAGATTTTGAAGTAATCATGCATTCCAGTAAATTGTATCAGCACTGTCATGAATTCTTCCCACAAGAGATTCCCTCAGCCTGTGAATGTCAACAAAAGTCACTGAATGTCATCGATGTTCTGATCTTAGTCAAACTGACAGAACACTCCCAAAATCACTTCTAAAGAATAGGCTACCAGCTGTCCTTCATTTTTATCATGTAAGTTTTTTTTTTTAAATTCAATACATGCACATAGTTAAAAAATCAAATGCTAGTAGTGATAAAAGTGCTTATGATGAAATAACCCTATGATCCATTTCCATCCAGTCTGCCTTCCTGGCAGTCTAGAGACAACCACCCTTCCTTGGGGGGTAATTCTCTCCCTATTTTTAATTAGTATCCTATTATTTGATTTCTCTATTTTAGACATCATCAATTAATATCCTTATAATAGGTAAGAATTTTGGTTTCTAACACCAACCCAAATGTCCCTCCTTCACCTTCTCAAACTAAATATTGCTTACTATGTACACCATAATTGGGATATTATCCACTCAATACATTACGTGTCTCTTATTACCTGAGCAAGTTCATAACTAGGTGAAGGCAGACAGGGGAAGCTGATAATTGGAGATCAAAGGATTATCTTTATTATCAATACAGCGACTAACCTGACTTAAGTTAATAATGAACTGGGCTTCCTAATTCTGCACCCCAAAATCAAACTTACCTGCCTAGTCACAGGCTGCTCTGGACAACCACAGGCCTCCCCCCACAGAAGCAGAGCCTGCCTTGCTAAATGTACTGCATGGTTGAGAGAGCAGACCAGATTGCACCCTCTCTGCAGACAGGGAGATCTGAAAAGAGAAGACAGAAGAGACTGAGCCACCTCTGCCCAGTGTCTTCTCAAACTCATCAACTGCAGCAGTCACTCTGCATCTCTCAGAGTGAAGTAAAGGAGAAGCAGGGAGCGTCATTTATTTTTCTCCAGCCTTTGTGAGTTATAATTGACATATAACAGTGTGTGAGTTTAAGATATTCATGTTGACTTGAAAAACTTATATTTTGTGAAATGATTACCACAGTAGGCTTAACACCTCTATCACTCCACATAATTATCATTTCTTTTTTGTAGTGAGAACATTTTAAATCTGCTCTGTTGTTACTTTCAAGTATATAATATTATTAATTATAATCACCATGCTGGATATTAGATGCCAGAACTTAATCATCTTATATCTGGAAATTTGTACCCTTTGACCAACATCTGCCTATTTCCACCACCACAACCCTTAGCCCCTGGGAACCACCATTCTACTCTCTATTTTTGTGATTTTGTCATTTTATATTCCACATATAAAGGTAAGATCATGCACTAATTTTTCTTTCTCTATTTGACTTATTTCACTTGAGCACAATGTCCTCAAGGTCCATAAATGTTGCCTCAAATAGCAAGATTTCCTTCTTTCTCATAAATAAATAATAATCCACTATACAGATTATTTTAACATTTTGGCTACTGTAAATAATGCTGCAATGTACATAGGAATGAAGATAACTCAAGATCCTATTTTCATTTATTTTGTATATATATGCCCAGAAGTGGAATTGCTGGATCAAATGAAAGATCTACTTTGAATTTTTTTAATTTTTTGAATTTTTTTTCCACAGTGACTGTACCAATTTACATTCCCACCAACAATGCATAAGGGTTTCATTTTCTCTACATCTTCATGAACACTTATCTCTTGTTTTTAATGTTAGCTTATACTAGTATAATAGAGATGAGGTGATTATCTCATTGTGGTTTTGATTTGCACTTCCCAGATGCTGAACACTTTTTCATGTACTTGTTGGTCATTTGTTATTTTCTTTGGAAAAATGTCATTCAGAGATCCTCTGCCCATTTTTAATCAGATTGTTTGGTTTTTGTCTATTGAGTTGTATAAGTGCCTTACATATTTTGGATATTAACCCCTTATTGAATATATGATTTTAAAATATTTTATCACATTCCATAAGTTGTGTTTTCATTTTGTTCAATATTTCTTATCTTATACAGAGTCTTTTTCATTTGATATAACACTTCATTATTTTTGCTTTTGATGCTTTTGCTTTTGATGTCACATCAAAAAATGTACCTAATTGCCAAGGCCAATGTTAAGGAGCTTACTCCCAATGCTTTCTTCTAAAAGATTTAGTTTCAGGTATTATGTTTAAGTCATTAATTCATTTTAATTTTTGTAAGTGGTGAAAGATAGGAGTCATTAAAATACTTAATAGCATGTAAATATCCAATTTTCTCAATACTACCTATTAAAGAGATGGACCTTTCCCCATTGAGTAAAAATTAGTTGTTAAATATTAGTTGACCATATATGTGGGGATTTGTTTGAGGCTCTATTCTGTTCTGTTGGTCTAGGTGTCTATTTTCATGCCAATAGCATACTGTTTGACTACTATAGCTTTGTAATATAGTGACCAGAAATTGTGATGCCTTGAACTTGGTCTTCTCTCTTAGGATTGCTTTAGCTATTTATGATCCTCATGATCCCATACAAATTTTAGGATTATGTGTTCTATTTCTGTTAAAAATGCTAATGGAATTTTTATTGTATGTATAGATGACTTTAGATAGTATGAAAATTTTAACAATATTAATTCTTCCAATCCATAAACATGGGTTATCTTTCCATTTACAGGCACACCTAGAAGTTATGCATGTTTAATTGCAAGTCACTGCAATATAGTTATTATCATAATAAAACTAGTCACATGAATTTTTGGTTTCCCAGTGCATATAAAAGTTATATTTACACTATATTGTAGTCTACTAAGTGTTTAATAGCATTATGTCTAATAAATATACAAACCTTAATTTAAAAATACTTTATTGCTAAAAAATGTTAATCATCATCTAACCCTGTTGGGAAAATGGTGTCTCTAGACTTATTCAATGCAGGGTAGGGTTGCCACAAACCTTCGATTTGTAAAAAACAAAAACAAAAAACCCACACCAATATCCACAAAATGCAATAAAATGAAGCACAATAAAATGAGGTATGCCTGTATTTTATGTCTTCTTAAATGTCTTTCATTAAAGTCTTGGAATGTGTAGTGGTCAGATTTTTCACCTCCTTAGTTAAATTTATTCATAAGTATCTCATTTTTTATGCTATTGTGAATGGTATGGTTTTCTTTATCATTCATATAGTTCATTGTAATGTAGACACATGCAACTACTGTATTTTTCGGACCATAAGACGCACCAGTTTTTAGAGAAGGGAAATGAAGAAAAAAAGATTCTGAAACAAATAGTGTCCTAAAATATTTTATGTGCATTAAAACCCAACATCACAGTCATAAACACATGTAATCAACCCTGTAAAGTAAACAGCAGCATTTAGAACCATTTTAGAGCCGGGCAAGCACACAGAGACCACACAGAGCTGGGCAAGTAAAAAAACTTTTTTTTAAAAGTATATGTGTTGGCTATATTTGGACCAAAAGACGCAGGGACTTTTTCCCCCCACTTCTGGGGGGAAAAAAGTGCGTCTTATGGTCCGAAAAATACGGTAATTTCTATATGTTCATCTTGTATCCTGCAGCTTTACCAAATTCATTGATTTTTGGTAGCGTTTTTTGGTGGACTCCATAGAATTTTCTATATAAAAGATCATGTGATTTGCAAACAAAAACAATGTTAATTTTTATTTATAGTTTAGAAGCCTTCTTTTCCAACCTGAATGATCTGGCTACAACTTCCAGTACTATGCTAAATAAGAGTAGTGAGACTGGGCACCCTTGTCTTGTTTCTTAACTTACAGAAAAAGCTTTCAACCTTTTAACACTGAGTATGACATAAGCTGTGGGCTTATCAGTTTAGCCTTTATTGTGTCTAGAGGTACATTCCTTCTCTACCCAGTTTGTTGAAAGGTTTTTAACATGAACAGATGTCATATTTTGTCAAATGCCTTTTCTGTATCAATTGAGATAATCATTTTTATCTTTCATTCTAATAATATGATGTATCACATTTACAAATATGCTTGTATTGAATCATCCTTACTTTCTAGAGATAAATACAATGTGATCCTGATGTATTATCTTTCTAATGTGCTGTTCAATTTAGTTTGCTAATATTTTATTGAGAATTTATGCATGCATATTCATCAAGGATATTGAACTGTAACTTTTCTTTTCTTGAGTGTTCTTACCTGGTTTTGGTATCAGGATAATGCTGACCTTGTAAAACAAATTTAAGAATGTGCTCTCCTCTTTGGTTTTTTTTTTTTAAGAGTTTAAGAATTGGCATTAATTCTTCTTTCAATTCTTAGTAGACTTCACCAGTTAAATGACTTTGTATTAGGCTTTTCTTTGTTGGGAGGTTGTTGATTATTGAGTCAATCTCCTTACTTGTTATTGGTCTGTTCAGATTTTCTATTTCATCATGATTTAATAGTAGATTAAAAGTCTTGGTAGATTATAAGTTTCTAGAAATGTATTCATTTATTCTAGGTTATCCAATTTGTTAGTATATGATTTTTTCATGATTTCTATCTTTGTTAAAACTTTTCAGTTTATTCATGTTTCTAGAGGCCCGATGCACAAAATTCACTCTAGAAGTTTGTTTCCCTGATCTTGCTAATTTGTCTATGTTTTCTTGTAGCTCACTGAACTTCCTTAAAAACAACTACTTGAGTTCATTAGTAAATCACATATCATTATGTCTTTGGGTCCAGTTACTGAAATTATTGTAATCCTTTGGTGGATCTGAAGTTTTGGATTGCTGTCTTCACATCTGAAGTAGCAGTCAACTCCTCCAATCTTTATTAACTGCTTTCATGAAAGAAATACCTTTCTTCAGCCCAGCTAGGCATCCTGAGACTTTCTCAGCCTCCTACAAATATGCCTGCTCCATACTTCTTGCTCCCTCTGTGGTAGAATTCTTAGGCCATCTTACCTTCTCTAGATCTTGAAAAACACCAAGCCAAGTGATGACAACCTTTCTCTTTCTTTTTGTTTTGTTTTTTGCTTACCAGCTGTCTTCAAAGGCTCACTTTTGCCACCACAATCAGGAGGGCATATGGGGTGCCCATGTACCACTTGGAGGGATGCACAGGCAAGGCATCCCCAGGCACTTGTGCATGGGCCTTTTGTGGAGTCTGCTAAATAGTTAGTAGGAACTGCATTATTTTAATGTCCTCCACAAGTCCTAAGCTCCTAGCCTCTTCTCACCCCTCAGTCATGCAGTTCACACCTCAGTACATTGGGTAGGGTAAGAAAGAATATACAGTGCACAGCTGGGGAAGCCAGGTGCTCTCATTTCCCTCCTGGAAGAAATCATGAGCTAAAAAGGTCTCTCCTGGTCCTAAACTGTGCCACGTTGGGTAAGGAATGATATAAGTAGATGCCAGAAACCGATCATTAATAGAAATATGTGGACAGGAAAACCAGGAAAACTGGTCAACAACCTTCATTGCTCTGAAAGGTCAGAGCTAGTTAGCTCATTGTTTAGTTGAAACATTGTTAGCTGAAGCAGCCTCCACCTCTGTTTGTCTTATGTAAATTTCTGTTATTGGAGTTTCCTGCCCAAAAGCTATGAGTATATCCAATAGTCTCAATAGAAAAAGATAGTAAGGCCAGAGCACCAAAGTAGTCCTCCCACTAGAGGTGGGCTCCCTCCTGGACCCAAATATTCCCAAATTAATACTTTTCAAGTCTCTTTTCATTTGTGTGCGGCTTTCTCCTGAACCCAAACCCTGAACGAGAACCCTGAACCACGCAGGTCGTGAAAGGGGTTCCCACAAGTAGAACTGCTGTAGGCAGTTAGACAGACATAAGCAGAGCAAGGACAATGGGCCAGGTATAGGTCACCAGGATAGAAAGCCCCAGGTACCTAGCAATGGACAATCAATTGTACTGTGGGACCTCATCCCCAGGGTGATTTTTCCTTCCCTAGCATATCACTGGTCATGTGGTTTGGACCCCCTGATCTTTCCTCCCTAGAGATAACATCCAGGCCCAGATAAGCAACAAAACCAGCCTCAGGATCAGCTGCATTGAATAATGAGGCCCTGCCCTGGTACCAGCCAATCAATCAACAGAGACCACAAATCTGAAAGAACACACCTGGAAAACTGCTGAATATTCTATTAATATCTTTCCCTGGGACCTCCCCTAAAATCTGCCCTTAAAACCCTTAGGCTGGAGGCCCCAGTGTGTTCTCCCTCCCAGGAGCACAATCCGTGCCTTTCCCTCTCCCTTCTCTCTCCCCCTCCTCCCCAGGCACGTTACCTTTAGCTTCCTAACTCCCAAGCTTCAGGGGCCCTTCCTTTACCTCTATAACTTGTTTCCTGAGCCCATTTCTTCTAGGAATTACTTTTTCAACCACTATAATTTACCCAAAATGTTATCTTACAGTTTGGGTCTTGCTCTGAATTCTTTCTTAGCCAGAACCTAAGTACTGAGGTTGCTGAACAGTCAGGCAACTGGTGCAATTACCACCACTTACAACAGAATCAAATTGTTTCTCTTACCCTCTCCAATATGTTCAACTCATATTTTTTGGCTCCAACACTGTGCTGAAATTTCTCCTCTAGAAACCTGGATTTCTGCAAAGACTCTCTTATCTGTGAGTGACTAAGATGTTGTTTTCCAGAGGCTTCCAAACTGTGACTGGAAGGGCTAGAGCCACTGCAGAGTCCACATCCAGGAGGAGGTCTTGGTACGCCTATTATCTGACACAAGCTGGGCAAGACTCCTCCCAGATCTCCTGATGTATGGTGCAGGATCCCACAGCTCTCATTAAGGTATTTCTGTCCATTCATGGATGCCAATTTGTTACTGTTATTAAGCAAACACAAATGAGGGACCTCTTACTCAGCCATGTTGCTAATGTCACTCAAAAACCCAGAAATGTTATTTTAATGGAAATTAATCCATAAGGAAATGGGAAATAAGTATCCCTTACCAATAATTAAGACAAAACACTGTTGATTTCAAAGCCAAATATTAGGACTACGTTTTCTTTCTAATAGAGCTTTTTTCCCTCCTACAGGTAACACATGCCTTTCTTCTGACACAATTGGCCTTTTGGGTCATTTCCTCTTTCAAGTTTCCTATTTCTCTAAAAACTTGGGGCCTCCCTTGCCCCAGTCTATAATATATTCATTATTCTCCTGGCCTGATACACTGCTGTTGTATTGGAGTTTCCCTTTGACATACTTCTATGTCCTAGATCAACCTTTCGGACCTCACAGACCACCCATGGCCTGAGGACTACTGGCTGGCAACCGCTGCCCTAGATTACAAATCTCTCTCTTTTTTATTTACTTCCTCATTTGCTGGAACATTACAGTTAGATGATTTCCTAAGAAAGGATTTTTAAAAAGATAACTTTTCATATTCTGTAAATCTCTGAAATGTTTTTTTGTGCCCTCTCACTTGATTATGTATGCATAATTCTAGGTTGAGAATCTTTTAGAAACATGAGAGCATTGCTCCCTTGTCTTCCAAAATTCAGTTCTCAACTTTATTCTTTTTCATGTGATGTATTTTGAGAAGTCTTTGATTGTATGTTTATCTGTCTTGTTTTGGAAGCTATTGAGATTTTTCTTCACAAGTACTCTGGAATTTCATAATTGCCCACTTTCCTTGTTTTCTTTCTCTAAATTAGAAATTTTAATTATTTGAATTTAAAAATCTTTATTTGACCCACACAGGCTTTTTTTTTTTCCTCTCTCTTTCTCTTATTTCTGTCTTTTTGTTGAGTTTCCTCAGAGAATTGTTTAACTTTATGTAATAATCCATCTGTGGTAAACACAAGCAGAACAAGGACAATGGCCTAGATACAGAAGGTCACTAGGGTAGAAAGCCACAGGGGCCTGGTAATGGACAATTGTAGAGTGGGACCTCATTCTAGGGTGACCTCCCTTCCCTAGCATATTACTGGTCATGCAGTTTGGACCCCCCCTCCCTAGAGTAACATCTAGGCCTCATAGCTTCAGTCCCAGAAAAGCAGCAAACCATACAAGTGACACCTATGCTGACCCCAGGAGCAGCTGCATTAGATAATAACCAATCAATCAGTGGAGACCTAGACTCTGAAAGGGCATATTTGGTGTTAGGTCTGATCAAATAATCGAACTGATATCCCCTCCCCTGGGAAACTGACCTTTAGATAATTTCCCAGCTGACATTCCCTTTTGCTTAGACCATATTCCATTAGCTAAGACCAGTCAGTAATTTTCCCCTCCCTACTTGTCCAGCATTCCCATCAGCCCAGAGAATTTCCTGCCAGAAAAGCCCACCTAGAATCCTTTAAAATCTCTTATCTCCCCATCCCTGGAGTGCTCAACCCATCTGGTTTCCAAATGACCTAATAAATTCATAATTCTTTACCCCTTTCAGCTCACGCATACCTCCTTCAACACATATCTCCTAACACCTAGAAAGCTGCTGAATATTCCACTGAGATCCGCCCCGAGACCTCCCCTAAAATGTCCACCTTAAAACCCTTAGGCAGGAGGACCCAGCACCCTCTCGCTCCTGTGAGCACGCCCAGACATGTCACCTTTACTTCTGAGGCCCTTCCTTTGCCTATAACTTGTTTCCTAAGCCCATTTCTTCTACGAATTACTTGTCCTATCTCTGTGATTTTCTAAATAAATATTATCTTATCATTTGAGTTTTGGCTCTGAATTCTTTCCTAGCCAAAAATTAAGTACCAAGGTTGCTGCCATTCCCACTGCTGCAAACACATCTATAGTTCAGGGAAACAGTGTACTAGAATTAGGATAGGGATTCAGGCATTTCATAAAAGGATGATCGAATATATCAAAAAATTTATCTTCTCATTTCCAACCTAGAGGACTAGGCAAATGCTGATAACATTTATTTGCTGATATTTTGTTGACATTTGTAAATGTTGCAACTAGCCTTCCTTTAGTAGACTAAAAGTTATTCCATTTTAATCTCATGCAGGGGGCATTGTGTCCCTAAATTCTGATGAGGCTTCTCTACCAGGGGGAGTGGTCTCCCTACCCTCAAGGGAGTTCTTTCCACTCCCAAGATTAGGGATTAGTGCTATAATACATTACCAGAGGAGATTGTACCAGCCTCTTTTGAGGGAGTTGCCTCGCAAGACAATGTTGATTCTCCTCAGGACTCATCCCACCACCTTTGTTTCCAAATCTATGACTAGACTCAAGTAGAAACAGGTCCCTAAAGATGAGGTGCAAAGTGTTACCCAAGAAGAAGTATGCTACATACCAAAAGAAATACTTGAGCTTTATATTGTAATTAGGTAGTATACAGACAGAAATCCAGGCAGCATATATGGGAATGGATATTAAGGGTGTTGGATGATGGAAGAAAGAACATAAAATTAAATCAGGCTACATTTATTGATATGGGTTTTCTAAGTAGAGATTCTGCATTTAATGTTGCAGGATAGGGTTTTAGAATGAACTGTGTGATAGCTTGTTGGTTAATTGCCTGGAAAATGTACTAAAAAGAGCCCTGGCCTGTGTGACTCAGATGGTTAGCCATCATCCTGTGTACCAAAAGGTTTCTGGTTTAATTCCCAGCTTGATCCTTGGTAGGGAGCATGCAGGAGGCAAACCAGTCTTTCTTCTTTTCTCTCCTTTCCTTTCCTCTCCTTTCCTCTCCTCTCCTCTCCTCTTTCCTCTCTCCTCTCTCCTCTCTCCTCTCCTCTCCTCTCCTTCTCTCTCCCTCTCTCTCTCTCTCTCTCTCTCTCTCTTCCCTTCCTTCCTTCCTTCCTTCCTTCCTTCCTTCCTTCCTTCCTTCCTTCCTTCCTTCCTTCCTTCCTTCCTTCCTTCCTTCCTTCCTCCCTTCCCTTCCCTTCCCTTCCTTTCCTTTTCTTCCTTCCTTTCTTTCTCCCTCCTCCCTTCCCCTCCCCCTCTCCCCTCCATCTCCTCCCCTTCCTTCTTTCTTTATTTCTCTCACTTACTCTCGCTCTCCCTTCCTCTCTCTAAAAATCAATGAAACTATGTATTTTTAAATGGAACAAAAGCCCATGAAGTGAGTTGGAAATGTTGAATCTGCCCTCGTTTCAGGTAAAAGAAACAATTTAAAGACTTAAAGAGACTGGGACGTTAGAGAGGATTTGCCATTTAAGACCTTACTCAAATGATCCAGAAGACCTACCTTTCACCGTAACTGTGAAAAATAAGCTTGAAAAGGGGTCCTTAACACCTTTGAAGAGCTCTGTGATCACTGTTCTCTGTAGAACAGACCTTACAGTGAGAACTGTGGTCAATGAATGAGAAAAATGAGACGCAAGGAGGATCTTGGGTAACAGGGGCCAAGAGGCAGGCTCCAAGTGCCAAAACCAATGTGGGCAAGTCATAACCAAAGAAAGCAGAGTGAAAGCAACAATCAGAATAGTCTGACTCTTTTACACCGCTTATAATGTTGGATATTTGATCATGGAGCTCCCAAAAGTGAACGTGATAGAATACCTATGAATACATTCATACTAGATCTGTAGAAGCAGAAAAGTTCTAGGTCAAGTGAACAAAAATCTAACCTGGATAAAAATAAATAAATAAATAAATAAAAATAAAAACTGAGTCACAAAATAAAAAGCATCCAAATTGGAAACGAAGAAGTAAAATTGTCATTATTCCTAGATGACATAATACTGTACTTAGAAAACCCTAAAGAATCAAAAAACTACTAGACTTAATAAATGAATTCGGCAATGTAGCAGGATACAAAATTAACACCCAGAAATCTATGGCTTTTTTATTCACCAATAATGAACTCACAGAAAGAGAAACTAAAAAAAAAAAAAAAAAAAAAAAAAAATCCCATTTACATTGCAACAAAAAAATTAAGTACCTAGGAATAAATTTAACAAAGGAGGTAAAGGGCCCATACTCAGAAAATTACAAGATGCTGAAAAAAGAGATAGAACAGTGGTCGGCAAACTGCACCTCACGAGCCACATGCAGCTCTTTAGCCCCTTGAGTTTTTAGCTAAGGCCAGCTTAGAATTACCCTAATTAAGTTAATAACAATGTACCTACCTATATAGTTTAAATTTAAAAATTTGTCTCTCAAAAGAAATTTCAATTGTTATACTGTTGATATTTGGCTCTGTTGACTAATGAGTTTACTGACCACTGAGATAGAGGAAGACATAAACAAGTGGAAGAATATACCGTGTTTCCCCAAAAATAAGACATCCTCCGAAAATAAGACCTTCTTACAGGTTTCCTTCTGAGTGAAATATAAGGCATCCCCCAAAAAATAAGGCCCCCCCTAGGCTAAACATGAGAGATTTGGTCCACTGATTCTGAAAGAAATGGAGTCACAAGAAATTCACCAGAAAATTCAGGAATTGGATTGTTATGATGATGTTCCAGAAGATGATGACATGATTGTCATTGAATAAATTAGTAAATTCTTGATACTGTAGGATTCACAGTTTGTCTGGTTTGTGTTGACAACTACCGTACTACCGTACCATATACAGGTAATAAATTTCCTTTATTTTCATTTAACAATAAATGTGTACCGTGTTCTTCTTCATGGAAAAATAAGACATCCCCTGAAAATAAGAACTAGCGCATCTTTGGGAGCAAAAATTAATATAAGACACTGTCTTATTTTCAGGGAAACAGGGTATTATGTCATGGATTGTTAGAATCAACATAATTAAAATGTCCATACTACACAAAACAATCTATAGATTCAATGCAATCCCCATTAAAATACCAATGGCATATTTCAAAGACTTAGAACAAACTCTCCAAAAATTCATCTGGAACATAAAGAACCCTTAATAGCCACAGCAATCCTGAGAAAGAAGAAAAATGTTAGAGGGATAACAATACCAGATATCAAGCTATATTACCAAGGCACAGTTCTCAAACTGCCTGATACGGGCATAAGAACAGACATATAGACTAATGGAACAGAACAGAGAATCCAGAAATTGACCCAAGCCATTATGCTCAATTAATATTTGACAAAAGAGGGAAGAGTATACAAAGGAGTCAAGACAGTCTCTTCAATAAGCGGTGTTGGATGTGTAAAGCATGTCTGGCCATTTCTCCTTCCAAGCAAACCTACCAGAGAACAACCTGTTGTATTTCTTGAAATTCTGTCCACTGGAAGGATTTTCCTTCACCATTGTCCTTCGGGAATGTTTTAGAATGGGGCTATTGTTCTGTAGTCATCCACTTTCTTTTCAAAGAGTACAAACTTCCAGTTATAATAAGATGAGTAAGTTCTGGGCATCTAATAATTAGCATGGTGATTATAGTTAACACTGTATTATACAATTGAAAATTGCTAAGAGGGTATGTTTCTGACTCCGCACACAAGAAAAATTGATTCATGTGAGATGATGGATAAGTTAAACCATATTGTGGTAATCATTTCACAATATATATGTGCATCAAATCATCACATTGTACATCTTAAATTTATACAATATTATATGTCAATTATATCTCAACTAAAGGCCCTATGACAGTCCTGGAGCCCCGAGATCAATCGCCCCACAGAGAGAGGCCCCACCCACTTGCCATAGTGCCACCAGTCAGGTAGCCTGGGCCTCCCTCTGCAGGGCCAAGGTTCTGTGATCGGTCGCCCCACAGTAGGAGGCCCTGCCTATCCGCCGTAGCACGCCGGTCAGTGACCTGGACCTCCTTCTTTGGGGCAATTGCAGAGTCCCCCCAATCAATCAACCCAGTGGCCAGTGGCCTGGGCCTCCCTCTGTGGGGCGATAGTGGATTGCATTGCACCTGCCTTGGCTGGCCTGGCACTAGTGCTTATCATAGCGTGGTTGTCCGGTCATTCTGCTGGTTGGTTAATTTGCATATTATGCTTTTATTATTATAGATAATGCTGGGGGAAGGGGGCAGGGGTTGCGAAGGCCAACAAGGAAAAAGCAAAAATGAAAGATACATGATGAAAGAACTGCAGAACATTATCTGGGATTCTGGATTCCAAATCTCTTTAACTGATTTTGTTTTTAATAAATAAATTTCCTTTTATGCTTTAATTCAGACTTAGCTGAGTTTTTGTGAGACTTAAGAGTACTGACTATAATTCATAGAGTAAAATTTCATAAATTCAAAAAGTCATATAAAAATATGCTCACTAGCACATAGCATCCAGAAATATATCTACAAAAAAATTCAATGTTACCAGTATTTGGTCCAGAAATATGAAGACAATTTAATGTTAGGGATTTTATTGATATGACCCAGCACATCAACAGACCAAAACAAAAATAGTATTATTTCAATAGCTGATTTTTTAAACTAGTAAAATTTTAAATCTATTCTTTTTAAATTCTTATTAATTAGGGTTAAAAGGATATTCCATTAAATAAAAAATATTATCTAACTAACCCATTAGCTAAAATCATATATAACCTTCGAAGGCTAGCTGTATTCCCAGTCAAATTATAAAATCAACTAGAGGCCTGGTGCACAAAATTTGTGCGTGGGGATGTGTGTCCCTCAGCCCAGCCTGCACCCTCTCCAATCTTGGAGCCATAATCCAGGACTGCTGGCTCCCAACTGCTCGCCTGCCTGCCTTCTTGATTGCCCCTCACCGCTTCTGCCTGCCAGCCTGATCACCCCCTAACCACTCCCCTACCAGCCTGTTTACCTTTAACTGCCCTCCCCTGCAGGCTTGATCGCCCCCAACTGCACTCCCCTATTGGCCACCTTGTGGCAGTCATCTTGTGTCCACATGGGGGAAGCCATCTTTGACCACATGGGGGCAGCCATCTTATATGTTGGAGTGATGGTCAATTTGCATATTACTTTTATTAGATAGGATAAGAGAAACACACCAATTTTTTTTTTAATATATTTTATTGGTTTTTCACAGAGAGGAAGGGAGAGGGATAGAGAGCTAGAAAGTCTATGAGAGAGAAACATCGGCCAGTTGCCTCTTGCATATCCCCTACTGGGGATATGCCCGCAACCAATGTACATGCCCTTGACCGGAATCAAACCTGGGACTTTCAGTCCATAGACCGACGCTCTATCCACTGAGCCAAAATGGTTTCGACCAAAACACACCAGTTTTTAAATGGACAAAGACATCAATAAGAAAAGCACAAATAAATATATTGACACCAAAAAATTACACATCACTAATAATTAAGAAAGAGTAAAATAAAAAGCTTTAAAACAATAGAAGCTAATCTTGACTATCATACGGAGAATTAAAACACTTATTTAAAACTGGTTGGGAGGTAAACTAGTAAAAACTTTTATAAAGAGAAATTTGGCAAAAATATATTTAAAACTTTAAAAGTATGCACACTATTGTTTCATAAGACAAGTAAGAAATTCTGAAATTTTTATTTATAAAGCCATTTTTTATTATTGTTTATCATTACTAAGTAATCAAGTATATGTAGTGGAAAGGAAAAGAACAAAAATATAAGGCTCTTTTTATAAAAGGGAAACTGAACTGGAACTGAAAATTTGGTAGAAATTAAAGTAATTTGAGGGTCTACCGTATCTTTTCACCTGCCACATAATCAGTCAATTATGTTCTCTCCTCCTCCTCTTTTCTTTTATACTTGATATCTTCACCTTGTTCAATACTCCCACATCCTTATATCTTGTGTAAATGGCTTAAGTTTACCATAAACCTCCAGCCCTGCTCTGCTTCATGGCAACTCTCAAAGAATTCTTACAGTTTCTGTCCTACTCTTAATTACTGTTCTTTAATTACTTATTCCAAACAAGATCATCTTCTCAAATGGCATCACTGGCATTAAGTCAGAGGCTGGCTAACTCTTAGCTTATATCTGATCCAAACAGCTCTGGTAAGGATAGCAGGGAGCATGGGCAGGACAAACACTCTGAGATTTCTAGTGCAGAGACACACGTGGATGCACATGCACACACACACACAATCCTGGAAATCAACTTGGTGTCCCAATAAGGGCAAACTAATAAATTATGCTCATCAATAGGGGAGGGATAAATGCACAGCATATAGCAATATGGAAACCATAGGTGATAATATAAGAAAGAAATCTGGATAGAAAAATCATAACTATTCTTAATTTTGTTCTTGATGGCTTCATATTTTCCCAAATCTCCATACTAAACATAATTTCTTTTATAATCTTAAAAAAAACAATCACTTTGCGTAACAATATTTAAAATTTTTCTTTATAAATAGAAAACATTTTAATTACCTTTCCAACATCACATCTTGTACCTTCATTCACCATCCCAGGATCTGGAACATCTGATCCTAGCTGAAAATCCACACCCCAACATTTGGTGCCTCCACTGGGGGTCAGAATAATAGCAGGCACAATTCCAAATACAGGCATCTCTTGGACATTCTCACATTGAAGTTTTCCACACAAAGCATTTCTATAAAGACAGAAAAATAAATGTAAAATGCACCGGTATAGATACAATAGAAATATTATATATATGTACATAAATAGAGTGTACTGCTATTTAGCTTAAAGGAATCTCAACAGAAAGAGTGTGTGAGAGCAACAGAAATCAAACCAGCTCTCTTTAAATACGGCAGAGAAGAGCAGAGGTAAATGGATGCTAAGGTGCAAATTAGTAGGGTGCCAGGCGGTGCCGATGCTCCTTTTTGCACACCTAATCCCTCCTCACTGTCTATCTAGGGCTCAAAAAAACCTAACAAAGTTTCTTATAAACATGATATAACTTTACAAGTAGAAAATAATAGAATTACATCAAAATACAATTGTGCCCAGCCGGCGTGGCTCAGTGGTGGGTCGTCAACCTATGAACCAGAAGGTCACATTTCAATTCCCAGTCAAGACACATGCCTGGGTTGTGGGCTCCATCCCCAAGGTGGGGCATGCAGGAGGCAGCCAATCAATGATTCTCTCTCATCATTGATCTCTCTCTCTCTCTCTCTTCCCCCCCCCTTCCTCTCTGAAATCAATAAAAATATATATTTTTTAAATTTCAACTGTGTCTTCTTTAAAGAAGTATGACAGGAAGGAAATTAGATTATGTAATGTAAAATAAGAAAGGACTCCACCTTTCTTGGCTTGGCTCTGAGTTACTTACTTGAAGACTCAATCCATGGCTCATCAATACACCAAGGCTGTGTGAGTTAAATGCCCTTCCAAGTCCTTTCATAACATACTAAGTACCCCTAACATCAACTCTTATAAGGCTGTATTGAAATTTCCTATTTAACTTATCACTTTTAAATTATAGAACAAGAAAAACATAATAAAATATAAAATTAATTTTGTGCTTCTATGGATTTAGCAACACAACCTTTTAATGAAAGGAAGAAAGAGGAGGAAGAGTGTTTATTTGTGATTCCAGTGTAGTACATAGATCACATGTGTCAAACACAAGGCCCGCGGGCCAAATCCATCCTGCCAGGCCTTGCAATGTGGCCCGCACCACTCTGTCATCACTGCACTCCGCTGCGTTTCCATCACAATGACAGTTTATGACTGTTCAGTAAACCATTCGGCCCGCGATTTAGGCTGGATTTTAGATTTTGGCCCCTTCTCTGATTGAGTTCGACACCCCTAACATAGATAAACAAAGATTCTAAAAACCATTTGATTTCAGACAGATAATGTCAAAAGGGGTGACTAATTTTACCAGTTCTATTCAGTCTCCCTGAAACCTTGTGTTGCAAAACTGTAAGTTTGAAAAGTTTGGTATTTAAGGGGGAGAAAGTTAGCAGTCACATGGAGTTATAAAACATGACTAGTTGCCAAAACTGGTTTGTCTCAGTGGATAGAGCGTCAGCCTGTGGACTGAAGGGTCCCGGGTTCGATTCCGGTCAAGGGCATGTACCTTGGTTGCCGGCACATCCCCAGTAGGGGGCGTGCAAGAGGCAGATGATCGATGACTCTCTCATCCGATGTTTCTAACTATCTCTCTCCCTTCCTCTCTGTAAAAAATCAATGAAATATATTTAAAAACAAAAAACAAAACATGACTAGTCTTGTAATCATTCATTCTCCTTTATAACCTCCCAACACTTACCCAGTGGCACACTTCTTGTATTCATTATTAGAGAAGCCACAATTACCAAATCTGTCACCTTTAGAATTCACATCAATGAAACAATCTCTCGGGGCAGCCTTGGCTTCTGTAATGTTAAAAAAAAAAAAATGTTTAAGTTCTGGCAATTTATTTCAGAAATAAAAGTATTCCCTATGATAGTGCATACAATTGGATGAACTGTCTCAATATCCTTGAAAAAGTTTTAGCCTTACAGGGAAAAAATTTTGTTCCACATTTTATACTTAACAATCAACTGTAAAAAAAAAAAAAAAAAAAAAAAAAAAAAAAAAGCTTAGATTATACTTAAAAGTTAGCCTAAACTCAAACACTCGAGGCCTAAAAGAAGTGCAACTATAAATAAACAAGATGAAACTATAAATAAATTAAAACGCTCACACAGTATGGGTAGCATTTTCAGCATAGTCATTCCCACTGTTCTCAAACACATATCTTTTGCACTCCTGGTGAGGAAAGGTTGATGAAAATATTACCAGCTATTATTTGGTTTTTTATTTACCATATGTGGAAGCTTAATTTAGGTATTCCTAGATAGACTGACAGCCACAACTGATAAAGTAGCATTCTAGCCCAGCCAGTGTGGCTCAGTGTTGTCTGTTGTTACATTGAGGACAGTGATTGTGAAAGAATGAGATCCTGAAAGCTGTAATGGAGATATGTAGGAAGACCCTGAAGAAGCTGGGGACACTAAACCCCTAAATTCTGATGAGTCTTCTTTGCCAGGGAAGCAGTCTTTCCACCCCCATCGAAGGGGATTAGGCGTGCACTGCCTGAGCACTCGAACAGAATCATCCAGTCTTCCTGGATCTCAGGCCTGCCAGCCTGGGTACTATAACTATTATACACCATTGGCTCTTCTGACTCGACAGCTTGCTGACGTACCCTGCAAGGGATCTACCATTCTCTGTGACTGTGTGAGCCAAATCCTCAAAATCATAGTGAATGCTTACCATGGGAAAAATCAAAAAAAAGTATTACCAAGATGTTATCTAAAGATCTGGAACAAGTAAAAAAAATAATCAGCTAGAAAGGTAAAAGTGGTTTCCTCAATGAATGGAGATATTACTTACAAGTACACTTTAATTTTTCATAAACTATTTAAATAATTTGAACCTTTATGTGTAAATATAAGTTTAATAAAAATGAAAATTTTAAAAAGAAAATCAGAAGAATTTTTAAACATCCTAAATATATTTCAATAATAGAATAAATTAAATTTATGTAATAGAATACTCTATTGCATTATGATCTAAATGTAAATCTCAATATAGATGGATCTCAAAAATATTTTGAGTGAACAATGAAAATAGCAGACCCCAAAGTATCGGGTCTAGTAATAATTAATGTCGTTTTTAACATTAGTTTAAAATCTTGCTTGGCTTTGACTTGTATTGACATAACCTTCAAACACGTGGTATCTACAGAACGTGTGAAGTGCAATTAACAAGTTTTGCTTGAAAAAGTTTGTGTTTGGTTTGGTTTTTGTTGCAAAACTAGGGCTAAGAAGATGGCGGATGAAGAGCATATTCGGCACTGCATGCTTTACCAGTTCCAATTAGGAAGAAAAGCAAGTAAGGCTGCAAAAAACATCTGTAGTGCTCTTGGTCAAGATGCAGTTAGCGCCAGGAAATGCCAGCGTTGGTTTGAGAAATTTCGCGAGGGAAATTTTTCGTTAGATGACAAGAGTGGTCGAGGCCGTGTGTCCAATTTTGATCAAGAAGCTCTTCAAGCTCTTTTGGTGCAAAATCCTCAAATTACCCAACAAGAGCTTGCGACAACTTTAAATTGTTCACAAAAAACAATTTCCAATCAGTTGCGTGCACTTGGCAAAGTCCAAAAGTTTGGAAAATGAGTTCCTCATGAGTTGACCGACAACAACCGTAATCAAAGAGTCACAATTTGCAGTTTGCTCCTCTCTCGTCAAAACCGTTTGCCATTTTTAGAGCAAATTGTTACCGGAGATGAAGAATGGGTGCTGTATGTTAATTTGAAAAGGCGGCCTCAATGGTTGGACAAAAATGAGGCTCCACAGCCCACGCCAAAACCTGACTTGCATGCGAAAAAAGTGATGTTGTGTGTTTGGTGGAATTTTAAAGGAATTCTTCATTATGAACTTTTACCATCTAACCAAACCATTACAAGTGTAGTGTATAGTGCCCAATTGGAAAGGTTAGCCCAAGCTTTAAGAGAAAAAGAACCCGCGCTGATTAATCGGAAGGGCGTAATTCTTCATCATGATAACGCATGACCGCATACTGCAAGAATCACTGCTGAAAAACTGCGCCAGTTGGAATGGGAAGTTCTCCCTCAACCTGCATATTCTCCTGATATTGCCCCTTCCGATTACCATTTGTTTCGTTCTTTGCAAAACTTTCTTCTTGGAAAAAAATTTAATAATGAAGAATGCCTCAAAAATGCATTGACCGAATTTTTTGCATCAAAATCACAAGAATTTTACAACAGAGGGATTAAAATGCTTCCTGAGCGTTGGGCACAAGTAGTAGAAAACAACGGCAACTATATTGTTGATTAAATTTTGTTGTATTGTTTAAATAAATTCGATTTTAAAAAGTATTAGAAAACGACATTAATTATTACTAGACCTAATATATCCCCATACTATTTATATGAATTAATTAAAACTAAAATTTGGTATTCTGTATATGTATATATATACTGAAATTTTTATTTCCACTTTTAACCAAAACTAAAGCAAAAAATAAATAAAACAAAAGCAAACAATTATAAATAAAATATCTTACTTGAACCAAAGATGACTTGACACTGAGCATCATAATATTGGCACATGCCATTGTAACAATAGGCTTTGTTATTCTGGCAAGGATATCCATTCTGAATAAAAACATCTGGCTGACAGAACTGAGAAGTACCATTGCAATATTCTGGAACATCACATTCATTGGTTTTTCCTCTACATAAAGTACCTCCTGGAAGAAACTAGGATAATAAGATTCAAATGAAACAGGAATGTCAGGACAATTCCTACAAGTTAATCAAATTTGAAACTATGGTATTATATGTATAAAAGTTCTAATAGCCAAAACTGGTTTATCAGTGGATAGAGCATCAGCCTGCAGACTGAAAGGTCCAAGGTTCGATCCCGGTCAGGGGCATGTACCTTGGTTGCGGGCACATTCCTGGTGGGAGGTGTGCAGGAGGCAGCTGATCCATGATTCTCTCTCATCGATGTTTCTAACTCTCTATCCCTCTCTCTTCTTCTCTGTAAAAAATCAATAAAATATATAAAATAAAATAAAAAGTTCTAATAACAACAAAAGATTAAATAACCCAAAGGAAAAATGAACAGAGGCCAATAATAGGCAATTCATAAAAGTCATAAAATACAGGGGAAAACATAACCTCATTGATAATCAAAAGAAATGCAGATTTGCCCTTCTGGCATGGCTCAGTGGTTGAACGGTGACCTGTGAACCAGGAGGGTATAGTTCAATTATATCCGATTTGTGGGTTCAATGCTCAGTGTGGGGCATGCAGGAGGCAGCCAAAAAATTATATTCTTTCATCACTGATGTTTCTCTCCCTCTCCCTTCATCTCTAAAATCAATAAAAATATTTAAAAAAAGAAATGCAAATTAAACAAAAATATAAAAGCACATTAAATTTATTAAACTAACCAGGATTATAACACTTACTAGAAACCAATGGTAATGTAAGGAAACAAGCATGTGACTAGACTAGTGGGTATAGAATGGGTGGGAAGTATGTAAAATGTTTGCCAAAAATGTTAATATTCAAACACTGCCCCAACAGTACTACTTATAAACAAAAATTGGAAGCAATCCAAATGCCCATCAATTGACTAGGTAAAGAAATTATGGTATAACCATACAAAGAAGTACTAACTATACAACCATGTAGAACTACATAAGTGGAAGAAAACCCATTGTATCTTATTGAAAATACCAATAGGAAAAATATATGTATCTATGTTTAGCAACTTAATCCCCTTCTTTGTATGCATGTGCACACACACATTCTAACACACACACACACACACACACACACACATTCACAATCATTTTTATACAGAAAAAAATAACTAAATTAATAACATATCAAAAATGGCTATGTCAGGAAGGTTAAAATAATGAGTCTTCCACTGTCTGTTTTCTCTACTTTGGGATTGTGGAATTTTTAATAAAAAACATAGATTTCTCTTAAAATTAAAAAATGTTTTTACTTAGGAAAAAAATCTCATTAGACTGTAGTGAAGAGAATGTGATGCAAAACTATAAACAACTGCCAAAAATGTTTCATGTAATCATGTAATAAACATAACGTTCTCTTACAGATCAAAGACATTTTGATATATAATACTGTTCCTTTTTCTTTCTTTTTTTCCAAAATAGGGAGAAATTTCTTACCAAACAGTCTTTACAACAGTCACCATATGCACATTCAGCAGATGATTTAAGCTTACAAGTACTTCCTTCACAACAAGGGTCCAATTCACATTCCTGTGAAAAGAAAATGACTGGCAATAAAGAAATGAGTTATTGTCATCAATATTCATTAATAAAATTCTTATCTTAGACCTCAAATCTATTTCTTTCTAATCTGGCAATAGCAATTAATCTCTGGAAATAATGCTGGATTTGTCAGTGATTCTTTAGCTGCAACTACCAGGTCTCAACATACATCAAATCATCGAGAGTATGTACCTTCATCTGCTGGTACTGCCAGAACAAGATACCATAGATGATGTCTTAAGCAAAACAAATTTATTATGTCACAGCTCTGGAGGCTGGACATCTAGGATCAAAGTTCCAGCCAATTAGTTTCTGGTGAGGACTCTCTTCCTGGCTTGCAGACAGCTGCCTTCTTGCTGTATTCTTAAAAGGCCTTTCTTCAGTGTGTGTTTGTTCAGAGAAAGAGAGCAACTTAGAATCTCTTCTTATAAGGACACCAGTCCTATCAGATCAGAGATCTGTCCCTAAGATCTATCCCATATTAATTTATGGGTGACACATTTAGTCCACAATAGTGTTTTTAATCATCACAGGAAATTAAGCATCCATGAATGCATCTCTCTTCATGCTCAGGGTCTGACTTCTCTGTTGAGTGGGTCTTCACCCTATGTGGACCTTCTTTTTTTAATTTAAATTCTTTATTGTTTAAAGAATTACATGCGCAGAAACCGGTTTGGCTCAGTGGATAGAGCGTCCGCCTGCAGACTGGAAGATTCCGGGTTTGATTCCGGTCAAGGGCATGAACCTTGGTTGCGGGCACATCCCCGGTGGGGGGTGTGCAGGAGGCAGCTGATCCATGATTCTCTCTCATCAATGTTTCTAACTCTCTATCCCTCTCTCTTCCTCTCTGTAAAAAAATCAATAAAATATATTAAAGTATTGCATGAGTCTCTTTTTCCCCCCATTGACCTCTCCACAGCCACCTCTAGCCCCAAGCATCAGCCCTCACCCTCCTTCTGTCTATGTCCATTGGTTGTGCTCATATGCATGCATACATATCCTTTGGTTGATCTCTTACCTGACTTCCCTCATAGGTTATATAATCTGTTCAATGCTTCTATCTCTTTGGTTCTATTTTTATTCATCCATTTATTTTGTTCATTATATTCCACAAATGAGTGAGATCATGTGATATTTATCTTTCTCTGACTGGCTTACTTCACTTAGTATAATGCTCTCTAGTTCCATCTATGCTGTTGCAAATGGTAAGAATTCCTTCTTTTTTACAGCAGCATAGAATTCCTTTGTGCAGATGTACCAGTTTTCTAATCCACTCATCTGCTAATGGGCACTTAGACTGTTTTCAAATCTTAGATATTGTAAGTTGTGCTGCTATAAACACAGGGGTGCATATATCCTTTCTGATTGGTGTTTCTGTTTTCTTGGGATACATTCCTAAAAGTGGAATCACTGGGTAAAATGGGAGTTCAATTTTTAATTTTTTGAGGAAATGCCATACTGTTTTCCACAGTATCTGCACCAGTCTGCATCCCTACCAGCAGTGCAAGAGGGTTCCTTTTTCTCTGCATTCTCACCAGCACTTGTCATTTGTTGATTTGTTGATGGTAGCCATTCTGACAGGTGTGAGATGGTACCTCATTGTTTTGATTTGCATCTCTCAGATGATTAGTGACTCTGAGAATGTTTTCAGCTGAAACCGGTTTGGCTCAGTGGATAGAGAATCGGCCTGTGGACTGATTGGTCCCGGGTTCGATTCTGGTCAAGGAGATGTACCTTGGTTGCGGGCACATCCCCAGTAGGGGGTGTGCAAGAGGCAGCTGATCGATGATTCTCTCTCATCGATGTTTCTAACTCTCTCTCTCTCTCTCTCTCTCTCTCTCTCTCTCTCTCTCTCTCTCTCTCTCTCTTCCTCTCTGTGAAAAATCAATAAAATATATTTTTTTTTAAGAGAGAGAGAATGTTTTCATATATCTCTTGGCCTTCTCTATGTCCTCTTTCAAAAAGTATCTATTTAGGTCCTTTGCCATTTTTTGATTGGATTGTTTATCTTCCTTTTGTTAAGTTGTATGAATTCCCTCTAAATGCTGGAGATTAAACGCTTATCAGAGATAACATTGGCAAATATGTTCTCCAATGTAGTAAGCTTTGTTGTTGTTTTGTTGATAGTTTCTTTTGATGTACAGAAGCTTTTTATTTTGATGTAGTCCCATTTTTTTTTTTTCCCCTTAGTTTCCATTGCTCTAGGAACTGTAGCAATAAAGATAATGGTACAACATATGTCTGCTATTTTGCTGCCATGGCTGCTTCTAAGATTTTTATGGTTTCCCTTCTTACATTTAAGTCTTTTATCCATTTTGAGTTTATTTTTGGGTATGGTGTAAGTTGGTGTTCTAGTTTGATTTTTTTTTTTTTTTTTTTATCTGTCCAATTTTCCCAACATCATTTATTGAAGAGACTGTCTTGACTCCATTGTATGCTCTTGCCTCCTTTGTCAAATATTAATTGAGCATAATGGCTTGGGTCGTTCTCTTTTCTATTCCATTGGTCTAGATGTCTGTTCTTGTACCAGTAGCTGGCAGTTTTTAGAACAGTGGCTTTTTATCTTTCTTGGCTTTTCCCACCCCACTATGGGCCACCATTTCTCTCCTACCCTACAAGCTCCCACCCACCAAGACACCTACTTTCCTATGTTCCAACTTTATGTCTTCAGCTCTGAATTGTTTAGGAAAGGAAGGAAAAACGGAAGAGAGAAGATAGGGGAAAGGAAGAAAAAGTGAGAAAGGACGGAAAACTAGATTTCTTATTTCTTATTAAAATAAGATGCCAACTTTGAGGGAAACTGGGTTAAAAAAAATACACTGCACTAGTTTTGTAACTTTTTGTCAGCAGAGTGGTGATTTCAGGGGTGGGGGCAGTAGAGAATGAAGATGGAAGAGGATATAAAGGGATAAATGGTGGAGAAAATATATAAAGAAAAAATAAAAATATTAATAATAAATTAACTGTAATCTATACCTTACATCATACAAAAAATTTAAGTCAAATGGATCACATACCTAAATGTAAAAGTTAAAACTATATAGCTTCTAGGAGAAAACATTGCAACCTTGGATCAAAAGATTTCTTAAATATGACACCCATAAAAGCTTAAATTAATAAAGTGGGCTTCATCAAAATATAAAACTTCTATTCTTCAAAACATACTGTTAAGCCAATTAAAAAAAATAAGCTAGAGACTGGGAGAATATATTTGCAAGTCATATATCTGACAAAGGACTTGTATCCAGAATATAAGTACTGTCCAAATTCAGTTATAAGAAAACAACTTAATTTTTTAAATGGGAAAGAGCTTAATTGACATGTCACCAAGAAAGACAGATGACAAGCTGAAAACATGCTCAAAATCATAAGTCATTAGGGAATGCAATTAAAACCTCAATGAGGTACCACTTCACACCTAATAGCACAGCTAACCCTGAAAAGACTGACTGTATAAAGTAGTGGCAAGGTTGTAAAAGAACTGTAACTCTCATACACAGATGGTAGGAACGTAAAATGGTACAACCACTTTAGGGAATGGTTTGAAAGTTTCTTAAAAACTTAAATATACACTTACCATATAACACAGGAATTTCATTTAGGGTATTTACCCAAGAGAAATGAAAACACAAGTTCATGTAAAGACATGTAGGTGAATGTTCAAGCAACTTTTTGTGTTAATACAAAACACCAGAAACACCTCAAATATACATCAAGAGATGAACTGACAAACTGTAGTTTATCCATATTATTCAATGATAATGAATGATACAAACAAATTAATTACCGTATTTTTCGGACCATAAGACGCACTTTTTCTCCCCCAGAAGTGGGGGGAAAAAGTCCCTGCATCTTATGGTCCAAATATAGCCTACACATATACTTTAAAAAAAAAGTTTTTTTACTTGCCCGGCTCTGTGTGGTCTCTGTGTGCTTGCCCGGCTCTAAAATGGTTCTAAATGCTGCTGTTTACTTTACAGGGTTGATTACATGTGTTTATGACTGTGATGTTGGGTTTTAATGCACATAAAATATTTTAGGACACTATTTGTTTCAGAATCTTTTTTTCTTCATTTCCCTTCTCTAAAAACTGGTGCGTCTTATGGTCCGGTGCGTCTTATGGTCCGAAAAATATGGTACTGACACTGCAGCAATGTGAATAATCTCAAAATAATTATGCTGAGTGAATAAAGCTAGACAAAAAAAAAAAAAAGAGTATTCCACTTACATGAAACTCTAGGAAATGCACTCTAATGTGTAATGTCAAAAAATAGGTAAGTGATTGTCTGAGGAGAATGGGGCAAAAGAGATTACCAAGGGTTGTAAAGAACTTTTTGATAGTAGTGACAGTTTCACATCTATATATATAAAAGCCAAGCAACCGGAATGCCAGAACAACCAGAACAACAGATGGGTATGACTCGCACTGCAGCCCCGATTCGCCCCTCACTCTGAATAGGGACAGGGCCAGCCAGCCAACTGCCTGTGGTCCCTCCCCCAGCCAGCCACACCCTCAATTAGGGTGGGAATGGCTGGCTCAGCCCCTATTAGCCCCAATCGGACCCCACCCATGCACAAATTCATGCAGCAGGTCTCTAGTATGTATATAATACATCAACTTGTATGTTTTAAACATGGGCAGTTTATTATTGACCAAGTCTTCAATCGCCTATTTCTTACCCTTTGCTTTGTCTTGACCTAATTTTAATAAAGCTTCTTTCTTTTATATAGGTCCCTGCACTCTGCTTGTCCCCCTCATCAAAATAGCTTCTTCTGGAAATCAGCTGACCACAACAGAATACTTTCCTATCAGTCCTCACTGGTTATTCCCCTTGCTTCTTAGCTCCTCCTTAAAAGATTCTACTTATCTATGCTTTGCCCCCACTGTTACCCTATTAAAGGAAAACCTTTTTCTCTTTGATTCTGAGATACTTCCAGATTTCGGAGATCAGAGTGGTCTTCCTATTACAGTAGCCTTTCCCTTATCTAAGTCCTAATTTAGTTTTTTGACATTGTATTAAATTATAGTTCAAAAAAGCTGTTAACTGTTTTTTAAAAAAAAAAAAACACTGTAAGATGGCTTCATTAAAAAAAGAGAATTAGGAAACAGTGTATACATGTATTCTGATTATGATAAAAGCATTATTTTAAATGGTTTTGTAATAACTAACCATTAATGGACAGAAGTTAATTTTCTACCTCAGTCTGCATGAACACCTCAATTAAAGAGTAATCTAAAAAATTTTAATTTAAAAAACACTACTAAAAAATATAAAGAAGCTATGATAATAATCTTGGAAAAGGAGTAATATTACTCAAATAAAAAATTCAAAAAATTTTAAGAAAAATAACTGATAAATTTGCCTTCATTTAAATTTTAAAGTTCAATATAATAAGAATACCTGCGATAAAAAGCTAAATGACAAGAATAAACCCTAGTGTAAACTGTAGACTTTGGTGATAATGATGTGTCAATGTAGAGCCATCAATTGTAACAAATGTACCGCTGTGCTGCAGAGTATGGACAATGGAGAAGTGCTTGTGTGAGGGGCAGGCAATATATGGAACTCTCGGTACTTTCCACTCAAATTTGCTTTGACCCTAAAATGTTCTAAGAAATAAAGTTGATTAATTTTTTTAAGCTTAATAATAAGCAACAGACAGAAAGGTAATACTAAAACCTATTCACAAAGAACTTTGCCCATAATACATGAGTTGCTAGAAGTAGATTTTAAAAAATCAACAGCACAACTTATAAACTTATGCAGGATATAAAATAATAACTCATAAAAGGAAATTATGCATGTGGTCTAAAAGCATATGAAAAGTGATAAAAACTAAATGAAAAGAACTATGTTATTTGAAGCAAACATAATCAGTTGAGAGGGTACATGGGAGGAGCTAGAGATTATGGAAGTTCTCACACTCCATACAATCCTACAGGAAGAACTCTATGTTAATAATAAAGTGCTATGGTTCTAACTTCCCTTTTCCCTTCTATAAATACCTCCTTATCTTGGCATGTAGGCCAGAGTGTGCACATATAATCATGTGATTTTTATCCTTCATTTTGTTTATGTGATGTATCACATTTATTGATTTACCAGACTTGCATCTCTGATGGGTAAAAAGGGTGGGAATGAGGGATATCTGTCATACTATCAACAATAAATGTACATTTTTAAGAATAAATTATTTTAAAAACATGAAATATGTAAGGATAGCCGAAACCGGTTTGGCTCAGTGGTAGAGCGTCGGTCTGTGGACAGAAAGGTCCCGGGTTCCATTCCAGTCAAGGACATGTACCTTGGTTGCGGGCACATCCCCAGTAGGGGGTGTGCAAGAGGCAGCTGGTCGATGTTTCTCTCTCATCGACGTTTCTAGCTCTCTATCCCTCTCTCCTCTCTATAAAAAATCAATAAAAATATATTTTTTTTTAAAAAAAAAGAAATATGTAAGGATAAAGAACTGAGAATGCCTGGAAAGGCAAAGAATTTGGTCATCCTAATAACATAATGTTAATTTGAAAATTAAACATGCTTTATTAGGCTTTATTTTCCTCACTTGAAAATGATAATATAAAAAATATCAATCTGCTTGAGTTACTGTGAGAGAATTACACCATGTAAAACATTGAGCAGAAGTCCTGACATGCGGCAATAACGCGATGAAGGCTAATTACAATTTCATCATATAATACATACTGCCTTTCTAGAATGGGAAGTCTTCTGGCAAAGCCAGGTGTGGTCGGGTGAAGCAGAAGAACTTGTGGGAAAGATTGAGAATAGAGTGATGTTTCCACAAAAATGAACAAATTTTCTTTAAAATTTAATGCTAGGCCCAGGAGAAGGCCATTTGGAGAGGAAAATGGCTAAGATATAGAACAATAATAATAAAAATGAGCATAGGCTTATGGAAATAAGTATGGGCATCATACTTATTTGATAAAACCACAGGTCAGTAGGTAAACTGGAGGTTAATTAAGGGAGGATGTTAATTTCAGTGCCAAGAACTTTGTTAATGAAGGGCTCTGGAGAATGAGCCAGCTTCAATTTATTATTAAAATGAGTTCAACCAAATAAATATTTCTGCAATGGCAGTGCCAGACAGAATGTTAAGACTTTACCAGTAGAACCAAGTGAAAAATCAAGTCATTCTTTAAAGTAAATAAATGACCCAATAACCATAACAGAAATGGTATAAGCTACAAAAATAAAGAAAGAATCGGCATGGCGCTTTCCTTGACATCAAAACAGATGACATCATTAGTTATGTTCTGGGAAGGAGGAGATGACCAATCCCAGGAACAGGTCCCTACAAGGAAAATGCCAATCCTCTTTCTGCCACTAAATTTTACTTTGGCTCCTATGCCAGAGTTGCCACAGCAAGCTATTTAATTTTTTGCAAACCCTGAAGTAAAGTGACAAAGCAAAAAGCAAACATTCAACCAACCTTTGGAGAACCACAGTCACACTCTTCCCCGGGGTCCACCAACTTATTGCCACAGAAAGGAGCACTATAGGCCTCATCAGGCTTGGGAATATTAAGAAGGCAGTTTCCTCCTTTATTTAAAGTTAACTTCTCAAAGTCCTCTGCACTGCAACTGCTGAAGTTCCTGGAACCTCTATAATAAACATCAAGAAAAAGAGCTCATGTCAGAGCAATTTTTTCAAAAAAAATTTGTCATGTCTTCAACCAAATAGAAATGAATACTTAAAATAGTAGTTAATAAGCTAACCAAAATAGAGAGAAATGAAAATTAATGTCTATTTCTAAAAAATATAAAACATTATTTCAGTTACTATATAATAATTACTATTTGGGTTACAATATATTATACATCTATGAAAAAAATCTTCCAAACAATCACTTTCATTGAAATACAAAATCATAAATCTTGTCAGAATACAGTTTAGAAATTATCTAGTCCTATCCAGAATTAAGTTATATTTATCTTCCATAGTAAAAGTACTTGGAGCTAGCTATACGTTTACCCAATCTTCTTTTCACTTATTGTTTTACTCTTATCATTATAAAATATCTCCACATAATCCCACTAACTATTAATGGGAAACACACCCATAAATACAACAAGAATCTTCTAGAAATCCAAATCACATTAAAATTTTATCAGGGGAATTTTGTGCCCTAAAACAATCTATTTTTCATCAGGTTGAGCAATGTTGCTAAAGTAGCAGTGGGAATAAAAACAGTTGCATTATAGTGTTTGAGTCTCTGTTCATCCAAGGAATCTAAGGAACAGTTTCTTCCTGTGAAATTTTGTCCCCTGGGTATTCAGTTTACACTTCTTTGCTAACTGACCCAAAATCTTAGGGAAGGAGATAGGCCTGGCTCTAGGCTTTGGGGAATGGAAGGCAGTCTGTCTAGAACATTTTGGTACTGTTAACTACTCTTCGACAAAAAGGTATTTGATTATGAGATGCTGAAGGATTTTAACAGATTAGCAGAGAAGGAACATGAACAATCAATTGCCTATTACAAAAGAATGAGTAAAGACAGTATTTTGACTCACACAGAAAGGAAATGCAGGGCATAAGCTTTTTGACAATAACAACACTTGTTTTCCACATTCTTCTTTTTCTTGCTATTCTCTGTTTAAGAATATTGTGAGGAATCTTTTTTTTTTTTTTTTTTTACAATATCATTCATTCAACAAATATTTGTTAAAACATTTCTTATATTCAAGGCATTCATCTCTGTTAAGGGATAAAACAGTAAACAAAGCAAACAAAAATCCCCAACCCTGTGAAGATGACATTCTAGTGAATGAGACTGTAAACTTAGTAAGTAAATTCAAGCTCTAGCCAGTTTGGCTCAGTGGATAGAGCATCGGCCTGCAAACTGAAGGGTCCCAAGTTCAATTCCAGTCAAGGCACAAGCCCAGGTTGTGGGCTTGATCCCCAGTAGGGAGTGTGCATGAGGCAGCCAATAAATGATTCTCTCCTATCATTGATATTTCTCTCTCTCTCTCCCTCTCCCTTCCTCTTTGAAATCAATAAAAATATATTTAAAAGTTATATATGTAAATTTAATAGCATATTAGTTGATAACTACAATTGAGAAAAAAGGTGAAGAGATGAAGGGGATGGCCTGTGTAGGCAAAGAAATGATTCCAATTTTTAAAAGAGCAATCAGGACAGACATTTCAAACATTGTGACAATTGAATCAAAACTGGCTATTTGGGGCAAGGAAATATTACAGAGAGAAGTAAAAAGTACAAAAACCCTAAGATAGAAGCCCGCTTGCTCAAGAAAAAAATAAAGCCAGAAGGCTGGAGTAGGAGTGAGTAGTGAAGAAATGGGTAATGTGAGATACCATCAGCAAAGGTGGAAATAGGCCATTATAAGAAATTGACTTTTTTACTGAAAGGAGATTGGAGAGAGGGAGAAGGGAAAGAATGACAATAGAAAGTGTTGAGCAGGAGCTTCTTGATCTGAACAGGATTACATGGCTACTATGAAGAGGCTACTGCCGAATTCCACTTAACAAAGAGCAGCCAGATAGCAGTGGGAGTAATAAGAAGTGTTTGGATTACGTATATGTTTTAAAGAAATAACCATTCAGAAGAAGAACATGCCATAACAGAGAAGTCAAGGAAGACTCTGAGATTTTTGTTCTGAGCTGCTAGAAGGAAGAAGGTACCATTAATTGACATGGGGAAGACTGGGTAGAGCAATTGTCCATAAATATATGTGTCTATTAGTGGACTCTTCTATTTCATTTGTTTGTTTTTCTATATTTGCATCAAAACCCCATTTTTCTAAATCCCATGGCTTTATAATAGGTTGTCTAAAGCAAGTTCTTCTATAATACTTTGAGCTACTTGTTTAAATAGGATGGTGGTTAACAGTGGGAAGGGGGATAGGAGAGTAAATAAAGGTAAAGGGGCAAAATATATAGTAATGAAAGATTATTTGACATTGGTTTATGAACAATTGATTCATGACTAAACTGACTATTAAAAATAGCAATGAAAAGAAAGTTTTTTTAACAAATGATATCAGTTCAACAAAGTATTCATATTGGAAAAAACTTTGCCTCTACCTTACACAATGCACAAATGGTGATTTGAGGTGGATTATGGACCTTAATATGAAAATCAAAATCAATGAAGAGTTGATTTTGTCACTAAATGTCACCAAAAAATTATAAAGACCTTTCTACAAGTCAATAAACATAGACAACCCAATTAAAAAAAAAAACTGGGGAGAAATGGAACAACATCTTCACACACAAAAAATCCAATGACCTATAAACATGAATGTGATCTACTCTAATCTCATTAGTAACCAGGAAAATGCAAAATAAAAGCACAATAAAATACCACTAAATACCCAACTTATTATTGAAGTTTGAAGTAAATAATATCAATTACTGGTGAAGTAGGTAGTGGGCACTCTTTGAACCCCACAACACATCTCTTCCATTTACCTTTGATTTCAGCAGAGTAATAGTGGCCAGTTCCCTCTAAGCTTTTTCCCTCAGGTGCAACTCAAAAACATAGAGGAGTTCAAATCCCAGGGGGCAACCATTAAACCAAAGAAAGATGAAAGCAACAAAAATAAACATGTACTGCAGCTACCTACACCAGAATGCACAAACATCACAAATACAATGTTGACTAAAAAAGAACAAAACAAAAAACATACCAGCAGGAAACATACTGCATACTGATACATTTCAAAACCCCTAGTAGATCTCTAAAACACTTAGTACTGAACTCTATATATATGTTTTCCTACAGATACATCACTATGATGAAGTTTAATTTATAAATCAGGCTATAGTAAGAGATTAACAACAATAACTAATAATCCTATCTAATAAAAGACTGATATGCAAATTGATCATCACTCCAACACACAAGATGTCTGCCCCCATGTGGTCAAAAATGGCTGCCCCATGTGGACACAAGATGGCTGGCAGGGGAGGGCAGTTGTGGGCAATTAGGCCAGCAGGGGAAGGCAGTTGGGGGTGACCAGGACTGCAAGGGAGGACAGTTAGAGGCAACTGAGCTGGCAGGGGAGCAGTTAGGCATCAATCAGGCTGCAAGGGATTGGTTAGGGGCAATCAGGCACGCAGGCAGGCAAGCAGTTCAGAGCCAGCAGTCCTGGATTTTGAGAGGGATGTCCGACAGCCTGTTTAGGGGTCCCAGATAGGAGAGCGTGCAGGCTGGGTGGAGGACACCCCCGACTCCATGCACGAATTTCTTGCACTGGGCCTCTAGTAAAATAGAATAGTTATAGAAATATGCTATAATAATAGCTATGTGAATGTGGTCTCTCTCTCTTCTCTCAAAATACCTTATTGCACTGGTTTGCCCTTCTCATGATGTTGTGAGATTATATAGTGCCTGTATGATGAGGTGAAGTGGATACACTGGACAAAGGAATGATTCACATCCCAGGCAGGATAGAACAGGACAGTGTGAGATTTTATCACATTATTCAGAACAGTGCAAATTTAAAACTTATAAATTTTCTATTCAATATTTTCACACCATGGTTGACTGGGTCACGGTTCGACTGCAGAAAGTAAAACCACAGAAAGAGAAACCACAAATAAGGAGGGTAACTGTAATTCTGTTTATTAACTAATTAATCTACTCTATAATTAGAGCTCAAAAGAGCCAAAAATGAAAAGTAGTTAGGAATACATTTAGGTGGCAAAAATGTAAAGAAAATGAAGGAAATTATTACCATAAAAATTAAGGTATTGTTTAACTTTAAAGGAAAAGGTGTAATAGAGAAAACTACAAAAGGGATTTCTGAGGACTGGTAAGTGACATAAATGTTTACTTTATAAAAATGTGTTCACTGTAAGTTTTAGCTAGCTTTTCTATAAGTTTTATTTATGATAATAAAAGTGTTTTGTTCTAATATATCATAACTTGTACCAGAATAAGAAGACCCAGCAAAAATTATTTGCAGTCCTTCACTTCCTATAGCTAGGCTCAGCAACATACAGTAAACTAGAAGGGCCCTTATTCAGGTTTAAGAAATCCTACAGAAAAAAAAAAGAAAAAAAAAAAAAGATGACTTTGCTCAACCTGATGGTGGTTATTAGAGATCAGGAAGCTGACATGGGCCATAGCATTGATAAGAAGTAATCTTCCTATCTAATAAAAGAGTAATATGCAAATTTACCATCACTCCAACACACAAGATGGCCACCCCCCTGTGGTCAAAGATGGCAGCCCCCATGTGGACACAAGATGGCCACCACAAGATAGCCAGCAGGGGAGGGCACTTGTGGGCAATCAGGCCAGCAGGGGAAGGCCATTGAGAGAAACAATGCCTGCAAGGGAGGACAGTTGGGGGCAGTCAGGCCTGCAGGGGAGGGAAGTTGGGGGTGACCAGGTCAGCAGAGGAAGGCAGTTGAGGGTTTCCAGACCTGCAGGGAAGGGCAGTTGGGGGGGTCCAGGCTGCAGGGGAGATCAGTTGGGGGTGACAGGGCCTGCAGGGGAGGACAGTTAGAGGTGATCAGGCTGGCAGGGAGGGCAATTAGGGGTGACTAGGCCAGCAGGGGAGGGCATTTAGGGGCAATCAGGCCAGCAGGGGAGCAATTAGATGTTGATCAGGCTGGCAGGGGAGTGTTTAGAGGGTGATCAGGCTGGCAGGCAAGCAAGCGGTTGGGAGTCAGCAGTCCTGGATTATGAGAGGCCCAATGGGATAGGGCCTAAACAGGCAGTCGAACATCCATCAAGGGGTCTCAGATTGGAGAGGGTGTAGGCTGGGCTGAGGGACACATACCCCTGTATACAAATTTCGTGCACCAGGCTTCTAGTCACTAAGAAAAAAGAATTACCAGGCCAGTGTGGTTCAGTGGTTGAGCATCAGATCCATGAACCAAGAGGTCACAGTTTGATTTCTGTTAAGGGCATATACCTGAATTGCAGGCTTAATCCCCAGTGGGGAAAATGCAGGAGGCAGCCAATCAATAATTCTCTCTCATCATTCATGTTTCTCTCTCTCCTTCTCTCATCCTCTCTCTGAAATCAATAATATATATATATTTTTTTTTTTAAATAAGGAAATAAGAACATAGAATAAAGATAAAGGACACAGAATAAGAGGCAAACTTGAGGTGCAGAGCAGGCTCTCTCTGATTTAAAAACAACACACACACACACACACACACACACACACACACACACACGATGATGCAATAGAAAACAGCATCATTAATAAATCTAAGAAATGTATTGCCATCTGGTGGAGCAGGTCAGTCCATTTCACTTAGGAATAGGCTAAAGCCATCTGTCTAATGAGGCCCACCACATTTTAAATTGTCAATCCAACACTATCTGTCCTATTCTGTCCTCTGCCCAGAATACTTCCCTGTTCAAAGTAAAAATTAGTATGATGTCTTCTCTAAGATAATTTACATTTTCCTCAAGAGAAGCAGGCTCCCCTTCATTCAGAAGTGAAGGTATCACTTATGCTCTTTTTTGGAAGGTGGAAAATCTTTCATTCTCCAAAACTTGGTATGTCTAGATCTAAAAATCAATGTGCCTATATTAGAAGTCTTTTAGGACCAAGTTTTTCAAGTATTGCCTCGGATTATAGCTTCCAAGAATCTCTGTGTTTGCTATGGACCCAATTTTAGCCAACCATTCCTAAAGTGCTTCTGCACTAATCCCCTATAAGCAATGAAATGCTGACATGTCATTCTTTACACAATCTCTCCAGGCCCAACTGTCTCTTTAACTATATCTCCTAACTTAAGACCATTCTTGAGCCACACCCCATTTCAACTCAGTAAGCCCAACATATTTCTGCTTCAGATATAAAAAATCAATAAAACAAAAACAGAAACTCAAGTGGTGACCATTTGCAAGCAGTGAATACTTACATTTATCCAATACTTATATTTACCCACAAGCTATCTCTCTACCCCAACAACAAGTAAATTACAAACAAGGCATTCTTCTTTTAGCCCCCATTAATTTTAACTTATTACACTAACATATAAAATTATTACAAGGTCAATAAAATATGTGGAAACTCACATACTACCTTGTTACAATCACAGAACCTCCCCAAAAGGCAAAGGCAACAATCAACAAATATATGTATCCTAAAATCCTTATTAGATTGCTAAACAAAAGTGTGGAACTATTATGGTACTGGTAGTAATGAGAAAATATTATCAAGACAATCCACTCAGATATATCTGAAATATAGTTATCCTCTGATCTTTTTTTTTTTTTTAATAAAGTTAAGCCCAGCTGGCATGGCTCAGCAATTGAGCACTGAGCTATGAACCAGAAGGTCACAGTTCGATTCCCAGTCGGGGCCCATGCCCAGGTTGTGGGCTTGATCCCAAGTGGGGGCATGAAGGAGGCAGCCGATCAATGATTCTCTCTCATCATTGATGTTTCTATCTCTTTCTCCATCTCCCTTCCTCTCTGAAATTAATAGAAATATATTTTAAATAAATGTCAAAACTCCACAACAAAATCAATAATACATTATTTCCAGAATACATTATCAGTTTTAAAGAATATATTCCAGCCCTGATTGGCTTGGCTAAGTGGATAGAGCTTCGGCCTGCGAACTGAAGGTCCCAGGTTCGATTCCAGTCAAGGGCATGTACCTTGGTTGAGGGCACATCCCCAGTAGGAGGTGTGCAGGAGACAGCTGATTGATGTTTCTCTCTCATTGATGTTTCTAACTCTCTATCCATCTCCTCTCCTTTCTGTAAAAAATCAATAAAATGTATATATTTTTAAAAAGTATATATTCCAGGGAACACTGGTAATAGCAATCACCTAAAAGTTCAATACTATTGAATATTTATATTTATAACAGAATGGCACCTACACTTTTTCTAGAACACTTGTATTAAATAATTTTTCTCTAGTTCCTAAATAAAAATAGTTTCTCAGAACAAAATGATTCAAAAAAATACAGAAAATCCAGGAGAAAAAATAAAAAAATTGACCTGAAAGATTACCACCAAAAGACACAACCCGTTAAAACTTTTGGCATACATCATCATGATCTTTTTTCACATGTTCATATTTTTAAAGATTAAAGATAGTTATAATCACACTACGATATTTCATATACTCCTTTTCCACATGGATAAATATATTTTAAACCAAACATATTATTAACCACTAGTGATTCACAAACCACACTCTTCATGCTCTGGAGCTTCTAAGGAGGTACCTCACAAGCCTGGGCCAACCTAGGCGCAATAGGGAGGTGCCTAGGACCTCTCATACTTTCAGTGGCCCACAAAAATGTTGAAAGCTAAGTTTCTTTTAAAATCAGAAGAACAATTACAATTTAATAATAAAACCAGCCTGGGTTATATTCATCTTGATTCTGAGATATCTTGAACTTTAGACAAATAAAAAACAGGTTTTTTCCTTCACGTTTTTTCAAAATGGCTATAACTTGTTTATTGGGAATCTATTTATTTTATACACTTTTAACTATATTTATAATACTATTTAATTGATTCCCTTGCTGTTCAAAACTAGACAATCATATCATCTGAGATTTCCCCTTTTCAAATAATTATTCCTAAATCTTTTCCTTATTCAATGCATTATCTGATGCAAAACAAGATAAAATAATGGTACTAACAAATCTTATCCCTATCCTTTTCCACTGTGCTCTATGCTTGGTGGAGAATGACCTATATGGACTATATCCAATAAAACACAGCCAAATTAGAGGCACTGGCAGAGACAAGAAGGCAGTAGGAGAAAAAGGTGGATTAATTCCTCTGGATCCCTCTCCACCAGGTCACCTTATGTTGGCAATTTCCCACTATTTCAACTTCTGTAGGGCTAGTCCCTCCTATAGCTACTAGTTCCCTCTCCAAGAACCAATTTTATTTCCTCCTGTTATGTCTTTTACATCCCTATAAGGTTATATTTTTAAGTTAGAAAAAAAATTATTTGCAGCTCCTCACGGGAAAAATGATAGGTTGCCTAATATTTGATATCAGCTTATATACATGTTTAAGTTTTAATATGTAGTAAATTTTATTTTTTAATATGTTTTCATTGATTTTTAGAGAGAGGAGGGGAGAGGAATAGAGAGACAGAAACATTTGTTGAGAGAGCAGATCATGGATTGACTACCTCCTGCACCCCGCTACTGGGGATCCAACCCCGCAACTAGGCATGTGCCCTGACAGAATAGGACCCGTGACCTTTGGGTCCTGGGTCAATGCTCAGCCGCTGGGCCATACCAGTTGGGCATAGATAGTAAATTATAAACAGAATATTCACAATAGCATTTCCTTCAAAATACTTTATAATAACTTTAGACTCCAGGTCTCTTTTTGACAGACTTACTTAGGAGAGTGTTTTAAAGTTATCAATTCAGTTAGGGGGTTTTGTTATTAATATCTATCTAGTTTTATCACTTTGTGGCCGAAGAATAAGACTAGCCCTGTTTTTTCTTTTGGGAAATTACATAAGTCTTCTTTTGGTAAAATATATGGTCAGTTGGATACCTGAAGTTTTACTTATGAAATTAACCATACTGATATTTATTTAAACCTCTATAATCTTAAGGACTCATCAGAATTTTAATATCATAATTTGTGGCCCAATATTTGGATTTTTACAGCTTTATCTCAGAACTTTCTTACAAAGCATAACTTGCCCTTTTGGACTCAGAACCCACCCACAGAGTAAGCAGCTGTACTGTTTGTTAATCATACTCCTTCCATCACTGTTAAATAATACTTCCTGTACTATAATCATGTGATATGAAAACAGCCTTTTGTTCTAAGGCTTGGGCTGAAACTAGGATGTTGACAAATGCTTAATCATATATCACCTTTTGTTCTCATCTCAAACCCCACATGCTTGGCCACTGAGTCAGCCAACTGTTAAAAGTACAGTTGCCCCCACCAATCAGAAAACAAATAATGTAAGTTTACAGTCTCATTTCCCCTAAGTAATCCATCTCTTTTATTGTCAGTTCCTTACAATTTTTGCTTTATAAACCTTGCTTTACCCAATCCATTTTGGAACATCTTTGGTTTATACTGAAGGCTACATTTCCTGGTTTGCAAATCATTATGTGAATAAACTCTCTTTTAATTTTTTAGAAAGTTTCTTCCCAACTTCTGTTTATATTTTATGTTTTTTGTTTACACAATCTGTCAATGATTAAGAGAGAGATTTTAAAATTTTCTCTAATAATTGGGAACATTTTCCCTTGAGGTGCTTTTTACCAGGCCAGCAAGGAATGGCAGTTGGGGGGGACCAAGTCAGCAGGGGATGGCAGTTGTGGGGACCAGGCCTGCAGGGGGAGAGCAGTTGGGGGGGATCAAGCCTGCAGGGGAGGGAAGTTGTGGGAGATCAGGCCAACAGGGAGGGCAGTTAGAGATGACCAGGTCAGCAGAGGAGGGCAGTTGTGGGAGACCAGGCCAGCAGGGGAGGGCAGTTGTGGGAGACCAGGCCAGAAGGGGAGGGCAGTTGGGGGGAACCAGGCTTGCAGGGGAGGGCAATTGGGGAAGACTAGGCAGGGGAAGGCAATTGGGGGAGGGGGAGCATGCCTACAGGGGAGGGCAGTTGGGGAGGACAAGGCCTGCAGGGGAGGACAGTCTGGGGGGACCCAGCCTGCAGGGGAGGGCAGTTGGGGGAACCAGGCCAGCAGGGGAGGGCAGTTGGGGGGGACCAGGCTTGCAGGGGAAGGCAGTTGGGAGCTGCAGTCCTGGATTGTGAGAGGGATGTCCAACCACTCGTTTAGGCCCATTTAGGCCTGGTCCCCGGACCTAAACGGGCAGTCAGACATCCCTCTCGGGGTCCCAGATTGGAGAGATGCAGGCTGGGCTGAGGGACACCCCCGCCCCCCTGCGCCATGCATGAATTTTGTGTACCAGGCCTCTAATATCTTAATAATGTAAAATTAAAAAAAAAAACTATGACAAATGTTCATTAATGATTTTATGTCTCATAAATGAAAAGTGATGATTTTTGTCTTATTCTGAGTCTCTTTGCTACAGGTATGTTTTCTGAATATAATTATAATGGTTTGTGGCCTATTACTGATGTATTTATTAGGTTAATATGTTGTCTCCTCCATTAAAATGTAAATTCTGTAAAGGGCAAGTCTTTATCTAACTCACTGAGATAGTCTAAGTGCCTAAAACAAAGTCTAGCACATAGTGCTCAACAAATATTTGATGAGTGAATGAAGTATGGGTCATACCATTTTAAATTGCACTACAGCACTGTTTCATGACATTCCTTCCTCTTATTGTTCCTTTTTTCATCAGTTTATTTTACCTCACTGTTGAATATTTTTTCTTTTCCCCTGAATCTATGTCTTCCACAATTAGCCAGAGCAAACACTAAACTTACTTCCCTGTCCAACAGAAAACATTTTACAAACATGACTTTTCTTGTGAATGTAATTACACTTTTATTAAGGATAGTTTTTTCATAAGTGCTATTCTAATTCTTCCATATCTATTTTTAAGCCTAGTATTTTCTCAAAAACAAATTGTGTAGTAAATCCTGCTTATTTCTCCTTTATATCAGGATGTGATTAGAATTATAATCTCACATCTAAAGTGCTGGCTAACAGAAGTTTTATTACTTTTCCAGTGCCCTAGGAGCTTGAGGAAAATAGAAAAGGGAGTGAATCCTTAGGGCCATGGATATTCCCCATATGAAACCTTCATCTGTGCTTGTTAAAGATGAACATCTTTCATATCTAATTTTTTCTCTGACTCAGCTTCTAATCCACACATGCACTGTGGTCATGTCCAGTTCTCAGCTTAGCACAACTGCCTACTAAAGTAGGATGGAACTTTGTTGCCTTATAAGAACTCTGCATCACAACTCAGTGGTTCTTGTTCACCCTTAGACCCTGAATGGTAATTACTTTTGAACCCTGATAAAGGAAGGTGTTCTAAAATCACAGGCTCTTGACTCAAACTTTTGATTTCAAATCCCAGCTTCACCACTTCTTTAGATGTGTGACCTGTTTGTTTCCTCATTCACAGAGTTAACAAAGTACTTACATCTCATTAGGTTATTGCACATTAACTGATTAATACCTTTTAAGTGCCTAGAATAGTGTCTGATACAGAAAAAGAGTTCAATAAATGTTAACACTTTTTTTTCCTTCTATTTGTCTTGGCTCTCACCTTTATGAATAAATGTGGAAATGTTAGGATATGTCAAGATTTCTTCTATTTACAGTGACAGCGCAGTGCTTTCTCATGAGGTTTGTAAATAAATGTTTCATATAGTCCTTCAATCTATTATTCTAACCTAATCGAGCAGAATCCTTTCCCCAATTTGTAATTCATATGTAATTTTTTCCATGTTCTTATATCTTTTGGTCTGTCAATTGCTTTAAAGAAGAGTGTAGCTACATACCTGTGCCTAAATATTTCTTGCTGAAAGCTCTGTGGAATTATTTATTTAGTTAAAAAAATAGACTTCTCATTGGTGTATCAAATAATTAATTTCAGGGGAGTCAGGAATAATTTTTCCTGTTTTTCAACATAGACATTAGTATATCCCAGAGTTTAAGAAATACTAATCTACAATACCACCTTATAAAGAATAAAAAGAAAGAACTCAATTACTTACGATGCTCCTGAATTCATAATGCAGCTCTTGGCTCCACAAACACAATTTCTCCCATCATCATGATTCATTCCAAGGTTATGACCCAACTCATGAGCAACAATAGATGCAAATGTCTCCACTGTGATTTGCCCAAACTGTCCAAACATAAGAAGGTATTACCTAGGTTTCTGAGCAATAGGATATGTTTTGTTTCTGAAATTATTTTTTCACAAAAGGAAACTTACCCTAATAATGTTAATAGTCTATATGATAAAACAAGCATCCAACATCAGTCCTTACACATTTCAGCTTAGTAAAAAACACGTGAGACTCAACACACTGATGAAATAGACCCTTTAAGCAATAGATCAAATACTTTAGCACCTATGGATTATTCATGGTGGTCTACAGGAAAACGAGTTCATGGTTCTAATTTAACTTTCTTAAGTGAAGTCTCTATTTCCTCATCCATAAAAAGTGAGGAGCTAATAAATATTAGGATACTTAATCCAGGCTCCAGAGAAACAACTCATCTATCACTTCTATATTATCCTTCATAATACCCAAAATATAGTTTTAAGGATGATGGAAGGAAGTATAGAGTCAAGAAATGCTTGACACTCTCTTAATGCAGATGGCCAAAGGTGAATATCAAGAACAAAAATGTACCACGTTGATCCCGCCTGCGTGGCTCCTTGAACACACTGTTCCCACAAATGCCATTCCTGCAGTCCCACCAAAACCTTTCTTCCTAAATAAAAAGAAAAGGTGAAAGTTATAACAAGTAACATTTTAAAGTCAGAATAGAATAAAGCCTTCTCTCTTTTATTATCAGAGAATAAGAATAATATTACAAATTTGTTTTTTAGAAAAATAAAGATAACAAACCAAAATTTTTCTACCTTCTAATGAAAAACCTCCCTAAAATGCATTAGATTTATTTATGCAAAAATTCTAATGAGAGACAGAGAACAAACTCAATGAACATATGCACACAGGAGGCTGCAAGGCAGGAAGCACAGGGAACAGTGAGGTCACAGTGGCCTCCATGTGGTTCATCACTTGTATCCCAGGACCTGTTCCATCTGCCTGGAATTCTCCTCACCCATTTTTTACCCCTAGTTCACTCCATCACCTCCTTCAGTTCTTTACTCAAATTATAATATCTTTTCACTGAGACCTTATTTTGCCATATTACCTAAATTTCAACTTTACTCCTCCAACATTTTTATTTTTCTACCTTACCATTTTTTATTTATCTAGTGCCCTAGTGCACAGATTCATGCACATTAAAATGAATTAATTAGAAGGTGGCCAGCGGGGCAGGACTGGGCAAGACAGACGGACTGGACATACCCTGGAGCCAACCCCATGAGGTCCCTCTCCAGCAGGCCACACCTGGGGCAGCGCTAAGCTCGAAGGGTATCTGCGGAGTGAGCAGGGTCCCTCCAGAAGGTGAGGTCCCTTGGCCTAGCCTGCAGAGATCAGGCTGAAACTGTCTCTCTGACATCCCCTGAGGGGTCCTGGATTGCAAGAGGGTGCTTCTCGGGTGATGCACCCCAGAATCGTGCTCCCTCCTCTCTGGTTCTGGGGTATATCACTTGAGAATCGCTGCTGTCAAGCCACCACAGCTCAGCAACTCCTACATTGAGCATCTGCCCCTGGTGGTCAGTGCACCTCATAGCTACTGGTCGGAGCTTCTGTCCCCTGGTGGTCACTGCACATAGTAACTACTTGTGGGACAGTCTGACAGTTGCTTAGCCTTTTATATATAGAGATATAGGTATTATATATACTTATTTATCTCATTTATGGCAAATCACCTCCACCAGAATATGAATTCCATGAGAGCAAGAAGTTTTGTCTGTTATGTTTACTGCTCTACCCCAGTGCCTATGGTATACACCTAATGCATATTTTTTAAATGAATAAATCCTTCTCTGGGGTATCTGACCAGCCAGGGTAACAGGACTTGAGATATTGACATAGGGGATTTCCAAGAAAAATTTTCAGCCAGATCACCACATAATGAACTCCAAAGTCTCCAAGCCCCCACTCATGTACTTAATGCTTCATAAAGGCTTTCAGTACCTCATTTTAACCACAAACAAAACACCAGAGATCATGAGACACTGGAAAATACCTCTAACACAACAGATGGAGGCCAAAAAGAGGGGAAAGACAGCGTGGTAGGCATACTTGGGCAAGGCACAGGAAGTATGCTTGATGCCTGGTCCTTTTGGTCTTGTGTGAACTGGATGGCATACTCACTGGGATGAGGATACTTGTAAGTGCAATTTTACTAAAAATTAATTAAAAAGTCAGGACCAATCTTTGTGATTACAGAACCATAAAAATCCATTTTGGCATTTTCAGTGCCTTGCTTTAAATTAACTCACATAACCAAAGAAAACAAAATAAAATCAAGAGAAGTTTCTCCTCTGGGGAAAAAAATATATATTTTTAAGTACCATCAACATTGAGGGAGGCAAAAAGTATTATATAAAATAGAACTTTTTCTTTTTTTGCAAAAAATCAGCCTATCAAGCCAGAAAACTTTTAAGGAGGATAAAATGTTTTAAATATTTTCAGTGAATGTTTTGCTGTAAGTTTTTGGAATGTACTTGTATTAAGTGATTTATATAAGTTTATGTTTTATTAAGGTAGAAAAGAAGAAAAAATTTTAAAATATATCAATAATATTTCAAAGAGAGTAAGAAAACTAATATATCCAGGAAATAAAAAACTGATTATGTAAAAAATATTCAGGGGAACAAAAAACATCTACTAAACATTAAAAATAAGATAGCCAGAAATTGAAAACTCAATAAAAAGCTTAAAAGTTAAATTTAAGACAATATCCCAAAAACGACAAAAATACAAAGAGAAGAAAGGAAACAAAAGATAATTCCTGAAACTATAGGATATCAGTTTCAAAACTGAAATTACCCACTAAGCACACAGCACATCAGTGATAAAAGACCTACACAAATGCCTATCATTAAGACAATTCCAACACCTGGGAATTAAGAGAAGATCCTATAAGTTTCTAGAGAAAAAGAAATTTTAAAAAGCCATATATACAGGATCAGAATGATTTAATGGCTCTCAACAGTCATATTAGAAGTCAAAAGAAGATTTCATGGTTCAAATTTTATATCCATCAAAATAATAAAAAGTTATTAAACAAACTACAAAGCACACCTCTAAAAGAATGAGTTACTCCAGAATTATCAAAGGTCAAAATGAGATAATTTTAAAAATATATGTATTTTTATTGATTTCAGAGAGGAAAGAAGAGGGATAGAAACATCAATGAGGAGAGAGAAACATTGATCAGTTGCCTTCTACAGGTCCCCTACTGGGGATCGAGCCTGCAACTCAGGTATGTGCCCTTGACCAGAATTGAATCGGGACCCTTCAGTCTGCAGTCCAATGCTCTATCTGCTGCACCAAACTGGATAGGGCAAGATAATTTTTTAAAAATCTGTTCTGAGACTATTAAATACATTTTCTCAGATGCAAGATGAAACTATGTTAAGGAACGTAAGAGACTTGGTTGGAAAGTTGTAAGGAGGACATTCTGATAAAAGGGAAGTGTGTGGAATGCTGTCTGCCTTGTTTACCGAAATTCCAACTGAGGGGCGTGCTGAAGGTGGTGCTTCTACTTATTCCTTGACCTTTCCAAACAAGCCTGTGCATTTGCAGACCCCTGGTATTTACTGGAATCCTTATGCTGAATCCCTGGAACCCCTTGCCTAGAGGACAATATAAACATGTGCCCCCCCCCACCCCAAGATTACTCACCCTACTGATTGTATCTAAAGACAAAAATTCCAATAAAAGCCTAAGGAGGCAGGCAACAGAGGCTGCTCTGGCTACTAAAGCCAGGGGCCCCTTAGCCCTCTCTTTGCACAATCAAACTGTGTTTGAGTAATATGTCCATCCATCATTCAGCGGCTGCTGGTCAGCCCCAGCAAGACTAGAATACATGCCATACCAAAAGGAGAGAGGAAACTAAACCCAAGAAAGAGGAAAGACATGGATTAAGATGACAGGAAACTGAATACAGAAGAGAGAGATTATTATACTATCACTTGGTCCTATTGTATGAAATTAAGTTTTCCTTATTTAAATAAATGATCAAAAACCTTAAGAAAAGAAAACAAACAGAAATTATTATTCTGACCATCTCATTAATAGAACGTTTTAAAAATCACTTAGACCTAGCCCTGGCCAGTGTGGCTCAGGTGGCTAGAGCATCATCTCCTAAACCAAAAGGTTGCAGGTTTAGTTCCAGTTTGGGGCACATATGTAAGGCAACCAATCAATGTTTTCTCTCACATTGATGTTTCTTTCTCTCTTTGCTCCTCTCCTCTCCTCTCCTCTCCTCTCTTCTCCTTTTTCCTCTAAAATCAATGAGCATTTCCTCAGATGACGATTTAAAAAGAAAAAATCACTTACAACCAAAACCTGTTTGGCTCAGTGGATAGAGCATCAGCCCAAGGATTGAAAGGTCCTGGGTTCGATTCTGGTCAAGGGCATGTACATTCGTTGCGGGCACATCCCCAGTAGGTGGTGCGCAAGAGGCAGCTGATCGATGATTCTCTCTCATTAATGTTTCTAACTCTCTATCCCTCTCTCTTCCTCTCTGTAAAAACTCAATAAAATATTTTTTTAAATCACTTACAGAATTAGCTGTGCACTGTCATGTCTCCGACGTGTTATAAGAAACTTTTCCCGCCATTGTACAAAGTTTCCCAACACATCACCAGCACCACCAATTGTGCTGATCAGGTTTCCATTTGTCCAAATCTCTAGTCCAACTAGCACAACTCGAATATTTAGCATAATATACATCTAGGAAGAAAACATAAATAAAAGTATAAAAATATATTAAATAGTATCTTTTAGCTTATAATGAAGTAACATAACTACTTAAATTAAAAACAGGACTCCTCACCCAGGCCAGGTGGCTCAGTTGGTTGGAGCATCGCTCCATGCACCAGAAAGTGCTGAGTTCAATTCCCAGGAAGAGAAGATACCTAGGTTTCAGGTTTGATCCCTATCGGGACACATACAGGAGGCAACCGAGTGATATTTCTCTCTCACATCAATGTTTTTCCCTTTTAAAAAAATATTCCCTTCAATATAATGAGATTCTACCCTCTCAAGGGTCTCAGTTTCCTTGTCTATAAAATAAAAATAAGTTCAAAATCCTTTTTATTTTCCATTCCAAAATCCTTCATACTCCGGAAGTTTTAAGTTTTGGATAAATTAATTCCAAAACTTCCACTAAACTAATGCAAACCTATTTATAGTCCACATTTATCTCAATTAATGGGAACATTCACACATTTCACTATAGAAACATCAATGCATTTGATTTACATTATGCTACCCCAAGATCCTGTGGGAAGTGTTATATAATACACTAGAGGCCTGGTGCATGAAATTCTGCAAGGGTGGGGTTGCTAGGCCTGGCTGGCAATCAGGACCGATCAGGTTCCCCATCTCCCCGCCTCCTCCTTCCCTTACCACCTGCACTCCGCCACTGCATGGTTCCCTGCCTCCCCACCTCCCCTACTCCTCCTTCCCTTGCCACCCACAGATCACAATAACACAATTATTCAATTCTGTTCTGGGACTGTGAAATGATTATGATAGCATAATTCCAATTGATTGAAAATGCAACTTACACTATCCAAGTAGTTTGCTAAACGAATCATCTCTTCTCTCACTGCAGTCTGATTTCTTCCCATCATGTCATACTGAAAAGCAAAAGAGGAAAAATATTATCACCAAAGTAATTGCAGAAAAAAATTCTATAATCTTTTAAAATGTAGATAAAAATCCAAATATTCCAGCATTTCAATTTAATAAATCTAAAAGATACATTTCAGTGATAAATAGAAATAAGAGGAAACAGGTACAATGTAAAATGAATAATGAAAACACTGAAGTCTTTATTTTCTCTATATTAGTACAACTTTAAAATGAATTTTCTTCTCAATATTTTTAGTCATTTTAATGAAAAAATATTTTCAAGCACTTCACAAAAGTAGAATTTGAAAATAATCAAAATAAATAAAGGAATAAAAACATTCTAAAGAATTTCCTGACTCCTTAAGCTAAAGACATTACCAATAAACCATTTCTAAACTAAATTAATGAGAGGTTAACCAATGTTCACAAGTTGAAACATTATCTGTAAATAAAATACAATAGATTAAATATCGCCCAGCCAGTGTTGCTCAGTGGTTGAGCATTGACCCATTAACCAGATCATGGTTCATTTCCCAATCTGGGCATATGCCAAGGTTGCAGGCTCAAGTCCCCAGAGAGGGGCATGCAGGAGGCAGCTAATCAATGATTCTTTCTCATCATTGATGTTTCTATCTCTCCCTCTTCCTTCCCCTCTCTGAAATCAATAAAAGCATCATTTTAAATAAATAAATCTAAATATTTTACCATTATTTTCATACAACCAACTTAATAAATAATGGGGAAATTTTTAAGAATGTATGCGTTTTGCTGTATGATAAAGGCATTAATATCAGAATATACCAGATCTTAACAGTTACTTTATCATGATTCTCCTAAAATAAAGAAAATAAATTTGAATATATTTGACAAAGTTTGATTAAAATTTAATCATTTTTTTGAACCATTATCTACCAGTATATAATATATTTAGAGAAAGTAATAAAGAAAATCATCTCATATCTTTACTTTGGTCACTGATCCAAACATTCTAGAGAAACATTTTACCCATTAGTTGGAACAACGTTCCTGCATGTTCAAAGTCCCTATTTTTTTTCCTTCTACCACTTGAGGGTAATGAACTTATAATGAGCTAATCTGAATATGTGTCTGTCTCTTAATAAATATGGCTGCTCTCCCAAACTATACACAATAATGGATTTTTAAAGCCATGCAACTTTTGAAACTATCTCTGTAGCTTACAAAAAAGCAATTGCCAATCATATAAAGTTTCTACAAACATCTTTTCCACACAAACAACAACGCTGGTAGCAAAAGTCAGACAAAATATTTCAAATAACCTATGTTAAATTATATGACAGCTATATCTAAATATGAAAATCCTATAAATGCTGGAATAGATCCAGTAGTTTTCTTAGTTAAGCACAATTCTTTCTTTGTATGAATACGGAAAATCCCTGGTATTATCCTGAACAGTAAAGAAAATAATAAAAGCTTAGATGAGCCACGCTCCTCTATTCCTTTCTAACACATGCCAGAAACTGGAAATTTCTACCTCTTAAAATAACATCTAGGATAGCTGAAATTCTAGACTGCAAAGCAAATTTATTAGGCAACAAAGCAATAACTGATTAACTGCTTACAGTCCTTTGCAGCGGTCGCCAACCGGTGGTCCGAAAGGTTGGCAACTGCTGTAAGTCATCTGAGAAGGTCTCAAGACTCTGACAAGCAGTACCGTTTTATTTAAGAAATTCAGTATGAGCAAATCACCCAAAGAACAGGAAAAAAAATCACTAGTAGAAAATGAAGTCAGAGGTAGTCCTATTTGCTATATTCAGCTTCTGGTAGTATTATGAATATTTAGTATCTTAAAGGGGAAAAGTCACTTTTTATTACATTTCAGAAAAAGCAATACAAATATATTATATTGTGTATTTCTTTCATGTGATGCTCACTTCTCATCTGCTTTTCCTGAAAAAGAAGAAAAACTGTCACCAATCCTACCCTTTCCTTGTCTACAACAATGAACAGCTCCACATAGCGGGTTTGTGGCAGCACAGCTCTTCTTCTCTGTCAAAAACACAAAACATCGTAAAGGTAAAAAATAAGTTATAAAGCTTGATGATTTCATAGGTATTGATCCTTCCCTAATCTCTAGTCAACTATTTCACATCTGCTCAAAACATCATTTAATTATTTTACATAACACATCCAAAAAAAAAAACAAAAAACAAATAACATGTGTGGGTTGTTTTTGGTTTTTTTTAATGACATCTGCTACCTTTACTGGATCTAAGAAGAATTCTATTTAAAGGTAATGTAAATTACATATGTTTACAAAGAAGAATTATTGATTTTCTAACACCAAAATTACACACCACACACACACATACACATACACTTTAATGAGAAATCCCATTACTATGTTGAGAATAAAAGAATATCCAGTGCAAAAGTGAGTAGCCTTTTAAAAGTTGCCACTTTTTTAAAAAATTACTTTTTATAAGTTTGCATAAATGCATGTAAAGAATATAATAAGCTGAAATTTTATTTCCCAATGGTCAAAGTTTAAAAGAATAGTACAGTAGTCAGAGGTGATGAAAATAATGTCATAAATTAGTATAAGTTCATGAAAATATACTAGAAGAAGCACATGCTTCTTCCATCATAGCAGCATCATTTCATAGATAAAGAACATCATTTCATAGATATTCCTAAAAACATTTCAACCTAAGAGACCCTTGTCAAGAGGAAGCCAGGGTATCCTAATGAAGACTCAAAACAGGGATAAAAGAGCCCCTGAAGTCATCTGAAATAATTAAGGTTCTAAAGCCCAACCTCTCTGTTTCTCCAACCTAGAGCTCAAGAATCACCATTCTAGTTTGTGTCAAAGATATCCAAACAAAAAATTCCACTGCTCTCTGAAAGACAGTGTAATGGATTACTATGCAGCACAGAGAAAAAGGAATACAATTATTGTTTAAGATTTAAGTCCAAGTTCCTAAAACTTACAGGAGCTCTACTGTATTCAATTTGGAGGCAGAACTGCATATTGTTCATATTATTATCCCCTAGTAACTGTCATAATGTCTGGCACATAGTTGGCAAAATCCAGCAATAATAAGTATTTGTTTAATGCATCAATACGTGATATTTTAAAACTTTAATCTGTGTCCATTGATAGCCAAATGGATAAAGATATGGGATATTACTCAGCCACATTGTATGTATATACATAAAATGAAATATTACTCGGCCATGAAAAGAATGAAATCTTGCCATTTGCTATGTATATACATACAATAGAATATTACTCAGCCATGAAAAGAAAGAAATCTTGCCATTTGCTACAACATGAATGGACCTAGAAGGCATTATGCTAAATAAAATAAGTCAAAGACAAACACTATATGATTTCATTTAGTTGTGGAATCTAAAAATCAAAAAATATGAACAAACAATATGGAAACCAAATCATAGACACAGACAACAAATTGATAATTGCCAGATGAGGGGATAGGGGAAGAATGGGTGAAAAAAGTCAAAGGGATTAAGAAGTACAAATTGGCCAAGACTGGTTTGGATCAATGGATAGAGCGTCGGCTTGGGGACCGAAAGGTCCCGGGTTCGATTCCGGTCAAGGGCATGTACTTTGGTTGCGGGCATATACCCAGTAGGGGTGTGCAAGAGGCAGCTGATTGATGACTCTCTCTTATCGATGTTTCTAGCTCTCTATATCTCTCCCTTTCTCTCTGTACAAAATCAATAAAATGTATTAAAAAAAAAAAAAAAGAAGAAGTACAAATTGCCCGGCCAGCGAGGTTCAGTGGCTGAGCATTGACCTATGAACCAGGAGGTCACAGTTTGATTCCCCATCAGGGCATATTACCAGGGTTTCAGGTTCAATCCTCAGTAGAGATGTGCAGGAGGCACCTGATCAATGATTCTCTCTCATCATTGATGTTTCTATCTCTCTCTTTCCCTCTCCCTTCCTCTCTGAAATCAATTAAAATATATTTTTTTAAAATAAGTACAAATTGCCAGTTATAAAAAATACAGCATAGAGAATATATGAATAATATTATAATCACTATGGATGGTGTTAGACGGGGATTAGGCTTATCAGGGTGATCACTTTGTAAGGCATAAAAATGTCTAATCGCTATGTTGAACACCTGAAACTAATATAGTATTATATGTCAACTATAATGAAAATTTTTAAAAACTTAAAAAAAATTTTTTTCAAAGCAATTATGCTTCATTTTTTATACAAAAATAACTTTTTGTATTAAGCTGCAAAACAAAACAAAAAATAACTTTAGTCTGCGCCATGAAGAAATATATTATTTCCTTACTCGAAGCAGCTGAGTGATACTGGGAGGCTCTTCCTCTTCATCCTGGGCTGTTTCTGCTTCTATATCCTTGTTGGAAACGCCACATTTCAGAGGCTCTTTGCGGATATCATCCATTCGATAAAAGATGTGCTCAAAATGAGAGCTGTTTTGCAGGGGTTCAATCCCATAACTCACGTTCTCTATGTGCAGCAATCCTCTAAGTGTTGTGTTACACACACACACAATTTTTAAGAATGAAGAAAAAAATACACAGGAAAGAAATCAGAAAACCTGAATTCAAGTCCTAGTTCTTAACATGTGTCAGAAAGAGTAGCATGGTATAAAGAGAACTATAAGTCTTTAGAGTCAAGCTGACCTACATTTAAAGCTAAAGGCTGTGATTTATTAGCATCACTTCCCAAAAGTTAACCTTGCAGCATGATTATTGTATAATGGAAGGCAATAAGGACAGTGACTAAAAGTGTGCGGTCTGGAGCCAGAGAACCAGAGTTTGAATGCCAAATGTTTCCTACTAACTGTGCGACTCTTGCAAGTTATTTAGCCTCCTCCTTTCTTTACATTCTACAGAGGGTTGTCCTGAAAACTAAATTATTTAATAAGTGCAAAATATTGAGAACATTGCCTGGCACTGTAACAGTATACAGTACTGGTAACTTCTGTATAAAGAATACAGTAACTTCTACAAGGGTTACTACTTAAATGGCAATAATCATAGCCATCTTACATAGTTGGTTTGAAAAGAAAAAGTAGTATTTATTAGTTCAATCATGCAACCAACCAACCAACCAACCAACCAACTAGTGGTGTACTGCCAGACCCTCAATAAATGTAATTTTAATGTTATTATCATTTCACTTGACATGTAATACAATTTCTCCAAACCTCAGTTTGCTCACCTAAACATGGAGGTAAGGAGCCCCTTTTCACAGTCATTATCAGACTTAAGAAAAAAAAAATGTAAGTGAAAATTTTATATAAACATAAAGTGCTACGTAAATTTAAGCATAGTATTTTAAGTGGCAAAAATTATTTAGTGGTCTCAAAAATAAGATATTTCTCTTTAAATATCAAAATCCATCAACTGTAATATTTCCCTAAATAAATATGCCAAGAACGATATCTGAAACATAACCCTAAAGATTTTTGACATTAAAATAAAACCTAATTTTGTTAATTCCCCCAAAATTTGAAAAGAGAGATAGGTGTACAGGGTAAGAAATAGAGAGGAAAAAGAATTAATAAATAAAATTCCTTACCTGAGTCCAAAACAGTCACTAAGAGCAATGGATGAATCATAAACTCCTTCCACATAGCCCCGATAATGACAATGGTCCTAAATGATAAACACTGTATTATCTTCAAATACTGTTATTTGTGAAAAATCATAATAGAAATTACAGAACTAACAAAATTATTTAAGGTCAGTAAACTAAAAATTGTATTTATATTATTGACATCTCATAATATCACATGGTATTCTTTAGACTATTTCAGATTATCTACTACCATCCTGCCTGTATACATATGTAGGGTGGTAGCAGAATTCTAAAGAAACTAAGTATAAATAGCTCTAACCCAATAACTGGTAAGCCTAGAAGCAAAAAAAGACAGTATGTCGTTTTTAACATCTTAACATTTGACATTAGTCAATCCAAGAAGCAATAGCAGGCAATTGACATCTAATACAGAAAAGGACCTTGTGGCAGGTTAATTATGTCAATGGGGGGGGGGGGGGAAGAGAGAAAAAAAAGAAGGAAAAGAAAAGTTCAGTGTGGCCGAAACCGGTTTGGCAGTGGATAGAGCGTTGGTCTGCGGACTGAAAGGTCCCAGGTTCGATTCCGGTCAAGGACATGTACATTGGTTGCGGGCACATCCCCAATGGGGAGTGTGCAGGAGGCAGCTAGTTGATGTATCTCTCTCATCGATGTTTCTAACTCTCTATCCCTCTCCCTTCCTCCCTGTGAAAAATCAATAAAATATATTTTTAAAAAAAGCTCAGTATGTAGCAAAAAAAAAAGAGATTTTGATCAAATTATTTGTTTCTTCCTGTAGATATATTGATTATATTTTATTAGTTATACATTCAGCCATCTTTAAAAACTAAAGACCCTTTATCATTAATTTTGAGCAAGAAGTTGACCAGTGAAAATATAAGCATACTACTTATTGATATTAGATTTTAGTACACGCATAAAACAATAACAAAGCGTTAAAAAAAAAAAGCCAAAGCTGTGGGTAAGGAGACGTAGCCCTACCAGACATTGAGACATATCACAAAGCCTTAATAATTAAAACAGCATGCTACTGGTGGTGCATTAATTGAGAGACCAACCAGTAGAACAGAATATAAAATCTCAAAATATTTCAAAGTACATATACAACTTTTATGATAAAAGTGGCATCTCACTGTGGCAGGTATACTTTTAATAAATGTACTTTATAATGGTTAGACCTTTATAAATGATAAAATTAGATTCATGCCTCACAGCATATATAAGAGTAAGCTCCAAACAGATCAAGAATCCCAATGTAATAAATGAAACCACACAAGATCTAAATGAACAATAGGTGAATTCCTCTTTAACCTGGGTGTAGAGAAAGGGTTTCTAGCTATCACTTGAAACCTATATGCAATAAAAGACTGATCATTTTTATTACATAGAAAAGTTTTTTAATATTCTACATGGAAAGAAACATCAAAAAACAAGGTCAAAAGGTAATTCACAGACTGAGAGAAAATATATCAGAGATAAAGAGTTAATATCCTTAACTTATTATAAAGTACTCTTAAACAATGAAGGGGAAAGATTAAAAACCCAATAAAAGGGGATTGCCGGGGAGAGGTCAATAGGGGGAAAAGGAGATTTATGTAATACTTTAAACAATAAAAATTTTAAATTAAAAAAACAAAAATAAAAACCTGGCCAAAGATATGAACAGATAATTGGTAGAGGAGGATATAAAAATGCCCTTACATATACGAAAGACTTTTCAATCTCACTAATGATAAAGGAAGAATTCATGAGTCTGTGCTGATATAAGGAAAAATTCTTTCTTACAGTAGAAAGCATTGATGAATATAGAAGCACTGAAGAAATTAGGAAATCACAATTTTAACAACTATTATTATAACAACTGATTCAGGCAAATACTAAACACTAAAACTAGTGGGTAAAATTTTGAGAAGTAACAGGATATCTGTATAGTCTCAAAGTATCAACCCTAATATTAATTAAAGAGATACAAACTAACTTTACAGAGGAGAAACATGGCAGAAAACTCCTTAACCAAATGATAAATGTTAACACTGTCAATAATTGGGCTACTAGCAGCATATGCTTACTGATTTGATACACTGAGAACCACTCAGAATCTATTCAGTGGTATTCCTGTCAGTAGTACATAACCTGAATCTAATCATGAGTTAACATCAAACAAAGTCAATTGGCAGGACATTCTACAAAAAGTCAGACCACAAATGTTGGACAAGGAGAGAGAAGTATTTCCAGATTAAAGGAAACTAAAGAAACATGACTACTGAATGAAGCACATGAAGTATTTTCTTTCATTTTTGTATAGCTGTTGATATGAACAAGACTGACTCTATCTTTGTGACCTTGACTTCTTGTTTAAGTTTTTCATGCTGTGAACTCGGACTAACCTCACTAGTTTCAGCCAGTATACCAAAGCCTTATAGTTAATTACTATTTGTGTTCTTTAAAACTTTACTATATAACCATAGAAATCCTTGGGCCAGAATGGCATGGCAACAAAGATAAATATCAAACTAGGTGCTGGCATCAATTGTAAGCAAACATCCATCATAAGCCCATCAAGAAGTATGGTTTCTGGCACATACTGCATTCTTTGTCTCTTTGTCTCATCAATCATTAGTACTTTAACTATACCATTTAAAAATTTACTGTAAACTTTTCCCTTTTCTGGTAAGGGAAACTAGCTGCACAGACTGTGGGGTTATCTTCCTTTCTATCCTATCCCTGTAAGTAACTTATTCTAGAATAATTTCAGTTATATTATGGAGTTGCCTGCCTCAATTTTCGGCCTCAAAATACTTTTTTGCTTTGGTGGCCACTATACCTTCACTCCACCATCAGACAGCCATAAAGAACATTATTGGGATAGTAGATGAAAGGAGAGAGAGAGAGAGAGAGAGAGAGAGAGAGAGAGAGAGAGAGAGAGAGAGAGAGAGAGAGAGGAAGGAAGGAAGGAAGGAAGGAAGGAAGGAAGGAAGGAAGGAAGGAAGGAAGGAAGGAAGGAAGGAAGGAAGGAAGGAAGGAAGGAAGGAAGAGCCTACTAGCCACAAGAATTCAGTAAGCCTTGGGCAGCCGATATATCTTTAGAGGACACAAAGAGCATCAATTAGTTGGGAGAATTAATTAAAAGGCTTTCCTAGAGGATAGAACCAAGATGGTAGCATAGGTAATCACCTATACTTGCTGCCTCTCACAGCCACATCAAAACCACAACTAAACAGCAGAACAATTGCCACCCAGAACTGCAGGAAAGCTGGCTGAGTAGAAGTCCACAACTAGAGAGCTGAAGAAAGCGCAGTGAGGCTGGTAAGAGGTGCAGAGGTGGGGGAAGTGCTGGCACCTGGATGTGCTGCTCTTTTAATTGGGAGGGAGATATAAGCTCCCACTTGCTCTGAACTCCTGTTTTGAGCAAGATTCTGGTGGACCCAGGCACATACGGAGAGAAACTAGACTGTCTGGCATCAGGACAGGAACACAAGGGCAGCTTACTCTTAGAGGTGCTCGCAGCAATCATGGTCCCTGCACAGGAGCACTGGATGCAGAGAACCTGGGACTTCTCTGGTTCAGGGCAGCCATTGCTGTTTGCTCCACCCTGGTGATTCTTAGAGACCCTGCCCGACCCAATTTACAGTCCCACCCAAGCTGTGTGCATTGGCTTTTGCATATGAATGGCGTGTCCTTTCACCTAAAACAAACTGCAGCTGGGTCAGAGAGCCCCAGAGATTCCAAAAGAAGGCCCACTACCTGGCAGCAGCAGAGGCCTTGCTTCACAGCTGGGCATTGTCTGGGCACTTCCAAACCCCATACAAAGATGAGGAATCTGCAGATGTCTCTGTAGCTCCTGCTGGGCAGCCCCAGACAGTGGCTGACCTTGCACCTCCTTGGAGATCCAAGAGCCAGTGTACTCAGTGGTCAGAGTGAGACCATGCCAAATTACAAATCTTCACATCCATAAGAGATACACTCAAGGGGCAGACTCAGTGAGCACCAAAGCCCTACTGAAGCAAGTCCTACTCCATAAGGGTGTCTCCTGCACAACAGTTCTTCCAGTGTAGGCACAGCTGGTCATCACAGCCAATTGGCCTGGAGATCAATTCCTCCCAGTGATAACAACAGCAATCAAGAGTTAACTATAATAAGACTATGCAAACAGCCTACAAAGGGGTGTACCTCAGGTAAGTGGGGACGCTGAGCCACTGGGCCCTATAGGACACCTACCACATAAGGCCACTCTATCAACTCAAGGAGATTTAGCAGCTACCCAGTACATAGAAACAATCACGGGAAGCAGCCAAAAATATGGAGACAAAGAAACAAGTCACAAATGAAAGAAATGGATAAAAGCAAACTACTGAATATAGAGTTCAAAACCAAGGTTATAAGTTTACTCAAGAATCTTCTAGAAACCTCTAAGAAACTTAGTGAGACCCTCAAGGATATGTAAAAGGATTAATTAGAAATTAAGCATACACTGACTGAAATAAAGAATAATATACAGAGATCCAACAGTAGACTAAAGGATCCCAAGAATCAAGTCAAAGATTTGAAATTCAAAGAAGCAAAAAACACCCAACCATTAAAAAAAAAAAGAAAAAGAAAAAGAAATCCAAAAATATGAAGATAGTATAAGGAGCCAGTGGGACAACTTTAAGCGAACCAACATCCAAATTATGGGGGTGCCAGAGAAGAGAGAGAGAGCAACATGTTGAAAACCTATTTGAAGAAATGACAGAAAACTCCCCCTACCTGATAAAAGAAATAGACTTACAAGTCCTATAAGTGCAGAGAACCCCAAACAAAAGGAATCTAAAGAGTACCACACCAAGGGCAAAAGACAAAGAGAGAATCTTAAAAGCAGCAAGAGAAAAAAGTTACCTATAAGGGAGTACCCATATGACTATCAACTGATTTCTCAATAGAAACTATGCAGGCCAGAAAAGAGTGGCAAGAAATATACAAAGTGATGAATAGCAAGAACCTACACCAAGATTGCTCTACCCAGCAAATCTATCATTCAGAATTGAAGGTCAGATAAAGAGCTTCACAGACAAGAAAAAACTGAAGGAGTTCATCAATACCAAACCAGTATTATATGAAATGCTTAAGGGTATTCTCTAAGAAGAGGAAGAAAAGGGTAAAGATAAAAATTATGAACAACAAAGTGACAACAAATACATATCTATCAATAAGTGAATCTAAAAATCAAGTCAATAAAAAATCTGATGAACAGAATAAACTGGTGAATGTAATTAGGGGAATAGAAAGGGAGTGAACTGACAATTATCAGGGGCAAGAGGGTATGAGAGGTGTGGGAAGAGATTGGACAAAAATCTTATACCTATGAAAGAAGACAATGGGGGTGGGAGGTAAGGACATGGGGTAAGGTGGGAACTAGGTGGAGGGGAGGTGTTGGGGGAAAAAGAGGAACAACTGTAATAACTTGAATAATAAAGATTTATTCAATAAATAAATAAATATAAATAAAAGGCTTTCCTAATGCATTTGCAAGGGACTCTAAAGTATAGTAATTTGGAGTTTTATTTCACACAGCAATCCATATAAACTGGTTATTAAAACTTTGTTTCTTTGTGAAAAATTGCCTTGTGGAAGACATGATGATGAAAACCACATAAAAAGCTTTACAAATTACTTTAATATTAAATAACAGAATCATAAAGGAAAGCATATAAATTTCTCAGTGTAAATTAATTGCATTTTATGGACAAAAGTATATATCATTATGATATTTGCCAATCTAGCCATATGCAAAAAAAAAAAAAAGTACTAAAGTATTAATTGGTGTCTGAAATCTGTCACACTTTCATCTGTCTACAATCTAAATATATAAAAGCTTAAGTGACCATTAAGATTAGTCGCTATGATGTGCACTGACCACCAGGGGGCAGATGCTCAATGCAGGAGCTTCCCCTTGGTGGTCAGTGCATTCCTGAAGCAGGAGCACTGTTCAGCCAGAAGCTGGGCTCACAGCTGGCAAGAGTAGCTGCGGCAGCAGGAGCTTCTCCTGCCTCCACAGTAGTGCTATGGAGCAGCAGCAGGCACAGCAGGGCCAGACTGAGCAGGAGCAGCATAGCACCCATGCCAGGATTCTTGTCCCAGCATTACAAAGAGGTGCAGCAATCTGGGGAAAGGAGCTGCATGTAGATTCAATAAAAAGTCCAAAGATTAAAGATAGTTTTGAAAGGCATTGGGAACCAGAAGAGCTTCAGCTAAAGGAGCTAAAGACTATCCCTTGACACAGGATCCCATGCTTTTTATTAACACAATTTGTCCTAAGGCAAGGTGGAGATAATATACTTCAAAGGGTAGGGCTTCAAGGGTAGGGTTTACAGAAGCATGAGCCTACATCAAATGTTTGGCCAACAGGAGGCAATAACATGGAGATTAAGATACCCTGAGCTGTCTGGTAGCAAGCAATCAGGTTTGGTGCAAGTGCTGTTTAGCCATTCCAACAGGTCATCACATTATGTGACTCAGCCCTTGTTGAGTCTAAGTTTCATCAACCTTTTGAATCAACTCTTGTAATTATGACATGTTGGAATTGGATCCTGGCACACCTGGGCTCCTGCTGCTCCCCGATCCCTGCCGCTTCACTCACTACTATATCCCTTAAAGCAGGCGTCTTCAAACTTTTTAAAGTGGGGGCCAGATCACGGTCCCTCAGAGAGCTGGAGGGCCGGACTATATGAACTACTAATTCCTACTGTAACACCTCGGCTGCGCTCACTGCCCAAAAAACCTGGCGGGCCGGATCAGACTCCTCTGCGGGCCGCATGTGGCCCACGGGCCATAGTTTGAAGACGCCTGCCTTAAAGGATGTCAGATTGCTGGTTCTGCCTGCGGGGATCCGGTGAAACTGGCAGTCTGACATCCCCTGGGGGGGTCCTGGATTGGGAGAGAGCACAGCCCAGGCTGAGGGACCCCAGTGGTGCATGAATCCATGCACCAAGCCTCTAGTATCCAATCACCAAGAAATAAATGAAAAACTCCATCTGTTTTAGTTTGTATTTTTCAGACATCCAGGAAAGCACTTTAAGATAACATTGTTACATAAATTTCTAACTGAAATCTATTTTTAGCAGTTTTAAGTATATATACTTTCAATAATAACAGAGTAATATTTATTAAGTTAAAAAATGTCAAAAATGACTTTTTCTAAGAATCTCACAAATATTAACTCAGTAAAGCCTCCTAATAACAATTATGAAGTTGTAATTATTATTCCCATTTTTTTTAAGGTGAGGATACTGAGGCACAAAAATGTCAAAGTAACTTGACCAGCAAATAAATGATAGAGCCAAGATTTGAATCCAAAGAAATCTCTAAAAAAAAAAAAAAAAATCCTTTTGAGATTACTAGTTTTGTCAAATGGCATAAATTATGTGGTCTTTGGCCTCATGACATAGCAATCTTTGGATCGATGATTGGATACATGAATGGATGGGTAGATGATTTCTAATCTGATTTATGCTATCATGTAAATTTAAGCTCCTCTACTAATTTGCTACTAAACAATGATAAACAGAACACTAAGATAAAAAAAAAATCAGAAAAGGATAGGGCTAAGTCAGCATCTCCTTTTTTTAAAGCACTCATTAATTAAAAATAATTTAATTAATTAAAGACTAATTACTCTAAAATAAAGTGTTTGCCTTCTATTTATCTGAAGAGTGCTGCAAAAATGCATAACTAACAAAAAAAAATTCAAGCTAGCAAAATGTTACAAAGCTCAGGGGGGAAATAATACATGTTTAATGAGAACAAAGACTTCTTGTGAAAACTATTGCAAAAGAAAAAAAATATACAATATCTAACTGCCAAAAAGCATTGTAAAACATGCTCCCCAAATAAAACTAGCAATGTTTATGCTCTACTTAAGTAACACATAAAACCAAATCAACATCTGCCAATTTTTTTTAAGTATTCCTCACCAGTTCTGTCCTTAGAAATACTCTGTTCTCTGATGTAAAAGGGATCACACCTCTTTAGGAAAGAATTGTTTCAGTGAAAAACTAAAACATATAACAACAGCAAATCAGTGTTTGTTCTTACTATTAATGGCAAATCAAACCAAAATTACTAATGGTTTAATAAAAGAGTAAGATGTGCCTGGAAATGGTAAATTTCAGGGGGAAAAAATATTTCAAACTATATCAAACTTTCCCCTTCCCTAATCGGTAAGAATTATCATTAGTAGAAGGTTATTCTTCTGATTTTTAAAAACAAACACTTGACTCTGAGTACCTGGAGAGCGGTAAGGTCCAATTTACTCTCGCTATATAAATGCACCCACTACCCCACCACTTTCAGGAAAGCATGTATTATAGTGTCAAGTTATGAGATGTAACAGTCCTGATATTTAAACAGAAGTCCTTTTAAAATTATAACTGTTTGAAATTCTGCTACAGGATCAAGAATAAAATATATTACCTGTATATCAGGACGGTCAGAGATCAGAGCCCCTTCCTTGTTATAGGTATAAACTACAAAATCTCTGGGCAAAAGGTCCCTGGAAGAGGAATAAAACCATTTAAAATCATTTATGTATTTGCAACTAAGAACACAACTCATCCGACATTATTTATAGAAGAGATGATTTTTTATTTTTATTTAAAGGAGCTGCCATAAAACTAAAATGGACTTGCATCTGAAACCATGTGCATCACTTCCTCATAGAGACTATTAAGCTGCAAGTTTGTTCTAATGGTCATAAAATGCTAGTTACAAAGTAATAATAATAACACAAATGTCCTTAAATTTTCTGATACATCTCACAAGAAAAGTGTAAATTAGGTTATATAGTACATCTAGAAGGAAAATAAGTGCTTTTACTCTTTTCTGAAAGTCCTTTATAAACACTCATTGTCTTCACCTCCTAAGAAGAAAATGTGTCTGTTGTTGGAAGAAACAAGTATTTCTGATTCCTAAAGCTTCCCTGCATGTGTTATAGTAATAGTAATAAGGATAAATACAATACTGAATAAGTATTAAAGTGTGGAATTCAAGTATGATATCTGAAAGTATGGAATGTAATTAAACAAACTGATAAGTACTCCTTGCGTGACCTGTATGTAGGAAATAGATAAAGTGATCTGTACCCCATATATAAGACCAGATAGCAAGGCTCCTGGGACCTGCTGATAAGACACACTGAAGACACATCTGAGCACTGAAGACACATAAAAAGAGCAAGCTCCACAGCAGATCAGAGATGTTCCTTCTGCTCCTCCACAGGGGGTTGCCCTCCACTTCCCCTGCCTGCACCAGTCAAAGCTCTGCCCGAACCCTGAGCAGCAGACTGTGAGCCGTCATGAGAGGCCTCAACTCAAGCCAAGCTGCAGCTGCAAAGTCCTCCGTGAACCGTGTGTGTGTGTGTGTGTGTGTGTGTGTGTGTGTGTCTGTCTGTCTGTCTGTCAGTGCTGATCCCCGGGTGGTCTGCCTAGGATTCTGGAACCCACCGGGACTCTGGTAAATAAACCGTGAGTGATTCGTGCATTGCATGTTTGTCTCCTGTGTAATTTATGCTTGGTGGAATTATTAAGTATCTAGGGTCATACGTGTCAGATTTCTGGCTGAGGCACCCTAGATCACCTGTGCATACGTCCCTTATGGAATTATTGGGACAATTGGCATAGTTGGCTGTATTCGGTAGCGTAAACCACATGTGGAAAGAGAGGGTTCTCTTTGCCAAAGAAAAATATTCAGAGATGCTTGATAAAGATGACAAGGCAGCCCTAACCGGTTTGGCTCAGTAGATGGGAGCGTCAGCCTGCAGACTGAAGGGTCCCAGGTTCGATTCCAGTCAAGGGCATGTACCTTGGTTGAGGGTACATCCCCAGTAGGGGGTGTGCAAGAGGCAGCTAATCTATGTTTTTCTCTCATTGATGTTTCTAACTCTCTATCCATCTCCCTCTCTGAAAAAAAAAAAAAAAAAAAAAGTCAATGAAATATATATTTTTTTAAATAAAGATGATAAGTCAGACTTGTATTTGGGAATACCATGATAGGTACAGGGACCACTGACAGTGGGCAAGAAGGAATTTATGGCTAAGGAGCTGAATGAGGGTCAGTATAAAGAAAATTACTAAGAGAAAACATCAAAGGGTGAGGAAGGCTCTGGTTAACCTAGCCTAACAGATTCTTATTGTAGACTGAGCAGGTTGATCAGGTATCATGTGAGGTGGTGGAGGATAAGGAACCTGTTCAGACATTCAGTGTGACCAGTTAACAAGGGGAGATAGGGATTTTGCTAAAGCTGGATTTCATAAGAAAGGGCCTAGGAGAAAGTTCAGAAGCCTGACTAAAGTTTGGTCAAGCAAAGACTGTCATTTGCAACAGAATTGGAGTAGCTCTGTTATCAACCCCTTCTTATCTCCACCATTTAGGGGCCAGTCAGGAATGCAAAGTGCAAGCTAGTGGTTTATAAAGCACCATTCTAAACTCCCCTGGAGGCATCCAGGGCCTGCTTATCTATGTTGTTTAGAGATGTTTTAACCTTACAGCCTGACTTGAAATATGTGACCAGAGTAGTATAAAAGATCCTACTTGACCCTTATTTTGTGAGAATTAAATAAATAATACACTTAAAAGTACCTGGACAAAAAAATAAATAAATAAAATAAAAAATTAAAAAATAAAAGTACCTGGACATAGTAAATGTCCAATAAATGTTAATGTCTATCAACTATAGTAGAAGGCTTCAGAAAGCTTCTCTGTCTGAAAATATCTGTCACTGCCTAAAATTCTGTCAGGGAGACTCAGACCTTTTGACTCAGCCTCTTTTTCTAAGACAAAAAGTGTTACTCAAACTTGCAGATGCATATAAATCATCTGGAAAACTGGTTAAAACAGATTGCAATGGCACCTCCAAAAATTCTGATTCATTGTAATATTTGACCTCAGAATTTGCATTTCTAACACACTCCCAGGGCTGCTGCTGGTTCCAAGACAACACTCCGAGCAGCTCTTCCTTAGACAGAAACACTTCACATCCCCACTCACAAGTTAGTACAAATGTGTGTACTAGGTGGCTTTTCCTGGGATCCCTCACTAAAGATATTGGAAGTTTTGCCAAATAAGAAAAGGAGAGGGGACAAGACAGGCCACAGGAAAGTGGACGGGTCAACACAGAAAGAAAGCTGGCATTTCAAAAGGCAGCTGAAGAAGACAGATAATCAAAGTGGGATCGGGTAAAAACATGCCAAAATAAGGAGAAAAGGTTAAAATGGGGAGGTGAGAGAATACTGTTATGGACTGAATGTTTGTACTCCTACTTCCCAAAACTCCCAGTGTGGCTGTGTTTGGAGATGAGGCCAAACACTAGGAGGTAATATAGTAAAATGAGGTCAAAAGTATGAAGCCAACAGGATTAGTATCCTTATAAGAAGAAATACCAGAGAGCCTGTGCCTTCCCATACCCGCACCCCCACATACACACACACTAAGGAGAGGCCACGGAGCACACAGAGAGAAGTTGTCCATTTGCAACCTTCATTGAGGGGCCCCGCCAACCACCAACCCTGCTGGCACCTTGATCTTGGACTTCCAGTCCCAGAACTGTGGCAGATAACTGTTTGTGTTAAGTCTGTGGTATTTTGTAATGGCAGCTCAAGCAGACTGATACAACTACTAAAGACTTCTTTACCCCTACTCAGTTGTTCCTTGGTTTGATAACAACTAAAAAGTTCTCTTCTTAAATACAACTTTCTCTTACTTTTGACTTTATTTTCCCTTATTCTAATGTCAATGGAAATATAAAATAGTATGATTTTTTTCAAACTTCTGCTTTTATCATTGTTTTTATCAATCCACTAAACAACATCTAACAGAAAAGAAACCTATATACTTTTTTTTTTTAATTACTGAAAAGCCAAAACAAATAAATTTCTTACTTGTTCCTTTCCAAGTGAATAATATGCTCTTTTCCTTCAGCTTGAATGACATAAGATACCTAAAGGCACAAGAACAATAAAACACCATCTTATAAATTACTTTCAAAAATAGGTATTTATAAGACACTGGAAACTTCATCCTCAATGAAAATAATTGACTGAAATTATTTTACAGAAAAACCTTATGCCTGCTCAAATAATAAAAAATCATCTGACCATATCTGCCTTCCTGATCACAAGCTACCTGTGCAGTATTAGTATGAAGATAAAACTTACTTTTGAGTAAAACATTCCCAATATGAAATATATGCATTTAACATACTACTATTCTCTAGTGCCCATGAAAACACAATATGAGAAATATCTTACTTCTCACAAACTAAGAGAGAGGTAACTTATTATTATTTCAACAAGATCACTATAACCATCATCAGTCAGTTCAGGGTTAGAAATCTATGTAATCAACTTCCTATCCTGGTTCAAAAATGTATTTAACTATTTCATTTATTTAACTGTTACAAGTTGAACATTCTGTCTTTAAAAGAAATTACCAAGGATCAATATGTCCTTTTTACTAGAATAACATCCAATAAACATCAGTGCCATATGTATAGTTCTGTACTAATCTTTGGCCAATATTTACTCACTGCTGAAAATAACACCTTTGTCTTAAAATTCAACAACAATGTAAATATATACATATTTCTCAAGAGATAATTTACCTGTTTTGAATAGGGCCTACGGGCTTCTCTTCGTTCTCTAGTTAATCTCCAAGGAGTTATAATTTCATAAGAAGAGAGATGTGAGGTCTGTTGAAAGCCTACAGAATAGAAAGTAATAATTACATGGTACTAAAATATAATAGAATTCAAACGCTGAATGTTCAAATCAGAAAACCCATTTGACATTTCCATATGATTTTTTTCAAACTTCTGCTTTTATTATTGTTTTTATCAATCCACTAAACAACATCTAACAGAAAAGAAACCTATATACTTTTTTTTTTTTTTATCAATATATATATTAAAGGCCCGGTGCACAAACTCGTGCACAGGTGGGGTCTCTTGGCCTGACCAGCAACTGAGGCCTATGGAGGGACCAGCTGGCCTGGGGGAGGAGCCGCAGGAGGTTGGCTGTGGTAGTGCACTAACCACAAGGGGGCAGCTCCTGCATTGAGCACCTGCCCCCTGGTGGTCAGTGTGCATCATAGTGACTGATCATCTGGTCATTCTGGTGGTTCAGTCATAACAGTCGCTTAGGCTTTCATATATATAATTAGTTGTACATGAAAATAGCAATATATTAGATACTAGAGGCCCAGTGCACAAATTCATGCACCAGTTGGGTCCTTCAGCCTAGCCTGCAGGATAGGGCTGAAAATGGCTCTCCAACATGCTCCAAAGGGTGCCGGGCTGTATGGGGTGACCAGGTTGGCAGGGGGGTTAGTGAAGGACAACCAAACAACTGAACAGCAGGCTGTGTGAGGTGACCAGGCCGGCAGGGAGCAGGGGGGGGGGGGGGTGTAGTGAGGGGCAACCAGGCCAGCGGGAAGGGAGGAGTTGGGGGTGACTAGGGCAGCAGGGGGGCAGTTAGGGCAACCAGGCTGGTGGGGGAAGGGAGGGGAGAAAGAGGGGACAGTGAGGAGTGACCAGGCCAGCAGGGTAGGGGGGGTGAGTTGGGGGTGACCAGGCCGGTGGGGGGGAAGGGACAGTGAGGGGCAACCAGGCCAATAAGGAGGTGAGGGACGATCAAACAACTGAACAACAAGCAGGCTGTGTGGGGCAATCAGGTCAGCAGTGGGGGCAGTTGGCAGCAACCAGGCTGGCAGAGGAGGGCAGTGAGGGGCAACCAGGCCATCAGAGGAGGACAATGAGGGGCAACCAGGCCAGCGGGGGCAAGGGGCAATGAGGGATGACAGGCAAGCAGGGAGGGCCTTGAGGAGCGACTAGGCTGGCAAGGGGGAAGTTGGGGGTGACCAGGTCAGCAGAGGGGGGGCAGTTAGAGGTGATCAGGCCAGAAGGCAGATGAGCAGTTAGTAGCCAGTGGTCCCAGATTGTGAGAGGGATGTCCAACTCCCAGTTTAAGATACAGTATAAATAGGAAAACATAATCGGACATCCCCCGAGGGATCACGGGTTGGAGAGGGTTCATGCTGGCGTGAGACACCCCCCCCCCCCCCCGCCGCCATGCACAAATTTTGTGCCCAAGGCCTCTAGTCCTATATAATAAAAGCCTAATATGCTAAGTGTTTGACCTTCTGTCCGACCATTCGATCAGTTACTATGACATACACTGGTCTGGGGAAGTCACTCCAACTGGTAGATTAGCTTGAGGTCTGGCCAATCAGGACTGGGTGAGACAAACTGGACATGCCCTGGAGTCCTCCTACAGTACCTCCCTGACCGGTCAACCTTTCACAGTCCCTCCCTGGATAGCTGGCCCAAATTGGCCCCAATTGGGACTAGGCGAGACAGTGCCAATTGGCCCCAATAAGGACTGAAAAAAATGGGCCAGACACACCCTGGAGGCCTCCCATGGTCCCTCCCTGGCCCTGATCATGCACTGGTGGTGACCCCTGGCCTGACTTGCACCCTCTCACAATCCAGGACCCTTTGGGGGGATGTCTGAAAGCTGTTTTCAGCCTGATCCCCGCAGGCCAGGCCAAGGGACCACACCAGCGCACGAATCTTTATAATGCTACTGGCCTGGTGCACAGATTCATGCACATTGAAAGGAAATCAATCAGAAGGTGGCTGGTGGGGCAAAATTGGGTGAGACAGGCCGGATACGCCCTGAACCAACCTCCAACAGTCCCTCCCCAGCCAGCTGCACCTGGAGTGGAGCCAGATTCAAAGAGCATCTGCAGAGAAAGTGGGGTCCCTCCGGCAGGTGGGGTTTCTTGGCCTGGCTTGTGGAGATAGGGCCAAAACAGGCAGTTTGACAGCCCCCAGTGAGGTCCCAGAGTGTAAGAGGACACTCTACAAAGTTGCTGTCGCTGGGCAGCTCCTGTGTTGAGGGCCTGCCCCCTGGTGGTCAGTGCGCATCGGATCTACAGGCTGGTCTGCCAGTCACTTAGCCTTTCATATATATATATATATATATATATATATATATATATATATGGACTAGAGGCTAGTGCATGAAAATTCATGCACTGCGGGGGGGGGGGGGGGGGTCCCCTCAGCCCAGCCTGCTCCCTCTCACAGACCAGGAGCTCTCAGGGGTAGGAGGAGACCCAGTGATCAGGGCAAGGTGACACCCCCATCACACCTCTGCTGCTGCCACTGCTGGCAGCACAAGCCTCGGCCGGCTCTGGTTACCCAAGCCTCGGGCAGCCCTGGATGGCTGGGCAGCTGCCATCTGAGGCTTGCCTGCACCTCAGGCCAGCCCTAGGCAGCTGGGCAGCAGCCATCTGAGGCTTGCCTGTGCCTCGAGCTCACCCTGGGTGGCTGGGCAGCTGCCATCCAAGACTTGCCTGCACCTTGGGCATCGGGTGGGCAGCTGACATCTGAGGCTTACCTGCCCCTCAGGTGTCAGCCCTGGGAGGCTGGGGGCCTAGAGCAAGTCTGGCCACACTGTGCGCCTGCTGCCCGCCCTGCCCCAGCAGCGGGGCTGAAGGACTGGGCACCATCTTTGTCATAGTGTGATGGCCAATTTGCATATTCTTTCCTTATTAGATAGGATAGTATATTACCCTAATTAAATGTGACTGCAAGTCATTACATAAAAACACCAGAAACAGACTAAAATAAAATGCTCACAAAAACAACCACAGGCTAACCTAAGGCATATTGATGCCTTGTAATAATCAGGTTATGATAAAATATTCAGATGTTTTGAGTTTTCAATTAGGAACCATGTCAAAAGAAATTTATGGCCTTAAAAGATGCACTAGATAGAAATATCCTTAATGCTAAATTAACTGAGGTACAGGACTGTTTCTTCACCTAGAATAGATCTTTCAATGACCTTCAGTTTTTCAATTCCTAAAATCACAAATTTTAATATCCTTAATAATATCATTCTGGATCATGGTAATCTATCCAACTACAAAGACAGTCACTCAAGAAGCAAGTGGTGGCATGAATAAAATGTTTCCTGTGGGTTAGAAGTTTTGTGTGATAAAAAGTAAATCATCCTGTACATTTACAACCTCCTGTGATTCCATAATTATTTTGGGCCACAGATGAAACTAACCCTTCTATACAGATTGCTAGCAAAGAATAAAAGATGGGAGGGAGGAGGAACACAATTAATCATTTCTTTTAAAAGGCTTTCAAAGCACAGCACCCAAGGCTTGCTGTCCAAAAGACCTCAGAGGAGCATCTTGGAGATCGCAGTAGAGGTCACAGTGCAGTGGAGCTGTTAGTACATTGGAAGACCCCAGGTTGGCATCCCTGGGAGGAAGAGCATGAGGAGAGAGTTGAAGGCCCTGTCGGGGTATTGGAGGATCAGGCTGTGGTAACCTATCACTATGGGAGACAAGAAAGAAGAGAGCTAGCCCAGCCGGTGTGGCTCAGTGGTTGAACATCGACCTATGAACCAGGAGGTCACAGTTCAATTCCGGTCAGGGTACATGCCTCCGTGTGGGCCGAGCCCCCGTGGGGAGGAGGGGTGTGTGCATGAAGCAGTGGATCAATGATTCTCTCCCATCATTGATGATTCTATCTTTCCCTCTCCCTTCCTCTCTATAACCAATAAAAATAAAGTAACATTTAAAAAAAGTATAGTACCCAAAAATAACTTCTGTATGTAATAGCTATTACTATAATATCAACTTCTTGGTTTTAAAATCCAAGGATCCACTTTATGAGTGCCAAAAAGAGTTCTAAAATGTAAAAAATATACATGCTTGGGTTATAGAATTCAAAAGTAATATACATTAATTGTATGAAAATCCTCCTTCCTATATTTTTTCCAAATTTCTTTCTTATTTCTAGGTCTGGGTGTAGGTGTGTTGCTTTTTGTTTTGTTTTGTTTTTCTTTCCTTTTTTTCCTGTTCATATCTTGCATGTATTTTTCAATTCCCTTTTTATTTCTTAAACTCCAATTAGTAGCACCTTCTCATGGGAACAAAAAATAACATGTTTCACATGTTACTATAAAGGAAGTGCATTAACACTATTTATATAAAGCTTTAAACCTCAACACTATTAACATTTTGGGCCAGAAACTTCTTTGAGGGGAGCGGGGCCTGTCCTGTGCAGTGTAGGATGTTAAGTAGCATCCCTGGCCTCTGCCCACTAAAACCAGAAGCACCACCAGTGTGACAACTAAAGATATCTCCCAGAGGCCTTCCGGGAGATACAGTTCACAATGAAATAAAAATATTAATACAGTCAACTCCACAGAGAATATAAACTGTTGTTTTAGAATCTGACAAAATAAACATAGTGTCTAAAATTACACCACTAGAAAACATGGACTGAAGATAAAAATAAGAAGCTGAAACATGAATATTAAAGTGTCTCAAATTTAGCAAAAGAAAGGGAAAAGTGTTAATTTTACTCCTTTCTTCCTCTAACTCAGAGATTTTCAACTTTTGTCATCTCATGGCACACATAAACTACTAAAATTCTGCAAAACAAAAAAATATATATATTTTGGCCGATCTGATAAAAAAAAAGAGGTATAATTTTTTATTCATTCACACCAGACAACTATTATATTGTCTGTTGCCATTTTTTTAATTTGAGAATCTAAGGGAAAAGAGGTCAGTGCCCTGACTAGTCAGGTATTGCATTTTTTAAAAAGTCTTGCAGTAAACCAGTGTGCCGTGTGCACACCAATTAAAAATCATTGTTCTATCTCTGTAGATTGTTTTTTTATATACTGTGCTTTGGAGGATATCCAAGTATGTATTCCATAATAGTAGCTGTAGTAGAGGGAGATAAGTTAAAAGAATTCCACCTAATTACAAAGGAAATTAATGTGAAGTTTCAGTCATGGGCTTTTATCCTTTCCTTCCTATTATATAAACAAATAGCCACCTTTAAGTACTTTTATTACTGTAGAAAATAAACTGGGGTTCCCATATAGGATGAAAAAGTAATTCTGCTGTCCAAATTAGTTCTTGAAAAGAATTTGTTGTAATTAGATACATAAAGCACTGTTGTGGCCACATATTTTCATAAAAGGTGAATGGAATGGAAATATAAATATACAACATATGGTATCAATAACTATCTTCAAACATAATTAGAATTTCCACAGCTATGCTTACATTTCTTGAGTGTTACAATTTTTTTTAATTTTTTTTTTTTTACATTTACACGTCTCTACATTTAAAAAGAAACAGGGCATTTGCTGTTGTTTGTAAGTGCCCCTTTTGGAAAAATGCCAGCCATTTATAGCATTTAATGCCCTAAGGAATTTAAGGTCCTCTAGCAAGGAATTTAAGTTCTTGAGACAAAGGACAGTATCATACTCATTATGTGCTTCCTGCACTGTACAGTAGGTATTTAATAATGTGTGTTGAGTAAACAATCTCTTCTTATCCTTACTGCTATACACATACAGATCTCATAATTGTCATGATCATGAACAACCCACAGTAACTTTTATTTTTTTATGATTGGCATCTTTTAAAGCAATCTTCCAAAGATCTGCATGGCCCACACATTTGACATTTTAATTGCAATGCTATCTTTCATTGTACTGCTATGCCACAGAACACTTAACCACTCCTCTAAAGCAGCTGGGATCACAGCAGCTACTCACAGCAGGATTCTGATGTGTCAATAATGCTAATCTCTAGGGGTCTACCGCATGAGGGTTCTAAGGGGGGCCCTCCTAATACGAGTTCAACCTAGAAACATCTCACTGAAAGAAAATGTGTCAAAGGGGAAAAGGCATTTCTTACATATAGGAATGGGTTTTATCCTACAGTATGACAAGTGTTTGGCAGTGGCATCATCTTGCCTATCTATATAAGTTGAAATACTTTAAGTCTTATGTTAAGCTAAATAAAAACAAATACATAAACAACTGCGTATTTTAAAACTGACCAAATTAAGTGAACTCAGGTTCCTTAATTTATTCTTAAAAGATGTCTTTCAAGAAGTTTTCTATACCTGGTCATGTTGGAAAAATAAGTTTACTAAAATAACACAGACACAAAATGAAAAATAATCTCTCATATAAGAACAATATTATGCAATTCAAAGTGCAACCCAACTTTTAAAGGTACTGGAAGGTTAGTTACTGAGATACTAAGAGCATCAGATTTACTTATGAGGTAAATCTTATAGCATGGACTCAAAGGATGCCATAACTCAAAGGATGGAAGACTCTGCTATATACTGGGGGGAAAGAAGGGGAATAGATAAATATATATTTTTTCACCTATATATAGGGTGTATCAAAAAATGTACACACACTTTGAATAATTATAAAGGCAGTGTTACCTGGCCAGTGTAGCTCAGTAGTTGAGCACTGATCTATAAACCAGGAGGTTACGGTTCAATTCCTAGTCAGGGCACCCACCCTGGGTTACAGGCTAGATCCCCAGTAGGGGGTGTACAAGAGGCAGCCAATTTCTCTCCCATCATTGATGCCTCTATCTCTCCTCCCTTCTTCTCTGAAATCAAAAAAATATATATTTCATAAAAAGAAAAAAATAAGACTACTCCAACCATGAAGACAGAAGAGAAGCAGTCCAGAGATGGAAGAAACTGGCAACGCCTTGCCATAATAGCAGTCAGCAGCTGTGTATTACTGCAGGTTGCCCAGGACCAAACCAAAGAGGGTTGGACCTGCCTACCACCATTTATCCACCATCCAGAACTGAAATATCATTGCTGACACGTACACATAAAGAACTATTTGACATTGAAATTGGATCTCAAAAGAACTGTTGGCCCAGAAAGAAACTCACTACAGACTGATTCATATGCCTCTCAGCATAATGATTAATGCTTGTCTCATTTTTTATTCTTATATTTCCAGTAGGACATGATCTCACTCATCTAGGAGAAATGGTGAACAACATAGACTGATGAACAAGAACAGACCCAGAGATAAGGAGCCATGGGTCAGACTGTTGGACCTCAAAGGGAGGGAGGGGATAAAAGGGAGAGATCAACCAAAGGACTTATGTGCACTCATATGAGCCTAACCAGTGGTCAGGGACAAGAGGGGGGTGGGGGCATGAGTGGGGAGGGGTGGGGATTGGAATGAGGGATTGAGGACAAATATGTGATACCTTAATCAATAAAGAAATTTAAAAAAAAATAGCAGAAACCAATTTGGTTCAGTGGGTAGAGCGACCGTCGGCCTGCGGACTGAAAGGTCCCAGGTTCAATTCAGTCAAGGACATGTACATTGGTCGCGGGCACATCCCTGGTGAGGGGTGTGCAGGAGGCAGCTGGTCGATGTTTCTCTCTCATTGATGTTTCTAGCTCTCTATTCCTTTCCCTTCCTCTCTGTAAAAAATCAATATATTTTTAAAATAAATAAATAAATAAATAAATAAATAAATAAATAAAGGCAATGTTTATTAAAATACATTTCACTTTCAAAACTAAACTATCAGTTGTTAAAATGTGTCTATATATTTTGGGGGGCACCCTGTATATATCATGAGGCTATTTGTCATATATTTGTGCTTGTGGCTATTCCAAGAAAAAGCCTCCAGTTACTCAGAACTTGCTTCTTTGGGGAGGATTTATAATAAACCAAGATTTTTTTTTTATATGACACAAATATAACAGTATCTTACACTTTGATAAGGTAAAATTTAAAGTGCTTTTGAAAACAAATTGGAACACAACAATTTGTTCTATACATATTTCAATTACAAACATTTTACTTTCTACTTAAAAGTATGAAAACCAAATTATCTTTAAATGTAAAAAACTACACTCTACTGTACAGTACAAACACAAACATCAAATTCAAGTAATTTGCTGGCATCAAAAAACAAAATTAGTGCGGACATACGTTCTTACTATAATACATAGTTCGTTTTACAGTGAGTCACCATGAGTAATTACACTTTAAAACTCATTTTTCCTAGACTGCTAGTCTTTCTAAATGTTCTTTTAAATTCTAGATCTGTGCATCGTAATTACTACCTTAAAAGAGAACATCGGAAGAGGTATCATACTTGATTCCCTTTGTTATTTTTCACAGTGACACATAGGTACCTCTGTTAGTCACAGTTTAAAAAGAAAAGTTTTCCTGTGAGTGCCATCTGTTTGGAGTTTATACTGCACTTCCTCATTGACACAATGGCAGTAAAATTCTTTCAGAGCCTATTTAACCAGGATGTATATGGTACTTATTAGGTCTTTAAATTCCTTTCCCATTAGCAGAAAAGATTTCAGCACATGATTTAAACATCCTTCCTGTATTGCAAAAGTTCAGTCAGCTGATTTTGGAGGAACATTCCAGTAGGGAGACAGGAATTGACTCACTACACACTATTACAAAAGCCTCCTAACGGGTCTCTGCCAGCCGCAGGCTCTCCCTCCTATATTCTGTCATCCATTTTGTGGTCAGTTCTCTTATTCCCAAATGTTACCCAAAGAACTTTACCTGCAGGGTGAAGTCCAAACCCCTTAGCATGGCATTGAAGACTCTTCCCAACTGGTATAAACCTACCTTACTTCTTCCTTGCCTCTCTTTCATATATAGGCATCTGCCTGGAGACATTCTCATCATTGCCATCAAGTCATGTTCTTTCACCCCTCCGTACTCCTGCAAAAATTCTTCTGCTTAGAATATATTCCTGTCACTTTACGTGAGCATTCGCCAACACAGATCAGTTCAAATATCACTTCCACAGTGAAACCTTCCCCTACATTCCTCACCTAGATTTAACATTTAGTCATCCTTTGCCCCTCTACAAAAATTAAGCATGATGTTTATAGGAATTTGATAAAACACTGACTGAATTTTGAAAGCATACACATGCTTACTAAGTGTGGGACTGGCCATAAACTGTTAAAAGCCACAGTTAAAAACCATAAGGAAAGTCCATGCAACTATATATAGGATGGGCAAAAGCATATTTACAGTTGTCCTTATGGAAAATAATAACTAATAAATAATATAAGAACAAACTCTGTTTCATGTACTCACAAAACATATATTAACATTAAAAATATAGTCTTACACCTTGTATGCATATATTAATATGATAATCCATGAACACACATAATAGGTTGCTGAAGACCTGAGGTGGGGGTGTGGAGGAGCAGGGGAGGGCTGGAGGTCAATGGAGGAAACAGGGGGATATATGTAATACTTATAATAATAAATAATTACATATATATATATATGTAATTATTTATTATAAGTATTACATATATAGCCTTAGATAGCAGGCTCAGGGCTCTTGGAGGGAGTGGAGTGATTAAGAAAAAAGAGAAAAAACTAGAAAATCATGCACATGGACTAGAATGTAGAGATTACAGGGAGGGGGGAGGGGGAAGAGAGTATAGGGGGAATAAATGGTGATGAAAGGAGATTTGGTGGGGTGAACACACAATACAGTGAACAGATGATGTACTGTGGAATTGTGAACCTGAGACCTGTATAATTTTGTTAACCAATGTCACCCCAAAAATTGAGTAAAAAGGGAAAAAGTAAATAAATGAAACAAAGAGTTTGTTTTCGTGTAAAATATAGATAGATAGACAGATGATAGATAGATGATAGATAGATAGATAGATAGATATAGATAGATAGTCTTGGTTATATTTGCAATCACACTGAATCATAGATTACTAAAACTCCAGATGTATAAACTACTTCACCTTAAATATTGATAAATGTTAACTATCTAGAATGTTACGGCAACAATAACCTTAACCAGAAAAAAAACTTAGTAGCTTCCATTTCAATAAAGTTTCACTATTTAGAGCTTCAAAATCCCTGCAATGGGACAAATTTATTTAATTGAAAAAGAACCAAAGATAAGGAAAAAATGTAATTAGTTTCCTGAAGGTCAGCCAGACTGCATTGAAATTTTCTGTCATCACCTTTGAACAATTCTCAAGGCAATGATTTAGTGAAAAAGAAAAAGAAAAAGAAAAAAAAACCAACAACAACAACAACAAAAACATACTCTATAACTGATAAGGAAAATATAGACACGCAAACAACAATTTAACACAACAGCCAAAATAAAGTTGTGTCCAGAAAGAAGCTCGAGTGTTGGCGATTTGCTTCCACTATGTTTGGGCGCCTCCAATATTAACTAACACCTTCCATATCCAAGGGAAGCTTTACAATTCAAAAGCAAGTTTGCATAAATCCTGTAACTGCAGCGGAGCAGGGGTTATTTGTCAGGATTTAAGACATTACAAACCCAGGAAAAAACGCAGATAGAAGACTGGCCAAGAAATGCAGCACTTGGTTTCCAAAAAGAACTAGTCTTCCTACAACAAAATGGCCCAAGAAAAATGAGCGCGCTCACCCACACAACACATGACAGACACACACACACACACACACACACACACACACACACCACTTTTATTCCATCACTACATTTAAATTCCGCTCTGTGTGCCTACTGGTGACTCCGCTGATCAAACATGAACATCCAATTTTCAAATTGTGATACCCTGGACCAAAAGTTCCATCATCTCCCGGTCTCTTTCCAAGTGACATTAACTTGCCAAGCGAGTCCCAGCTCCATTTCTCAGAACAGTTTAAACATGAACACACCCTCGGCGCGCACCCAGCAGACTCCCCGAGGTCAGAGCGGGATCCAGAGCGAGTCTGGAGAGAAGCTAGGGGGACCCAGCTGGGCGCGGCATGTCAAACAGGAGACAGAGTCAGAGGGATCCGACGGGAGACCCGTGCCCAGAAGGGTTTTGGGGGGCGCCAGACCCCCCAACCCTCGGGTCTGAGCACTGTCCACACACACACACACACACAGAGCTGGAGCGGCTCCGCCACCCGAACCCCGAGTCCAGTCGCCAGGCCAGGCCCCTCTCCACGGCCGGGCACCTCGGGGTGGACTTCGAGCGTCCTCGCCCTAGGAAACGGCAGCCCCAGAAGGTCTCCGGGGGCGGACACCCACCTGGCCGAGCCCCGCCGAGGACCGGGCCCACCAAGCCCAACAACAGCAGCCACTGGAAGCGGAGTGTGCCAAAGGGCGAGCCCGCGCGGGACCCCATGTCGGCCGACTCCGCCGCAGGTTCCACTCAGCGTCCGGTCGCTTCGGCCGCCGCCGCCGCCGCCCGCTCCATCACTCCCCAACCCCGCCTGGGGCCCCGGAGCTGGCAGGGGCGCGCGCGCCCGGGGGACGAACACGCGCGCTCGCCACTGACGCAACTCAGCCCTTGTCCGAGCTCGCTCCCGACATCGCGCTCGCTACCGCTGACGTAGGGAAAGCCCGAGTCCCCGGCGAGAAAATGGAATTGCTATCCGGACGCTCCGAGCCGCGCTCGTCCGCCCCGCCCACCCGCCGTCCGCGCCTGTTTCTACTCCTAGGCCCGCCCCACGGCGGGGGTCGGAGGAAGCCGATTGGAGGAAGCGCTTAGCGTAAAAGGAGGCGGAGCGTGAGACCCCGGAGGTGAACTAAGGCCCCGCCCCCTGCGCAGCCTCTTCTGATTTGTGGTCTGGTTTTGGGGCGGGGCGCCGGGCTGCGCGCCCATTGGCTGCTTGGCTAGGGAAGAGCGGGGCTACGGAAGAGGCCTGACCTGGCCGAGGCTCGGATCCCGCTGCCTGCCTGCCGGGGCTGGTGGTGGCGGCGGCGGCGGCCGAGGCCCCGGTATCCGCCCCTGGGCCCGGGAAGATGGTGCTGGGTGGTTGCCCGGTGAGTTACTTACTTCTCTGCGGTCAGGCGGCCTTGCTGCTGGGGAACCTGCTCCTGCTGCATTGTGTCTCCCGGAGCCACTCGTTCAACGCTACCGCGGAGCCCGAGCTCACGTCCGCCGGCGCCGCCCACCCGGAGGTCCCCGCCGGCGCTCCGAGCTGGGAATATGGCGACGCCACCTCTCCAGTCATCCTTTGCTCTTTCCTGTAAGCTACCCAAGTCGTGGAGACAGGTGGAGCTGGCGATATAGGGCAGGGAATAGATGGGGTGTTGTGTTGGGGGAGGAGGAGGAGGAGAGGAAGGATGCTTTGGGGGGTTTTCCCGGACCTTCTCCACCTGATGACCCGTTAGTCAACACTCGGGAGGTAAATATCATGACAGGTTGCTCAGTCCTCTCACCTTGGGTGTGGGTGACAGCTCCTTTGGGATCCCGAAGGAGGAGATCTAGGGAGGAGTGACATCATACAGCCTCCGGAAGAAGGGGAGGGTAGGAGGTTGTGCCGCCTCTCTCCTCCGTTTTACCCTAAAGAGATTCCCTCGTAGGGCCTGGTATTATGTGAGCCACAACTAAAGTAAATCACTTGCCCCTGCCTATAAGGTACTTGACTGTGAGAGAGGAAAGAAATGATCCAAGTCATTTTTTTTTTTTACATCTCTTTTTAGTCAAATAAGAAAAGGCGTTTGGGAACTGCAAAGGAGAACTGGGAATCCTTTGGCCTTAATCTTGCCCCCAGAGCCTTGGGGATGTTTGCCTAGAGAAGAGTTGAAGCTATGGCAGAAGTAGAATCCGGGCAGAAACAGGACCAGAAACAACCCCTGCCCCCAATAAAAAGGGTCATTTGGATGGATGGATGGATGGATGGATGGATGGCTATTTGACCTGCGGCGCTTCAGTCTAATTGACACCATCTCTTCTTGTCTTGGGGAAGAGTCAGAGTGACATTAAACCCCAGAAAACTTGAAAGAAATGTCTCTTGCCTGTTTTGATTATATATATGTAAAGAGCCGATTGCAAAGGCCATGTGATGATCATGTTCTTACTGGTGATTTGTAGACCTGATGAATTCATAGACTGTGACGACCCAGTGGATCACGTTGGAAATACAACTGCATCCCAGGAACTTGGTTATGGTTGTCTCAAGGTGGGTTTTTGTTTTGTTTTATAAGCAAACTCATCCAGAAATGTACATGATCTTACCTCGGGCACTTGCCTTGGCTGGCCTGGGGCCTGCGGGCTGGGGGCAGCTCCTGGGTTGAGCGTCTGCCCCCTCGTGGTCAGTGCATATCATAGCGACTCGTCTTTCCAGTGGTCATTTTGCTGTTCGGTTGATTTGCATATTAGGTTTTTCTAATATAGGATGTCTTTGTAGGAGATTATACGATTCAAGAAGAATCCTTTATTAACAATGTTCTCTTTGAATAGAGAGAAACTATTTGGTTCCATTAATAATATCTCTAAAGCTAGGTGCACATTGCCTAGTCAGATTCCCCAAAACTAGTGAAATTTATGTGTGTTCTCCCCATTATGGATGCACAATTATATTTGCTGTATAATACAAGTCAAAACACAATCAAGTGTAACAAAATTATGGGGAAATATATTTTTTTACTTTTTTTAAAAAAATTCCTTTTTGTTTGAAGTATTACATAAGTCTCCTTTTTGACCTCTCCCTGGCCGCTTCCACCCTCCAGCAGATGCCCTCACCCCCCACTACGGGAAAATATTATTTGTACTAAATCAGACACAGAGGAATAAACCTGAAAGTACTAAAACTAAAAGCTTATATTGTAATAAAGCATAAATAAATATTCTCAATACAGTGAGATTTTGTCCTTTTGATATTTATGGATAAAAGTTTGAGTTAGCATTGTTTAGAGGTCAGGTAATTTTATATATTTTAATTGAAAACTGAATTGATCTTGTCAAGGCACTCAAACTATAGGACTGGCAGTGCCCAGGTACCTGACTCCCTGGGAGAGTACACGGAATAAGCATTGTTTTTCCTACCAGCTTCTCTTTGAGAAATACTCCAACAAAAATAGTAGTGATGCACTTAATAAGGTGCCAGTAGAGAATGTACAGCTGTGCTTACTTTTCTAGAATTCAGTTACATGAAGGGTCAGAGGTCCTGTTCGGAAATTTTTGCCGGAATTTAAACATACTATAGATATACTACAAATATCTGTTCATCACATAATCATGACCTAAATAAAGTCAGTCGATATTCTGAATTCTTTCCTAGTTATGTTCATTTGTAATATATATATAAAACAGACCTCTAACACAAGGTCAGCTTTTTAAATACCCATTCCCAAATGCTCAGTAGTATGCTCTTTTTTCTGTAAATAAAGGTTAATTAAAGTATTGTGTCCATCTGTTCTAAATGGCATTTAATGAAACTGATTATACATTTTTAAAATATATTTTTATTGATTTTTCACAGAGAGGAAGGGAGAGGGATAGAAAGTTAGAAACATCGATGAGAGAGATACATCGACCAGCTGCCTCCTGCACACTCTCCATCGGGGATGTGCCTGCAACCAACATACACGTCCTTGACCAGAATCAAACCTGGGACCTTTCAGTTCGCAGACCGATGCTCTACCCACTGAGCCAAACCAGTCTCGGCTGATTATTCATTTTTAAACTTTATTATTAAAGAAGCCAGTCAAAAAAAAAAGGGGGAGGGGGGGAGAAAAAAGCGAGGTTATTTAAAGCAGTGTACATTTAGGATGGACTAATTTACAGTCACTTGAAGTATGTCACTAAATCCCTTGTTCTTTAACACAGCTTTACCCTAACTTCATTAGGATAGTTATCATCCTGAGTCAGCGTTATTAATTGATATAAAGATGTATTTTGTGTGACTTGCTTTGGTGAGTTTCTTTGGTTGTTACTCCACAGTTTGGTGGTCAGGCCTACAGTGACGTGGAACACACGAAAGTCCAGTGCAGGGCCCTGGACGGAATTGAGTGTGCCAGTCCTAGGACCTTCCTACGAGAGAATAAACCTTGTATAAAGTAAGTGTTCCTTTGAATGGGGTAATTGATAGTTGGGTGGAGGTAGAGCTCTTTTTCTTGTCATCTCTTGATGGGACTGTTTCTTTTACCTTAAGTGTTAAATGGGCAACAGGATTACTATTGTGCATAATCAATGGATAGGGCAATAGAGCTATTAATATAATAGAGAGGACTCTGGCCTTCAGACCAGAGGCCATGAGTTCTAAATGTCTCTTTCACCAACTACCTACGTATGTTTGGGCACCCAGAGTCTCTATCCCCTCACCGCAAAATGAAGGAGTCGGACAGAGCATCTAGCTCCAGAATGCCCATGATAGGCAGAAATCCTGTGAAAATAGCCTTAGAATTTCAGCAGTAAAGGTTTTATCGTTAAAGGTATGGGCTTCTCTCACTGAAAATCAGTTTATCTTAAAAAAAGAATGAGTCTTGTTTCTATAAGTTCTGCTTGAAGGCACAGAATTTACTTCTACCATTTTCTAGTGAAGAGTCTATGACTATTTCTTTTTTTGTCAGATCAGTAGATTAGTATGCTACAGAATTTTAGTAAATAGTCTATGTGTGCCATGAGATGAAAAAAGGTTGAAAATTGCTGGGCTAGACCTACAACAGATCTTATGGAGAGGGTAGGTAGGATAAGGGAGTAAGAGACGACAGAGGGACTGGCTGCATCATCATTTCACTTTACCTTACATGTTTTAATTTTCATGTGGTAAACATCTTCCTTTTAATTCCTTTTGTCTAGGTATACCGGACACTACTTCATAACCACTTTACTCTACTCGTTCTTCCTGGGATGTTTTGGAGTGGATCGTTTCTGTCTGGGACACACTGGCACAGCAGTAGGGAAACTATTGACACTTGGAGGACTTGGGATTTGGTGGTTTGTTGACCTTATATTACTTATTACTGGAGGGCTGATGCCAAGTGATGGCAGCAATTGGTGCACTGTTTATTAAAAAGAGCTGCTTTTATGGCCCAAAGAGGCAAGTCTTCGGAATTCATCTCTACAGGCTCAAAACTCTTCCTTAATATCAGACCTGACCATTACTTGCCCTCTTTGGAGGAATGGCATTGGTAGGAAGATTTCCCTGGACTGTGGATTTGCAATCCAAATGTTACCTTGCTGACTAGAAATGGCAAGCAAACACTGTTGAGGGAATTAAGTTTATACCTTTTCTCATTACAAAATATAAAAGCTAGCAATGAATTTATAAGCTGCAGAAGGGTTTCTATACTCTTTACTTCTGTACTTGGCCATATCTTTGGAGCAAGTGGACCCAACAGGATGAGCGAAGTGAGTATTGTTAGCTTTGTGCCTTTTGTGACCCCGAGTCTCATGCACGGGAGAACTGAAGCAGAACCAATGGAAAGATTCAGGGAAAGTAGAAATACACACTGAAATTCTGAATTTAAACTGCAGAATTTTGCCAACCTGGAACACTGTTTGGATATTCTCAGTAGGTAGAGTGAAACTCAAAATTACATTTGTTTCACTAAAAACTAGGTGATTGAAGTAAACTACCCTATTAATAAAACCTATTGTTTCACAATTATTATGCTTAAGGGGCAATATATACATGGGGGGGGAATATATATATATATATATATATGAAGTTTTTTTCATTCCAATTATGGTTTGAAAGCCAACAGTACAAGATCTGTCTGGGTTAGTCTATCCTCTTAGCAGAATTTTCCTGACTAAAAAGTAGTATTTAGCCTAACTAATGTGGCTCAGTGTGAGCATCCACCCTTGAACCAGGAGGTCACGGTTTGATGCCTGATCAGGGTGCATGCCCAGGTTGCGGGCTTGATCCCTAGTAAGGGGCGTGTGGAAGATAGCTGATTGATGATTCTTTATCATCACTGATGTTTCTATCTCTCCCTCTTCCTTCTTCTCTGAAATCAATAAAAAATAAAATAAAAAGTATTATTTACCAATTTAGAGAGCCCATGTTGTAGGCTGATAAATAAGATTTCAAATGACTATTAAACTGGTCTTCACAATTACATAAGATAAGGTGAGGAGCATTGTGCTCTTGGAAAGAAAAACAGACTCTTAAAGGATATTATTACTGAGAACTGGGTGGATTTAGGATGTGATTTGTAGGGAGAAAGAGAAACAGTGCAATAAGCTTGTACCAGAAGTTTTCACTGTGGGTTACAGGAGTCAGCCACAGAGAAAGAGCCACAGCTAAGCTTTCACATTCCCAGATCACTGGGAATAAAGGAAATGCTTTGAATAATAAGTGATTTTAAAAAACTTAGTTCCCGTCCTTTTCAATCTAAGTTACAAAGAACTGTTAAGTACAAAGTAAAGGGGGAATTTTATGGACAAGTCAAATTAAGATCCTGTATTTTGGAATAAGTTATAAGTTCTAGAAACAATCATGATAGAACTGCTCAAAGTTTAGTTTCATAATAATTGACTTAAAGACCAAGAATCACAGTTAACTGGCTGGTGTGGCTTAGTGGTTGAGCCTCAACCTATGAACCAGAAGGTCATGGTTCGATTCCCGGTCAGGGCTTAATAAAAGAACATATTTTTAAAAGAAAAATAAGAATCACAATTCAAATAACTCAGGATATGCTCTATCATTATGAAATGGCTTTCCTAAAAATTTCAGCTTTATTACTCCTGACTAATATGATCACCAACTGTTCTGATATTATTAAATGATGGCAATTATGTAAATATTAAAACAGATTATGCTATCTTAAAAGTTCTGGACCATACTGACCCCAACCTTGTTTACAACAGTAATAATTGGTAGATTTTTATTCATAATCTCTGTACTCTAAGGCAGTGTGTTTTAAATTGTGGTCATGAAGAAACTAGACCCAGAAAAATACACAAACACAAAATTTACATAGGTTTTAAGAGGGTCTATTGATGTAACATTTTTTTTTTCTTCTAATCTCACTTCTAAGAGAAGCCCAGAAAACAAACAATTTTAAATCTTACCCAAAATAATATACTACCTTAGGCCACAAATACTGCCTCATCTCACATCTTTTTTTTTTTTAATTTTATTAAAATTAAGTCACAAACCTTATCGAAAGCTATTTTATTTTTAAAAAAAAATACATTTGGCAGTTTTCAGACTCAAATCATTAGTGTTTGCCAAGAGGAAGAGCTTGGGTAAAAAGTAAAGTTTTTAATTTATTGAAGTATCTTTTATAGAAGTCCTCTTGTAGTCAGAAAAGCTGTTGGAGACCAAAGTTGTTTCCACTACTAGAGTGATAACTTGAGAGTCTTTAATAATCTTCTGTGACAATCCATAATTCCAGTTTCAATTTGACTTATAACTGATAGCCATCATCTGTATCCATAAAGGCTGGCCAAATGTGATGCAACCCGAAAAACTGATTTTGTAAGGGAATAGTATTAAAAATTTGATTTTCTTTGTATTCTGGATTCAAGTTGTTTCTTACTATTTGGAAAATAGTGTGTGTGTGTGTGTGTGTGTGTGTGTGTGTGTGTGTGTGTGTGTTCCTCCTCTTTCTGACTTTAGCACTGACCAGGGACCCTCCCTGGGACTGGAGAGGGTTGACTGGATGCTGATCCTAAGTGTGAGAGAGCCAGGTGACACTCCCCCTGCTTCGCAAGAGCTGATAAAAAAAAAAGTGCCCTCCGCTGCCTGGGCTCCCTCTGGTCCCAGCTGGACAAGAAGAGCAAGGAACACCTGGCTCCCACCATCCGGGCCCCTGTCACTCTGTTCAGTAGTGCGGCCACTTGCTTCAAGGACCAGAATGTGGTGGCCGGGGACAGAGCCAGAGTGGTGGAGAGTGTGTCAAGGGAGGTCTCAGATGCTCTGCAGAGTTCTGGTAATTCTTTGTTTTTTTGGTGGACAGGGGTTCCTTCCCCAAACCAGCCAGCCCATCCCCACAAAGCCAGGCTGCTGTGGCTCCTGGGAGGGCACTCACCTGCCCAGGGACCAGGCGCCACAGCGGAAACCCAGGTCCAGGCAGCCAGCGGGGCTGCCCAGACTTTGCCGAAATGGCCAAACCCAGAAGGCAGGTCTGGGTGCACAGCAGGACCCCTGCCGTGTGTGTGTGTGTGTGTGTGTGTGTGTGTGTGTGTGTGTGTGAGAGAGAGAGAGTTTGTAGCTATAGGGAAGTTTAACAATACTAAAGGGCCCTTCTGTCAAGGTTAAATTAGAAACTGCCTTTTTCCCAGTTGTTCCTATCTTTAAACAAAATTTTCTCAGCTTCCCAGACTTCCTGGCACCACATCCTTTTTAGTAAAGCTTCTTAGCAGTACACCCCCAATCTAATAGTTCCCAAGTGTGTGTGTGTGTGTGTGTGTGTTTGTTTGTGTGTGTGTGTGTTTGTGCGCGTGTGCATATGCATACTTAAGCATTCATTTTCCTTTATAAGAAAGATCCTAAAAACCCTAGCCATCTTTGGCACATCTTCAATACAAACAAGGTAATATAACTTGGGTTTTGTTAAATAATTCATCTTTAAGTCAAGGTACTTAATCAATTATTTCAGGTGTGATTGTCAGGATCAAAGTTTGACTTCCCCGACGAACCATCATGGAGAGGGAATCATTGTCCTTGACCGCTTCAATAACTTCGTTTGTGGTAGTAACAGGTTGTCCATTTATGCTGACAATTACATCGTGGTCTCGCAACCCAGAGCTTGGAGGGGAGAAAAAAGGGAGCATGAAACTCTAAGAGTTTTACTTATCCCAGCTAGAATGTAATGTCTTATCTCTTAAGATACTACTATTTTGCTGGTAGTAAACATACCAACCGGGAAACCAAAAATAGCCTCAATCGTTCCAAATATGAGGACTGTTCTAAGATATGCTGTGAGATCATCTTGAAGACAACAGTCCTATTTACCTTCATAAAATTAATATTCTACCACAATCAATCATGTGTAAGAGGTTTACTCCTTTCATAGAGTGGATTTGGTTTGGAATAGGTGTTTAGCTTTTCATTTCTATTAATCTCTGGCCTCTGTGAACCTGAATCATAATCCCATTCTCATGAGCAAACATGAAAAGCCCAGTCAATATGTTTTTCCCCAGACAGCTACACTCTGATCAGTTTGATTTTGACAGACCACTTGCCCCATTTTCAACCATAGTTTATTGAACGAGAGAGTATGTTGAGCAATATTGTTAAAAGCTCTGTTCCCAGTAAGTCGAAAACTAATCACCCTTCCAAGTCTAAATATTTAAGGCTCTGATTTTAGACTCCTTTCCCCAAAGTTGTGATTGTATGCAGTCTCCTACATAGTTGTTTCACATAGAATGTATATCTTAGAAACAGAAACCACCATACATACATAGTTATGCTGTTGTCTTAAAGCCAAAAAGAAGCTGGAAGAGGGACATAAAATTAAGTGACTTCAGGAGAAGCAGGAGTAATAGGATTACCAAGATACGTGGAATTTATGAAAAAATAGGAGAAATTTAAAGCAAGAGGATGTGAAGAGAAGTTTGAAGGTAGATAAAGCTACAAGCATGGAGAGTCTTTAGGACAAAGTTACTTTAGAAAGTGACTGATACAGTGCACAAAGGAAGAACTCAATTCATGGCAGTTCTGTGAGTGGGGAAAAAACCTGCAAATTATGGCTGAGCCCAAATATGAGGCTCAGGCAGGATAAATGTCCCACTGCTTGTAAAAGGCTAGGATTTGATCCCTGGTCTTCAGACTTGAAAACCCATCTTCTTGCCACTCGATTAGTCTGCTTCTCAGAAGCAAGAAGAGCTGCCACAAAGGCAGGATCATATAGAGGTTCACTTAGGTTCCATATTCCTGCTGTCTGACTTACTGTGTAACTCTCACCTTGACCTCTCTCTGCCACAGCTGTGTCCTCTGTAAAATAATACCTATTTCATAAGACTACTGCGGGATCAAACGAAGCATGTAAAAAATATTAAATGATGCCTGATATGTATTAAGTGGTTAATAAATGCCAGCTGTTATTGTCATAATTATTATTATTATTATTATTATTAGATATAAGTGGATGGAGTCAACAGATTTCTGGTTCAGCAGAGACATCAAGCAAGCAGTAATTCCCACATTTAAACGTGCATCCAAATCAAGGAGATCTTGTTTAAAATGACAGTTTCTGATTCAGTGGTAGGCCTGTCATACTGCATTTCCCAAAAACTCCAGCTGATCCTAATGCAGCTGGACTACAGACCACATCCTGAGTAGCAAGGCCTTGGAGAGCTGAAAGAAATAGCTTTGGCCATGAACCAGAAGTTAAAAATAAGGATTGGGATGCATTGGGGGGTGGCGGGGGGGGGGGGGGCGCGCGTAGGAACTAAGAAAGTCTAGGAAAGCTTGTGACGAGCCAAGTTTAGTAACATGAGACCTAACACTCAGCTATTCAGAACAGGTAGTACCCGAGGGTTTCTTGCCTCCTTCTAAAAGCGTTGCCGTGATCTAAACAGATTATTGAGCTCTTGAAAAACAAACACAATGAGAAACAGATACTGAAGAAGCTTAAGAGGGAGACCCAGGAGAGTAATTGGACAAGCCACCTCAGCTCTCGGTAGTTAGTGTAAATGTTCGAAACTACAGCCTTTGGAAAGCTACTCTAACCTTTGCTTGATTTATTTCTTTGTTTGCTTATTTATTTATTTACTTTGTGTTGCCGTCTGATACAGTCATCCAGAGTTCAAAGACAAAAGTATTTTAAATTACCTAAAGCATGTTTCTAAACTTTTGATCCTTTGGATTCTTCTGATTCTTAATAACTCAGGTATTGAAAGGGCAGACTTGGGGATCCTAGCAAAATTAATTTAGACTTAGGCTATTAACTCATATCGTGCATTCCTGGCTTAAAGAGAACCATTGCCTCCCAAAAAAAGGCCCTTAGAGTACACAAGTCTAAATCAGCATGACTATCTACATGCCATATGTAGTTTTAAATTTTCTGGTAACCACATTTCTTTTTCAAAAACTTTTAAACAGATGAAACCAATTTAGTAATGTATCTAACTCAATATATCTAAACTATAATTTTAACATGTAATGTTTTAATAATTAGTATATATTTTACATGCCTGTCTGTTTTAAGTCTTTGAAATCCACTAGAAACAATGCACAACCACAATATCTTATAATTGCAATGCTTACAGTACAAGGCAGTTTTTCCCCTCTCCTCTCCCCCCCCCCAAAAAAGGTGAGTTTCATGGGAAAACATTTCTTTATTTAAATAAAGAAAACAGTTTCTTTATTTAAATAAATTAAAATTAAATAAAATTTAAAATTCAGGCTCTAACCGGTTTGGCTCAGTGGATAGAGCATCAGCCTGTAGACTGAAATCAGCCAGGTTTGATTCCAATCAAGGTCACGTACCTTGGTTGCAGGCACATCCCCAGTAGGAGGTGTGCAGGAGACAGCTGGTCGATGTTTCTTTCTCATCGATGTTTCTAACTCTCTATCCCTCTCCCTTCCTCTCTGTAAAAAAAAAAAAAAAATCAATAAAATAAAAATATATATATATATTTTTTATTTTTTTTTAATTCAGTCCATCGGTCATACCAGCCACATTTCAAGTGTTCAATAGTCACATGTGGGCAGGAGCCACTGTGCCAGACAGCCTATATCTATTAGGTCTAGTAATAATTAATGTCGTTTTCTAATACTTTTTTAAATCGAATTTATTTAAACAATTCAACAAAATTTAATCAACAATATAGTTGCCGTTGTTTTCTACTACTTGTGCCCAACGCTCAGGAAGCATTTTAATCCCTCTGTTGTAAAATTCTTGTGATTTTGATGCAAAAAATTCGGTCAATGCATTTTTGAGGCATTCTTCATTATTAAATTTTTTTCCAAGAAGAAAGTTTTGCAAAGAACAAAACAAATGGTAATCGGAAGGGGCAATATCAGGAGAATATGCAGGTTGAGGGAGAACTTCCCATTCCAACTGGCGCAGTTTTTCAGCAGTGATTCTTGCAGTATGCGGTCATGCGTTATCGTAGTGAAGAATTACGCCCTTTGGATTAATCAGCGCGGGTTCTTTTTCTCTTAAAGCTTGGGCTAACCTTTCCAATTGGGCACTATACACTGCACTTGTAATGGTTTGGTTAGATGGTAAAAGTTCATAATGAAGAATTCCTTTAAAATTCCACCAAACACACAACATCACTTTTTTCGCATGCAAGTCAGGTTTTGGCGTGGGCTGCGGAGCCTCATTTTTGTCCAACCATTGAGGCCGCCTTTTCATATTAACATACAGCACCCATTCTTTATCTCCGGGAACAATTTGCTCTAAAAACGGCAAAAGGTTTTGACGAGAGAGGAGCGAACTGCAAATTGTGACTCTTTGATTACGGTTGTTGTTGGTCAACTCATGAGGAACCCATTTTCCAAACTTTTGGACTTTGCCAAGTGCACGCAATTGATTGGAAACTGTTTTTTGTGAACAATTTAAAGTTGTCGCAAGCTCTTGTTGGGTAATTTGAGGATTTTGCACCAAAAGAGCTTGAAGAGCTTCTTGATCAAAATTGGACACACGGCCTCGACCACTCTTGTCATCTAACGAAAAATTTCCCTCGCGAAATTTCTCAAACCAACGCTGGCATTTCCTGGCGCTAACTGCATCTTGACCAAGAGCACTACAGATGTTTTTTGCAGCCTCACTTGCTTTTCTTCCTAATTGGAACTCGTAAAGCATGCAGTGCCGAATATGCTCTTCATCCGCCATCTTCTTAGCCCTGGTTTTGCAACAAAAACCAAACCAAACACAAACTTTTTCAAGCAAAACTTGTTAATTGCACTTCACACGTTCTGTAGATACCACGTGTTTGAAGCTTATGTCAATACAAGTCAACGCCAAGCAAGATTTTAAACGAATGTTTGAAAACGACATTAATTATTACTAGACCCATAAATCCTACACATTTGCCACAGCACACATCTAGCGAGAATGAAGGCCTGGGTTTCTCTTACCTTTCAGCAGCTGTTCCTTGAATCACCTCATATACAAAAACCCCAGAACTCACAACAGGGAAATCTGGATCTTGCCTTTTCATTTCTCGAAGAAGGCTAAAGTGAGAAGATATTTCCCATAAGTTTAAGAAGCAAAGCAAATTGATCTCTGGAGCCCCAGGCAATGCCTTCGAATGAATCTCAGTGAATATTCTACCTGCTCTCTCAAGGCTCAGAGTGGCCAGAGAGTATTCCATTAAGCAGGTTGCTGGAAGCTAATTCCAGCAGGTCATAAATGCAAGAAGTTCATCAAATGGTTGGTGGACCTTGAGCCTTCAGCAAGGGCTAGAAAAATACAGATTATTGTCTGTTGGAAATGGCTAAGGGCATTTCCCCAAACCTGAAAAGGATGCACAAGTGATTGCTTGCTGCCAGACAGCTGAGGGCATTTCAATCTACATGTTATTGCCTCCTGCTGGCCAAACACCTGAACAGCCGTCCTCCAATCTGACAACAGATTCTGTATACTAAACCTTGCCTTTGATGTATATATCTACCTTGCTTTAGGACAATTTGTGTTAATAAAAGCAAGGGGTCCACAGAGACAGGAGGACTTGGTTTATTTAGCTAAGCCTCATCTGGCTCCCCAAAATTATGTTTCATCTCTGGACTCTTGATTAATTTACCGCAGCCCTTCTCTAGATTCCTGAACCCTTCTAGATGCTGAACAAGACCCCCTGCAGCAGGTCATACTTATTCTTCCCCAGGTGTGCTCTGATTCCCTATAACAAAGTCTAGAACCATTGAACATTATAAAATATAGGCACGTGAAAGAAACTGAAAGGTACAGTGAGTGCTGGTGCATCAGTAGAGCCTATGGCCACAAGAGTACTTAGCTGTAATCCTAACACTTTAGTTTCCCTGGCAAGACAGTCCAGCTATGGCTTTACTTCTGAAAATGACCCAGACATATTCAAGCCCACACTTACTTCATACTGAGGGGCAGCATTCGCAGACCCAGATATTTTCTTTGTGAAAGAGCCTTTTTTCCTGGAAAGGAAAATTATAATGTGTTACCAACAACAAAACTTCCCTCCTTGCAGTGATCTTAAAAGACACCAGTGTCACAGAATATCCTTTCATCATAAGTGCCCTCTCAGGCGGTGCCTCAGAGAACCTTCATCATTAGTACAAACATCCTCCCACCCAACTCCCCACCTCTGCCCCTCAGGTTTCCTTTCCACAACAATTCAATCCAAATGTTTCTGGGTACAACCCATGCCCGGTTTTATGCCTAGTCCTTATATTACTGCCCAAACCACCATTAGAGAAACTGAGTACCAGTGATAGTATTCAACAGAACTATATCCACAGTAGATTGAGTGCTCCCAAAAAACACAGAAAGGGAAGAAAAAGTCCTTACTCCCCTTACCTTTCAACTGGCGCTCATGGAATTCTGCCAAGAATTCTCGAATTCGATCAGAGGGGATTGCAAAGGAGATTCCTGCGGTCACCTTCAGTGTATTTATGCCAATCACATCACCATCCTGACAGGGGAGGAGATATCATTCAGTCACCAAGTTGTGCAAACTGAGTGAAGTGAGTCACTTAGGGCCAGGGTACAGAGGAGCTAGCAGAAAAGTGGGCTTCTTCAGTCCATATCAATGGATGCTACCTTAGAGGGTAATGTGTAGAAGGATAGTAGAGGGGATCTACATGTGCAAGTTGCTGTGGAGGAATTTTTTTTTTAATCTTGAGCTCATTTTTCCTTCGCCAAATTATTCTGATTTTATTTGTATTTTTAACATGTCTTTATTGATTTTAGAGAGAAGTGAGAGGGGTAGAGAGATAGAAACATCTGTTAGTTGCCTCCTGCATGCTCCCTATTGGGGATCGAGTCCACCACCTAAGCATGTGCCCTGACTAGGAATCCAACCAGTGACCTCTTGGTTCGTGGGTTGATGATCAACCACTGAGCCACACCAGCTGGGCCAAATTACATTGATTTTAAGGGTGAACCACAGTTTGTTATTTGACCCAAAGAAGAGAACAAGGAGTATTTGCCTTTTCATTCCTTAAATGACACCAAAAATAAACATGGCAAAGGCAAAAAGCTGTTAGATTTTCAGCAACACTTTAGTGAAATGATCCATAAGAATTAGTAAATTGACTTTAGGAACAAAGCTCTACTAAACCAAGGCTATGAAGTGAGAAATACTTTCTGCTCCGTGCACTTCATCATCCTCTAGCCTTTGTTAGGTAATGGAAAGGATAAAACGTCATATTACTTAATTTAATACTATTAAGCAACAGATTATAATTCAGTAGGTCCAGAGTGTGGTCTAAAATTCTAGTAAGCTCATTGGCCCCTAGAGAAATAAGGCACACAAAATTATATGCAGTGTTCTGAGTAAAGTACGCTCAGTATCGTCACACAGTCACACACATTCATCCTCCTACAAGTCAGTGTAATACGTAAAGATGAACCAAAATGAATCCGCTCAAAAACTCAGAAAGCGCGATCACAGGCTGCGCCAATGAGCACTGCACTCTGTTTTCACATGGATTTGAGCGACTAAAAAAGCTGGCATTTTCACCAGAGAGACTGAAAGATTTTAATAATTAACTACATGACAGAACAATAGATTCATGGTGTGGCTTTTCTGTCATCTATAAGTGGGTTAAGACTAAAAACCTAGACAGGCCACATCCTGAAATTAGCATTTTGGGAGGAGAGACAATTCTTCATATGCGGTAGCAGGGAGTCTTCAAGGATATACACTACATAGTACAATTGGTCATTTGACATAAATCTGGGTTTAGTACCCAGAACTTTTGTTAACTGTCCAATGAAAACAGAAAGTGTGTTGAAGAGATATAATGTGTAAGCAAATCCTGGCTCTCCTGGTTGGGTGAGATCACACACCAAGGTGACAAACCCATTGTAGATCTTAAGTTGTCCTAACCCAGTGGTCGGCCAACTGCGGCTCTGTTGACCAGTGAGTTTGCCGACCACTGTCCTAACCATTTGCTTAATGCAGTCATAGAAAAGCATCACACCACAGATCTCTACGCTAGAATTAGTCTGCACCATGCAATCTGTCAAGTCTTTGCAAGGAAGAGCATGAAGCAGCAAGGAAAGTGGACACTTACCAAGTTCACCAGAGGCCCCCCAGAATTTCCGTGCTGGAGACAGAATTTGAGAAAATTCATTAGTGCTTTTCTCCTTGTCAACTATTCATAGTTCCTAAACAGATTTACCAAAAACAGCCCACTCTAGTGAGCTCCTGTTCTCCCAAGGCAGGCAAAGTTGTCCCTCCCTCTCCCCATCATCATCATACTGGAGTCACTGAAGATAAAGAACAACAGCAAGCCGAAACCAGTTTGGCTCAATGGATAAAGCGTTGGCCTGTGGACTGAAAGGTCCCCAGGTTTGGTTCTGGTCAAGGGCATGTTGCAGGCACATCCCCAGTAGGTGCTGTGCAGGAGGCAGCTGATCCATTATTCTCTCCCATCGATGTTTCTAACTCTCTATCCCTCTCTGTAAAAAATCAATAAAATACATTAAAAAAAAAGAAAGAAAGAAAAAAGAACAACAGCAAGAGGACCATCACTTCCTACGGCAGTAGTGGCCTCTGTGACAGACCCTAACAGGCCACCCAATATCATGGATGCCAGTTATTGTGTCAAACAGGCTGAAGCCTAACAATCTGGCATTACATCCCTCTCATAAGGATCTAACTGAACTCGGGACATCCCCAAAAGGCCAATGGGAAAAGCCACTCTGAAGTGTTCTCCCCACTGCAACCCCTGTAAGTAGCCCATGGACTCACAATGGCCCTCCCAAGGGACTTACATTTATTATGGCATCGGTCTGGATATAGTCCATGTCTGAATCCTCCAGCCCCAGCTCTTTGCCCCCTCGCTGTGTAGTGCTGACAATCCCCGCAGTCACTGTGTTCTGCAGAGAAAACGGGCTGCCCAAGGCCACCACAAACTCTCCGGCCCGCAGGTCAGATGACTTTCCCAGCAGCAATACTGGAAGGTCAGTCTGCACATGGGCAAGAAGAATGGGGAAGACAATCAAGAATAGAATCAGCAGGTGTTTGAGTACAGCACATATATGACAGTCTTTGTCATTTGGCATTTAACTTGTATTGACATAACCTTCAAACACGTGGTATCTACAGAACGTGTGAAGTGCAATTAACAAGTTTTGCTTGAAAAAGTTTGTGTTTGTTTTGGTTTTTATTGCAAAACTAGGGCTAAGAAGATGGTGGATGAAGAGCATATTCGGCACTGCATGCTTTACGAGTTCCAATTAGGAAGAAAAGCAAGTGAGGCTGCAAAAAACATCTGTAGTGCTCTTGGTCAAGATGCAGTTAGCGCCAGAAAATGCCAGCGTTGGTTTGAGAAATTTTGCGAGGGAAATTTTTCGTTAGATGACAAGAGTGGTCGAGGCCGTGTGTCCAATTTTGATCAAGAAGCTCTTCAAGCTCTTTTGGTGCAAAATCCTCAAGTTACCCAACAAGAGCTTGCGACAACTTTAAATTGTTCACAAAAAACAATTTCCAATCAATTGCGTGCACTTGGCAAAGTCCAAAAGTTTGGAAAATGGGTTCCTCATGAGTTGACCGACAACAACCGTAATCAAAGAGTCACAATTTGCAGTTCGCTCCTCTCTCGTCAAAACCGTTTGCCGTTTTTAGAGCAAATTGTTACCGGAAATGAAAAATAGGTGCTGTATGTTAATTTGAAAAGGCGGCCTCAATGGTTGGACAAAAATGAGGCTCCGCAGCCCACGCCAAAACCTGACTTGCATGTGAAAAAAGTGATGTTGTGTGTTTGGTGGAATTTTAAAGGAATTCTTCATTATGAACTTTTACCATCTAACCAAACCATTACAAGTGCAGTGTACAGTGCCCAATTGGAAAGGTTAGCCCAAGCTTTAAGAGAAAAAGAACCCGCGCTGAGTAATTGGAAGGGCGTAATTCTTCACCACGATAACGCACGACCGCATACTGCAAGAATCACTGCTGAAAAACTGCGCCAGTTGGAATGGGAAGTTCTCCCTCAACCTGCATATATCCAAAAATTGCCCACCCAGACTCTCATGTGTTAAGATGATTGGGATCATTTCTAAAACCTAAAAGTATTGCTTTGTGTAAGTTACAATAAATGAACCAGAAGTAAAGTAACTGATGAACATAAACTGACATTAGCAAATTACTTAGCTCAAAAGTTGACCCTTAAAATTAACTGGCCACAGTCGAAACAGGTTTGGCTTAATGGATAGAGCGTCAGTCTTCAGAGGGTCCCAGGTTTGATTCTGGCCAAGGGCATGAACATTTGTTGCGGCCACATCCCCGGTAGGGGGTGTGCAGGAGGCAGGTGGTCGATGTTTCTCTCTCATCGATGTTTCTAGCTCTCTATCCTTCTCCCTTCCTCTCTATAAAAAAATCAATAAAAAATATGTTTTTAATAAAAAAAATTAACTGGCTACAAACAAAGCTGACCACTCAGAGCAGTTCTTCTCAAATTTTAATATGCCCACGAATCACATGGGGATCTTAAGAAAATGCAGATTCTAATTCAGTAGACCTGCCTGTGGTCTGAGATTCTGCATTTCCAAAAAAAATTCTTAGATGATGTAAATACTGCTGGAATGCAGACTGCACTTGGTGTAACGGTAATGAGACCTCACAGTATTCCTTAGCAGCTCTGAATTCACTGTGATCATTCATGCTACTCTAAGACTACCCTAAGAGAAGTAAGTTTCCCAGAAGCAGCATCTGTTGAAGAGGCAGGGAAGGAGAAGAAGAAGAAGAAGAAGAAGAAGAAAAGACTGCTGGAGAACTAATCAAAATTGTTAGGGATATACAGACTGGCATGGAAGAAAATAAACAGGCGGGCTAGAAGGAGTCAATGGGAGGAAAAGGGGGACATATGTAATACTTTCAACAATAATGATTTTTTTAAATTAAAAAGAGAGAAAATAGGAAAGGGACTAAAAAAAGGAAATTAGAAAATAGCATATACTAGGTGAAAAACATGTGTTGTAGGTGGAAGGGGGGGCGGAGAAGACAACACGAGCACATTGATGAAAACCCCCAAATACGCAGACTCTGATTTAGACCACACATACTCACATTTGGCTCAATCTTAATCAGTGCAAGGTCCAGTTTATGGTCAATGTCCTTGACAGTGGCTTCATACTGGACCCCACTCTGCAGCTCCACCTGGATTCGCTGCCGGTTGGTGACGACGTGGGCATTGGTAACGATGAGCCCATCCTCAGACACTATGAACCCAGAGCCACTGGACACAGGGATATCCTTGCCGCTGAGAGGTGACCTGTCTCGGTAAGACAACAGCGCAAGCAGAGGGCAGGAGAGTCAGGAATGCACCAGTCTGGAAACGCGGGAACCTCGCATTTATCAAGCAAACCTCCAGCACAGTTTCCCAGACACGTTCCTTTCCCGTGTTTTCATGTTCTCTGGGTATGATTGGAGTCTGCATATTCAGTGGCCTGGTGGTCTGGTGTGAATCCCACTGAGAGCTGATTCTAACTCTCCCTTTCCAGGGACACTCCCTCTTCAGAGCTGATGGGAGCAGCAGCCCTCTGCTTCCAATAGGCCCAACCTAATCACAACACCGGGGTCAAGAGTGGACCTGGTGCCAAACCATCAGGGCCCTGGCAGGGAGCTGGGAGCCCGGGAAGGCTGGTTCCTGTTTAGGTCCCACCATTAACTGGCTTTTGACAGAGGATTTCCCTCCACAACAAGGAGGGGGCTGAGCAAGATCATTCAGATGCTTTCTACCTCTCGCACCTGACCTTCCATTCTATCTGTCTGGCAGATGAGGGAGAGAGAAACCCCGGCCGCCTAAGTGCTCAAGAGTACCCAGATTTGGGAGTCAGAACCCGTGTCCCTTCAGGACATTCACTAGGTGACTGGACCGCTTTGAGTCTCATGGCAGCGCGGACTAGGAGCGGAAAGCCCAGCGGGGAGTGGGCGCCCCCCTTCTGCCTCCCTTACCTCCTAAATAGCTGCAAGTGAACCACCGAGGGCGCCACCTTCTCCACCACCTCTGCGATGAAGTTGTAGTTGCTCCTGAGCCAGCCTGCGCTTCTGGTCCCTGGGAAGAAATGCTCCATTATGGGGGAGCGAGGGGACCTCGCCTGCTGATCCTCTACGCCCGCAGTGTTTCCCAAAGTGTGGTACGCGTACCCCCAGGGGTACGGGAAGAGTTTGGTGGGGATAGGCACTGCACCATGCTTAGCTGCGCCTAATTCTACGTTCTCATGAGTACGAGGGGTACTCAGCGTTACGAAAATTATAGAAGGGGTACACATATGTCAAAGGTTTGGGAAATACTGCTACGGGGTCCGATCTCAGATCTCTCAGTCTCTCCCCGTGTCTCTCTCCACCTCTTCTCCCTCCCCTTCCTCTCCTCAGTCTCCCGGGCCTGCATCCTTTGGTCCCTCTCCGGTAAGGATGAGCCTGGGGAGATAAGAGATCTACCAAAGGACTTGTATGCATGCGAATAAGCATAACCAATGGACGCAAAACTCTGGGGAGGAAGGGCATGTATGGGAATGGGAGGGGGGGCAAATGGTAAGATATGTACACATATAATACCTTAATAAATTTTTTTTTTAATTAAAAAAAGAAAGCCTGGAGGGAACTAGGCCAGCCACTTCATTAGGAACAACAACAACAGCAACAACAACAACAAATTAGAAGGGAAGAGGACATTTAACAGGTGTGGAGAGGAAACTGGGGGGGGGGGGGGGGGGAAGAGACACCACATGGGGACCGTAAAGAGACACCCCAAAAGGAAAGAAAATCGGGAGCAAGCAGTGGAATCCCTATGGCCAATGGAGCAGGCAGAACCCGCAGAGAGCTGCGCGATTCCAACAGGCTCCTTGAGAAAGTTTCCAGAGGGCACCCGGCCCGGTACCCACCTCGATCCCTGCAGTCCCACCTCGATCTGTGCACCCACCTCTGTCCCTGCACCCACCTCGATCCCTGCAGCCCCACCTCGATCCCTGCAGTCCCACCTCGATCCCTGCAGCCCCACCTCGATCCGTGCACCCACCTCGGTCCCTGCACCCACCTCGGTCCCTGCAGTCCCCCTTCTGCACTGGCAGCGCGGGGAGCGCCCCGCGGCGGCGCGCGGCGCGGTTCTCGGCCCGGAGCGCGCACAGGCTGCGGTAGGTGCGCCCGTCGCTGCCGCACACGGCCGCCCCCGCCGCCGGGCAGCCGCAGGTGCCCAGCCGGGTGCCCCACAGGCGCCCTGAGCGGAGCGCCGCGCTGCACTGCAGCCCCGGGGCGCAGGGCCGGCCGAGCGCCCCGCCGCACACCTCGCCCTCGGCCGCGGGGCACACGCGGCAGCAGCCGCAGCGGTCCTGCACCGGCGCGGCCCCCGAGGCGCAGGTGGGCAGCGGCGGGCAGCGCCTTGGCTCGCAGACCGCGGGGCAGAACGGAGAGGGCCAGGTCCTCTGAGCCTCCACCCTGGGATCGGGCACCCGGGGCAGCAGCAGCCACAGCAGGAGGCATGGTCCCAGCCCAGGTTGAAGCGAAGGTCTAACCATGCTGCTCCCTTCTTCCTCCCACTTTCCCAATGACTGGACCCTGGGCCCGCAACCACTTTTAAAGGAGCAACACTGTCCCGGCCAGGGTGCCGCCTCCACCAGCCCCAGACTTTCGGGGGCAGAGCCTGGCAGCCCTCTCCACATACACACCCATGCATCTTCCCACCCTGATGGCCACATCCACACACTCCCGCCCCACTCCGACCCCCCTCCAGGAGTGACGAGAGGTGTGTAGCCCTACTCTGGGGGGTGGCGGGGACCGCATTGGGAAATCCATAAAACTAATAGGGACAGGATGGCAAGAACGATCACCCGCCCACGCTGGGCATTAGGAAAACACACCACACTTAGTATCCTCGTGTTTTTATTACAAAACAAGCCACTAAACAGTTTTAGAAAATTAATTTTCTGCTACATACCAATTCAGAGAGCACATAACATGAGAAGCACAACAGTTTCCATGCTCTCAGCTCAGCCGTTTCAGCGGGTGCATTTCACAGCTGAAACATACTGGTTCAAAACACAGAATCATGCCACACCTTCCTAAGCAGTGGGGAAGGGATCACACAGCTCAAACCCTATCTATTGTAGATGAGTGACGGGCACTGACTGCCGCAGGCAACAACGCAGAGAGAAAGGGGAATAATTAGAAAGGATTTAATAAACGGAAGCATTTCTGACATGTTCAAAGTTTATAAATGAAGCTGATTGGGGAAACTCCCATTTCCAAAATACTGTTACCTCCTTGTGCCTTTTTTATTTAGTTCTCAGCGCAAATAGACATCAAATCCCACTGCTCCACTACAGAGCCTGCTATTTATTTCCTGGGTCCTTTTACCCTATGTCAGAGCAGTTATATTCAAAGGAAGTGGGGGGGGAGAGGGGGGAAACTTGTAAGTGAACCACAAAACTGGACCTTGAATCTACTTTCTCATGGGAATCTTCCAGCATTCTACCCAGAAACAGATGTGTAATTCCAACATTTTGACCGGAGGTCACTCTACTTAATGTATGTTTTTGTTGTCTCACAAGTATGCAAAAAGTCCAATTCTGTTCACCATCAACTGACATAAGAGAGCAAATCGGTAAGCTTTCAAAAGCAGTGGATGGTGAATAGTTCAGTTCTAGGGAAGACCACCTGAAGTAGTTACTATTAAGTGAATCAAGACCCCATCAAATGTCTGGTAAAAACAGCACAACCCAGAGAAGGGTTTTATTCCACAAAGAAAATGCAGTGCCTTTTTTTAGTTCTTTTTATTTTATTTTTTAACTCAGATTTATTCCAGAGCCTATGCATTGAACTACTAACCTATTGTGCATCCCTGCCCTATTTTTTTTCTTTGCTTCCATTTTATACATTTAAAAGGAAATGCTTTTGCTGTACATACACCATCTTTGGCTCACATGTGTAGTGACATTAAAAGGCTGTGCTGTGAAACTGGCCAGAAGGTAAGAAATATGGACACAAAAGGAATTCTGAAATACGGCTTGGGAATGAGAATGCCTTCAGGCTTCAGTGAAGATAATTATATTTACCTGGGGTTGGAACTACATTAACATATTCTGACTTGGGATTTCCAAGAAACTGCCAACTAGAGTCCTTGTTTTCCCCATCAAGATAACACAATTTGGATTTGTAAGCATGTTCAATTTAACACATTCTCAAAAAAAGACTAATGAATAAGAAACATATCAGTTTATTATAATGGTCAATTAATGTAGCAGTAGTTATCTAACAGAGAGTTTAATTTTAAAAGAGAGAAACAGATACATTTTTACAGTTTACATACCAAAAGGTGGCAACTTTCCATGAGTTAGGGAATGTTTAAAGAGACCTCAAAAGTCTCTAAATTATTTTCATTAATTCAGTATGACTTATTGTGTACTTTCTTTGATGTAGGCAAATAATTTTCATTTCTGAGTAGAAAGGTGTACAAAAGTCTGGGGGGGAGGGGAGAGAGAGAGAGAGAGAGAGAGAGGGAGAGAGAGAGACCCAGTAGTAGATTTTCTTTTTATACCAGGACCACTATGCCAAACAATTTAAGAGAAGGGTAGCTCCAACACAGTGCAGTCAAGAATGGTTCTCAACATGACGTTGACTTCAAGGAAAACATAAGATTTCCCTCAAGTCCCTAAGGATTTTCTGATCACATCTTTTCACCTCTGCATTGGATGTGGACATAAGCAGGGAAAGGAATTTACTTAGGTGAAAATACTTCTCTTAGTCTCTTCCACAAGTCACTGATTTTATAATTTAAAAATATAATTACCTGACCTAGCTGGTAAAAGTTATAGACAGAAATGAGTTACCTTGTCTCTTCCTTTAGGGAACCCTGATAAGTTCCTGATAGCAGTTCACCATATGAATTGGATAGACAAATCCTCCCAGGGGCCCAGAAATAGACTTTTTTTTTTTTCTTCCCCCAAATGGAAGAAGGTACACCCTGAAATTTGGGTGAGTAATGCAATCTATGCTCTTCTTCCTGGGACATCTCTAGTCAGCAAAGCATAGCCTCTAAATCAGTGTTTCTATGCAGTTTCTATTGTATTAAAAATATAAATATCTATCAAGATTATCTTTCTATCTCTGCTCTTCAGTACATGGAACACCTCATCAGATTATAAGGTTGGATCATGCAAGAACATAAGGCTTCATTCAAAGGACGACACAAACAATAAAAAGAAAGCAAATCTGCCAGGGTACACGATACTACAGCTCTTAAACTTAGACTACTGTTGGACTATTAAAAAGGAGCTGTGAGGCAAGGATTCCAGATAATCTGTCTAGGATAAAACAGGCCTTTCCTTCTGTTTGGAAAACATGGATCAAGGAAACGCTAACCCATCTCTTCCCAGCACCTGCTTCACAGCAAACCTAAGACTCTAAAAGAGAGATCTGACCTATCACACAAGTGAATTATATACAAGTGTCAACCCTCCACGCATTCCAACTAACACCATATCAAGGGAAATGTCTGTTCTCAAACAATCATAACATTTAACACTGATAAACCCATCCTTAAGGCTGGACCCAGAAACCAGGTGGGCGGATCTGTCACTCACACTGACAGTATTTGGGGTCAAAAAGCATCTACATGAGAACAGAGTCATTCCCCAAATTGACTGATGTATTGAATTAATCATTCCCCATTCCTTACAAGAGATCCCTATTTCTTTCTCTATGGGGATCTGCCCTGATAGAGTAGCCCCCAGATTTTAACACCTCCCCTTAGAATGGATCCCAGTGAAGGGGAGCCTGGATCTCCACCTTTCCTCTCTCTGGTTAGGTGGGCTAGTTACTATCCTTCTACTTCACAGTCAAACTTCAGCTGCTACAGAGGAACAGGATAAAACCAGATGGCTGGCCTAAGATTCTGTGTCTGTCCTGAAAACAAAGAGAAGGAACTAAAACGAGGCCGAGGAAATAAAACTTGGTGAGGGACAAAAATCTTCTCTCATCAGGATGACCTTGCAATAGTCGAGCAAGAGGCAACCTGCTCTCCATTGAGCATGCCCACAGGTCTAACCTAGTGATTATCCCAAATTAAATACACTGCGCTGATATTTCTTTTTTTAAAAAAGCCAGCTGGATGGGCCCCTCCCACAGAGCATCCAAAGGAATATGAGCGGCATAAAGGCCTCTGACTATCCTCCAACAGACAAAGAACCTGAGTCATGGCCTCCTTTTCTTGAGTCTTCCCCGTCCCCCCCTCCCTGGGCACTGTGCCTCGTCACACGTCAGAAGTCCGTATGTTCTCATCGTCAAGGTTGAACATAAATGGCTTCTCCTTGGGGTGCTGGGGCTCCGATCGGTGCCTGATCCGGGAGCTGGGCAACGCCCCCGAAGTATTGCTTTCCCCAAGTCGAGACGTGAACAACGAGTCCTCCAGAGTCTCTTCGGGGGGATGTAGCTTCTCCCCGGCCTGGGGGACAGGTGTCCAGGGCTGCCAGGAGGAGGCCACGGAGGGGGCTTTGCAGAGGGCTTTCTTCTCTTCCACGGGCGGCCGTCCTCTGCAGAAGACAGAGTTGGGCCCACCCGACAGGCTGGAGCTTCCAGAGCGAGTCAAAGATATGGATCTAGAAAAGGACATTTCCTACAAACATAAAAGGGGGAAGAAAAAAAAAAAAAGAAAGTGAGGGCTTTCCTGACAATGTTTATCCCAAAGCCCCACGTCGAGTAACCCACCCACGATCACCGTCTCGTCGTCCAGAGACGTTTGTCTACAGAAATCAAGTCAGCCCAAAGAGACTCACTCCAGACTTGTCAAAGTCTGCCTGACAGGGAGCTGTGTAGGACACATCTATCCGGCCCTACCTCATCTCCTCCAAGAACCAAAACTAAAAAATAAACATGTGTACCCAAGTCAGTCGAGAGAGAAAAACAAACAAGGCGGCCCGGGGCTTCAGCTGGGCCCAGGCTGCCTGCCTTCGGCACCAAATTAAAACCTGCCCACTCAAGGTCACGCATCCCCAAGCTGACAGCGACTATGCAACAGAAAGGAAGTGACTTACTCTGGGGTGGTACTTGAGGGCCTGGACAGCTGCCCTGATCTCTTTAATCCAGCTGTGCATGTCTTCTGGGCTGTCCGCCTGCAAAACACCCACAGCGTTTACACAGACATTCTGGGCCCTATGACTTCAGCTCTCGAGTCTCTGACTCAGTGCGAGGGTCATAAAAATCACACCATTAGAGCTGGAAGAATCTCAGAGATCATCATCTCGTTTAGTGGCTTTAGACTTTTGAGGACATTCTCCCCCCCCCCCCCACTCCCTGCAAACTCGGATTGGACACTTCATAAATAAACCAGCTCCTAGTGGAGCAGCTCAGCAGTGGGGCAGAGGTCACAAGGGAGGGGAGAGCTTAGAGGCTCTCTCTCCGGTTGAAGTCCCAGATCCCCTTTTGGAACACAATCGGCCTGGTCCGCTTTATAGAAAATGAAAATGAGCCCCAGGAAGTCAGAGCTCAGGGTTTATGGCTAGTCTACATTCCAGTTCTTTTGCCTCTCAAGGCAGTCATCTCTCCATTACAGATATCTGAACAGAATAAGCTTATTTTCAACTCCAGTCCCATTCAAGCCAAATCTGCAAAGCCTCCCAGATGTGTATCATCTCCAAGCAGGGATTCTGTCCAAACACAAGCTACCTGAGTCTGCTCTGACTCCCCATCCAGGTCTCGGAGTTGCTAGACTTGGAGTGCTAAGCTTAAAAATAATATGTGGGATGCTGCTAACAAAAAATATATATTTCCCCAAGAGATACCTACTACTAAGCCCAGAAGAGGGCAGCAGCGACTCTGTGAGAAAGGAAGAAAATCTAGAGGCAAAGCCACGGCAAATGGACTCCGAGTTCTGTGTTTTCCAGCTTCATAGAGGCTGAATTCAAGCGAACCCAGGAAAAGTTTACTGAGGCCTTATTCAGTCTTACACATGGCATCAGGTGCTGGGAACAAGATGGGACCAAGACTGAAGCCTTGGCCTCCAGAAATTTGTATTTGTTAACATCTCTCTGTCCCCCTGTGCCTTCCCCAAATGGTTCCACCCCAGATCACAAGTGTGTGTGGGGGGGGAAAAATCACAAGGGTGCATCTGTATATGCAAACACCACACCCCAGACTGCAAAATTCTCCACCTACCCTCACTTTCCTCACCCCCCAAAATGCTTCTTTCTCTTTGCATTATATCAAAATAATACATAAGCTTTTTTTTTTTTTAACCCTCAAACTTCCATCCCTACCCCTTTCTGTCACCCCAAAACCAAGCTTCCTTGGTTAGACGTGGACAGGAGCAACTTGCAAGGGAAATGGTGTCGCCCCCTGCACAATGGGTCAGAAGTGTGCAGCAACAAGTGCCCGAGGGCTGCAGCTTTACTGCACCCTCTCTCTCTGGACTTTCTCCAGTTCTTTGACAAGCTGGTGGTTCCCCAAGAAAGAGACAAACCCATCCCTAGTCCAAAATATTAACCAGGGCAAGATCTCCAAGATTCTTCTGGAAGACATTTTACTAATATCAGAGCTAGCCTGTCCACAAGTAGAACTATTGGGAGACTTAAACTCTTGCAGGTAAGGAATTTGAACAGTGTCTAATGCACAGAAAGGGCATTGAAAGCATTCGTTATTTATTACTATTGCATAGGAAGCCTTAAATTCCAACATTATAAATATATTCACCACCCCTTCTGAGACTTTCCCCACCCCTCAATCTGCAGACAAGTCCTACCTATAGGATCAAATTAGATCCCATATTTTGGAGGAAAGAAGGGTTATTTTGCATTGGAATGAGGTGGAGGCAAATTGCCCAATAGTAGAAAAGCATTTCTTAGAGATTTTCCTTGGAGGGAAGCAGAAGGTGATTTGATGGGGGAGAGGGGGTGTTAGAAGACAAAGGGGAAGACAGAAAATGGGAGCTGAGGGAGGTCTCTGACATCACATAGGAATTTGGGATTCTCATTAAGCAAATTGCAAGAGCCCCATGCTGACACTCCAATAATCCAGGACTATTAAGCGCCTTCTACTCCTTCGATCATCCTGGCAAATTCCCCCAATGTCAAATATTACCCCACAACCTATGTGATTGCCCTTTGAGACCTCACCAATAAACTCTCCTACAACTAGCCGGGGCCTCTTCACCCCAGCCTCCACTTAGCAAGGAGTCACTGAACCACAGAAATCTAGGAATCACCTGACTTAACATCTGGGGGCTCAAGCACAAGAATCAAAATCCTCTAAAATGCCTTCAGATCATTTCCACCTCTCCTCTAATATCAGTAACGCTGTTACTCACATCTTTATGCATAAAGCTTTTTCATATATAAGATTTTTCAGCTGGCAGAGAAATCATTAGATAAACAGTATGCATTCTCTTCAGTCTCTTACATTTGGCCAGAAATGTTTCTGGTCAACTATATGAAAATTTCATTTGTCAACAATATATTATTTTTCTACAGGTACCCTTGCTAGAACTACATATTATAATTTTAAAAATTCTTTGCTAATATAATAGGCAAAATAATGCAATTTCTTTCTTAAAAGATTTAATAATTAATAGAGATGGAAATTGTTTGCTAATTACATTTTTCTCATTCTCTAGTTCTACTTAAGGACATTTTTTTTTTTGTCAGATAATCTAGCTAGTTAACCCAACCATGTTAATGTTAATAATAACAATCATCGGTAAGCATTATTTTAATGTTTAATAAGCTGTTATTTTAAAATATTATTCAAATAGAAAAGCAGATACTGTAACTGATCCCACATGAGAAGAAATAGAATATTACTTTACTGATACCACAATTACAGTCTCTATTAACCATTTTATGAATGGGATTCACTGGCAATAAACATTCATTGAAACCTCAAAGGCTGTTTGCAAAAATGATGGTGTGTGTGTATACCTATCTTTTATGAAAAGCCTGTGCTTAGCATTAATCAATGATTCAAAATACCTTAAAACCGTATCACAAAGGTAGCTTCATAAACCAGAGGTAAAAACCAGCTCTGAAGTCCACCCATACCATGTGAATCACCAAGAATAGAAAACGCTGGAAATGAAGAACACGAGAAGTGCCAAACTCATGCCTGCATCCTCTTCTGGTGCGCTTAAACATGTGCATTTGTTTCTGGTGCTTGGTTAAAAATAAATAAATAAATAAATAAATAAATAAATAAATAAAAAGTAGGGTTTCTGATCTTGAGGGCAGTTTTGGAGGTGGGGGGAACAAAGGCAATTAAAATGAACCATTGCAGTCTGAGATTTACTGCAGTCCAGGATCTTTTCATGAATATCTACTAGGAGCCCAGCATTACAATAGATGCAATGGTTTGAAGCATGGGATTTTTAGAGATCATCAATAAAAGGCCTCCAATATCTACTTCTGGCACTTCCACTGCAGCTGTCTAAAATGTTTAGGCAGCTCCTTCTTCATTCCATTCTCAATCTCTGCCCTCTCTTCCCAACAGCTAACCACCCCTGCCCTCTGCCCAAGAGCCAGCCCATCTACAAACACCCCTACCACAGGACAACCCAGGTCATATATACTATATAGTTCTGAGAAATGTCATGTACCTCATAGTCTACATTAAAACCATAGGTATCCAAAGAGTTCCAGCCCAACACTCTGCAATCCACGTGTGAGCCCTCTCAGTACCACTTCTGTCCTGACACAGCCTTCTAGTGCTGACAACTGAGCTTATGCCAAGTCATCAAAGCCAGTTTGCATTAAAGCACTAATTTCAAATAACTAATCCTCTTGGCTACCTTACACCCTTGACTTTCTATGACTGGGAAATGGGGAACCCCTCTTGACTTGTATTCCAACTAAAACCTCATTGTTGAGCCTCTGTTCAAAAGTGAGAACCATCTACCTACTGATTGCTTTGGTAGCATCACAAGCTTACATACCTGATTTCTGCCAGATTCTGGATCTATGTCACCACGATCCACCTGCCAAGACACTCCATTCCCCCAAGCTGGTCTTCCCCAATTCAGAGCCAGACTACCCTCTGCATCTTGGGTTCTGCACCAGGCTGCTTGTAAACACAAATGAGCAGGTCTCATCCTAGCCTCTAGTGCCCCCGAATCAGTCCCATAACTCACCAGGTTTATGATCTCCAAGTGAAGATGAGCTCCGACACTGCAGAGAATTAAGTAATATGCTGCCTGTAAATTGCTTAGCATTGTGAATAGGACAGCAAAGTGGCCAATAAGTGGTCTAGCTTTTTAGTAAAGCAAGAAATACTATAGCATGAGAGATCACACATGTGACATAGGAGGTAAACCTGACACAGAAGGTAAACGACCAGCACCTAATGGGGTTGGAATCCAGCCCCATTCTGTTGCCCAAGTCCCTCTCTCTTCTGTCTAAGGGATTTATTTTCTCTGCATAGATCTCCCTTGCCCTATGATCTAGCTATCTAGATACCGAGGACACACAATTCTTTGAAGCAGGTTTACTGGGCATAACACCTTAGGAATCAGATCAGAACCAAACTGTGTGAGCAGTCATTATATTCTTTCCCTTTTTTCATGGAACACGATTTTTATTTGGAACAAATGACCGACAGACAAACTGTCAGTCATACTTATTCAGATTTAGGTATAAGACGAACTCTTTCTCAAAACCAAAAGAAATGAACCTGTGATATCAGGAAGATCATGAAAGTATCTTCTTGCAAATGATGAATTCTGAGCTTCCAAAGCAAAAATTAGAATTTCAGAAGACTTATCTACTTCCATGAGCTTGACAGCTTTCCATATTTAAAGTCTTGTTGATGCTGATATTAACAAATGTCATTTTTTAAATTTATATGTATACTAGAGGCCCGGTGCATGAAATTTATGCATGGGGGGGGGGGGTATGGTCCCTAAGCCCAACCTGCACCTTCTCCAATCCAGGAGCCCTCAGGGGATGTCCTACTGATGGCTTAGGCCTGCTCCCCATGGGGAGTGGGTCTAAACTGCAGTCTGGCCTCCCTCTACAGGAGGCAACCGGGCTGATTAGGGGAAGGCACTGCCCCCATCATCCCGCTACTGCTGCCACTGCCAGCTGCCACAGCCACCAAGGTGTTCTCATCAACACAGACTCCAATCCCTTCACATGAAAAAAAGACAATTTTCTTTGCTCATTTTCAAGATGTCTCTATAATAGGATATGACCTACCTTCCTTCCTTTTTTCTTCCCTCTCACCCTCCTTCCCTTTCTCCCTCCATTCCTCCCTTTCTCCCTTCCTTTCTTTTTATCCTCACCTGAGGATATTTTTCCATTGATTTTTAGAGAGTGTAGAAGAGAGAGGGAAAGACAGAGAGAAACATCAATGTGAGGGGGACACTTCAATTGGTTGCCTCCTGCATGAGCCCTGACCTGGACCCCAGCCAGTGAGGAGCCTGCAATCTAGGTACATGCCCTTGACCAGAATTTGAACCCAGTCCCTTTGGTCTGCAGGCCGAGGCTCTATCCACTGAGCCAAACCAGCTAGGGCAGAATATGACATTTCTTAGCCTCTCCAGCAGCAGACCTTTCTTTTTTTTTCCTCCAGGCGTGAGGTGGAAAATCCCTAGATCATCTTCTTGGATTCTTATTACACAAGTTACCAAGAACACTGTGAGTGGTGTAATGGGAGCTTAGCCAACGAGCAGTCAGAAAAGGTGTTTCCTCTGCAGTTCACATGCAGAGGCAGGACTGCCGACGTGCCCCGGCTGCAGGCCCTGTTTTCTGCGGGCCTGTTAACCACTATGCCTGGCAGGCAGGCCCTGCCCCCTGCTCTCTGCAGGTCTGTGCCATACGTGGCTTGTCTCACCATGCAGCAGCCTCCTCCTGCCCCCCTGCGCACGCAGCCTCTGCTTGAGCAGTCCTGACTGTTACAGCCCCCCAATTAATTTGCATATTACTTCTTTATACAGAGAGATAAAATGCTAAGTGTCTGTCTATCTGTCTGACTGGTAGCTATGATGTCCACTGACCACCAGGGGTCAGACACTCAACGCAGGAGCTGCTAGGACATGCACTGGCCATTTAAAAATAAACAGCATCACGGACCTGGCGCCAAGAAACCAACACTCGGCTTCCCCCAAGTGGGACACAGGCCCCGTCACCAACCTGGAGTGACACCCCACCAAATCGCAGCCAAAGCTGGCAATACCCCATGGCACAAAATGTGGCTCATAGCCCAGCCCAGCCTAGAAACGGTTGCTGTGGGCTTCAGGTATTGATGCCACATAGCACTGCCTGGCTTCCACTCCCTAGCAACTAGTCTCCTTGGAGTTTCTTCAGCCCAGGAACTCTACTTGCTTTATAGCCAGGTGCAAACATTTTACAGTTTAACCAAATGTTTGTGAAGCGTTTTCCTGCGCCTCATCTCATTTGATCCTCACAGAAGTCCTGGAGTAAAGAGACAGGAGACTCAGCAGAATCCTATCTTCTTTTTATTAGCAAGATGTGAAAAGCAATATTAAAATATTTCTTCTAATTAATTTCCTTTCAATGTGCACGAATCCATGCACTGGGATAGTAGCTATACTAGTATAATAAAATGTGTCCACATCTGGAAGATCTGCATAGCTCAGCAAGACCATGATTTTCCAAAAGTCCTATGTACACGGTTGCAAAATCATGCATTGGTAAAAAGGATTCATTCAAATCGAAAAACCAGCCAAAGGATTTTAAAATAAGAGTATAAAAGTTTATTATTATTGGCTTCTGATTCCACATTGTATGAAACATGAAGAAACTAACCACCATTTGCCAAGTTTTAGAATCAAAAAAGAATATCCACAATTACCTGGAAAAGCTATAAAATGTTGCCTTTTTTCCAAATGCATATCTGTGCAGGGCCAGATTTTCTTCATATTCTTCCATCAAAACAACATATGGCCCCAGATAGAATGCAGAGGCAGATATGAGAATCCTGCTGTCTTCTATTAAGCCAGCCATTAATCAGATTTGCAAAAACAAAAAACAGTGCTACTCTTGTTGCCTTTTTTGTTTCAGCAATATAGTTCCTTTTCATAAAATGTTACTTGCCTTAACATAAATCCGTTTAATAGTTGCTATTTCAAAATAAATGAATACATATCTTTAATGATCTTTAATCTCTACTCTTCTCTAACTTCAGATTCCTCTGAGTTAGCTGTGATAAACATGTGTCCATTCGCGCATTTCTTTATTCAGGGTGATGCTAGCATTCTTTTGCCCCCAGAAACTTGGGCGCAGAAAGGCAAAGAGGGATGGAAGGAATGAGAAGACTCTGGTAAGCATGCACACACACATGCAGATGATGGGAAACCTTTTGAACGATTTTTATTGGGGGGGGGGGAGAGGGGGAAAGATTCATGTTTCCCAAAGCTCTGTCCTAACTCTTACAGAGGATAATAATTTACTTGACAAATACTTATCTAGTAGCACCAATGTGTCAGGCATTGTTTGTCTAAGGGCCTTCATAGCATGTTGCCTTGGATGTCCCAGAGTCAAGGTAAACCGCCTCTGCCAGGCTTGCCTGTTTCACATTGATGGCTGCCATCAGCTGCCCTTGCTGCTCCTTTCTCCCACCACCCCACACCCGACCAACAATCAAGTCCTAGAAAAGACCCTTTCACAGCTTTTACATGTTCCACGTTTGTCCACCCACCCAAGTGTGGGCTTCCTTTTATCCCGCACCTACATTACAAAAGCCTTCAAACTGGCCTGCCTCCCATCTTCCCCACTTTTCTCATCAGTCCTCTAGACCACATGTGTCAAACACAAGGCCCGCGGGCCAAATCCGCCCGCCAGGCCTTGCAATGTGGCCCGCACTGCGCTGTCATCACTGCACTCCGCTGCATTTCCATCACAATGACAGTTTATGACTGTTCAGTAAACCATTGGGCCCGCGATTTAGGCTGGATTTTAGATTTTGGCCCCTTCTCTGATTGAGTTCGACACCCCTACTCTAGACTGTTCCACACACCAGCCTGCTGTTCTTGGGGTGAGGGTGGGGCTATCATCTCTACAGATGAGAAAACAAGGCTCTGAAAGTGAGAGCACCTGCTCAGGAGTATTTTTAGAAGGTAGATTTGACTGGGTCACTCCCCTAGTTCAACATCGAGGGGCCTGACCCTTAGCACAGAAGAGAAGCTTTTTAACAACGTGCAAGGTCAGGGGCCCTGTGCGCCTGCCTCCCGGCCTCCGGTATCTCCAGGTTGTTGTTTTCTACACAGTTGTTCCCTCTGCCTGGGCCATTCCTCCCTCAATAGACTCAGACTTAGATATGTCTTCCCTCAAGAAACCTCCCCTGACTCCCTGAAGCTGGGGGAGATGCCCTTTCTATGAGTTCCCATGGCAACCACGACTCAGTCTAATGGTAGCACTCAGCACCCTGTTTTGTTTTATTTACATTCTCCTATCCCACCAGTGAGGGAGTTTCACACTAGTGATACATTTAGCTTCTTTTGGCATATTCTGCATTCCGTGCTGGGATCACCTGACCTCCTAAATGCTTTTTTAAAAGCTGTGCAGTAATGCTCTATTTCATGCATCTTTAGCAGTATCATACAGAAAAGTTTCAGCTGCCCTAAAAACTGCCTTGTGTTCGTTCATCCATTGAACACCCTCCCCCACCCCACCACACTGTGCTCACTGCTTGTGGACCTGACTCTGGTTCAGAATCTGTTCCATGCCAAACTGTCCCCAATATGAGGCCAAACGCCTGGCATTCTGAAGACTCTTCTACAAATACCTGTTAGAAGCCAGACATGGTAATGCCTTCGTTGCACCTACAGTTTAAAACTTTGTCCCTGGGCAGCGATGGAGCCAGCTCTAATGCCCCCAGCATCACTTTCCACAGCTTCCCTGTGTCGTCTCTCCCGGGGTGACAAGCGCTTGTCTGAAGGAATGGCCCTAACCGGTTTGGCTCAGTGGATAGAATGTCAAACTGTGGACTCAAGAATCCCGGGTTTGATTCTGGTCAAGGGTATACGCCCAAGTTGCAGCTCCATCCCCAGTTGGGGGGGTGTTGGAGGCAGCCATTCAATGATTCTTTCTCATCACTGATGTTTCTCTCTCCCTCTTGCTTCCTCTCTATACTAGAGGCCCGGTGCATGAAATTCATGCACTCGGCGGGGGGTTGGGGGATGGGGTCCCTCAGCCTCACCTGCACCCTCTCGCAGTCCAGGAATCCTCAGCGGATGTCCGACTGACAGCATAGGCCCAGCAGTCTGACCTCCTTACCACTGCCACAAAGGCGGGAGAGGCTCCCTCCACTGCCTCTGCTCTTGCCAGTCATGAGCCCGACTTCTGGCTGAGCAGCACTCCCCATGGGAGTGTACTGACCACCAGGGGGCAGCTCCTGCCTTGAGTATCTGCCCCCTGATGGTCCATGCACATCACAGCGAATAGTCATTCCGCTGTTCAGTCGATTTGGACATTACCCTTTTATTATATAGAATGTTTAAATGGATGGAACCCATAGACGGCTGCCAACTCAGAGAGGGGACAACTGGAGCTGCTACCCAACACATGAGGGAGGGGTGACCCCTGTGGAAGGGAGGGGCACTTGACGCCTAGAGGAAAGGGCAGGGGAAGCCTTGAAAGCATTGGCTGAGCCCTCCCCCACCCCCAGCCCCATTTAAACCAACAGGCGACACAGCAGTCTTAGCACTGGAAATGTATTATCACGATGCTGCATGAGTCACAGCACGGGCTGGGCTGAGGGCTTGTTTGGAAATCTGCCTTCCCAGCGCCAATGATTTTAGGAGCTGGGAGAGCTCCAGCTGTGGGTGGCGGGGAGCAGCTTTGATAGCTTGGGCGGCCGGAGCCCAAACAATGGCTTTCTCTGTGCAGCTGGGCTGTGCACCTGGCGCCGGCACAGGGGCCTCTGCGCTGCTGTCCTTCCGCACGCTGGGATGACCACACGGCAGGGCTTATAAATACCCTCCGAAGGAGAAGTGAAACCACTGACCGGTTCTCCTTTTCTCCGCTTAGCTGGCGCCCAGCAGCTGGGAGCAGCTGATCCTCGCTCACGTTCCCCAGTACAGAGGCTCAACCTGCTCTTATCATTTCATGGTTGGGAAGCTTCTGGCAAACATCCTGTTTAGAATAAAACGGGACTCACACTGGCTTTCAGGGGCTAAATTTACCAACCAGAAACTTCAAGCAAAATAAAAGAGAAAGCGCAGAAAACGGTGAGGCGTCGAGCACACGTTCTCAGAAACGGAACAAAAAAAGGGTCTTCTTGGAGCTCTTACCTGTACGTAGAAGGTCCTGGAGCTTGTGATGATTTCAAATAGGTTGTCCCTCATTAAGAGATCACTAGACAGAGAAGAAGAAAAAAAAAAAGTTACGAGGCAGGCTGAGGCTGGCACACATATCAAGGACTTGTTTTGTCCTAAGTCAAGGCACCAGTGCCCTCTACCATAGAAAGGCCATTCCTCCCTCGGCCCCTGCCTCAGAAAACATTACAGGCTCTCCTCTGGCTTTACCCCTTCGAGCAGGGGTAGGGAACATCTGGCCCGTGGGCCACAGAAGACCCAGGAAACCATTTGGTCTGACCCTGCCAATGCATTAGGGGCGAATTAATTAAAAGTTCAAACAAGCCGAAACCGGTTTGGCTCAGTAGATAGAGCGTCGGCCTGCAGATTGAAAGGTCCCAGGTTCGATTCCGGTTAAGGGCATGTACCTTGGTTGCGGGCACATCCCAGGTGGGGGGTGTGCAAGAGGCAGCTGATCGATGATTCTCTCTCATCGATGTTTCTAACTCTCTATCCCTCTCTCTTCCCCTCTGTGAAAAATCAATAAAATATATTAAAAAAAAAAAAAAAAGTTCAAACAAATATAGCCTGCTACTTTTTAAGCTGATAATTCTGCATGCTAGTCGAATGATGTTACAAATATCCAGATGGCCCTAGGCAGAAAAAAGGTCCCCTCCCCCCACCCCCTTAGAGGGTCTCGGGAGGTTTCAACGTCCCCATGGGACCTCCCCACCACACACATGCACATCACCACTACCACCAGGTCTCACCAAATAAACCTACTGTTAAGATACACCACACCCCACACCACCTATAGTCGCAGGTTTGCTGGTTTGCTTTAATGGCTAAGATGTACCATGTGCTTTGTGCAAAGCGCTATTTAGAGTGCTTTTTATTTTTAAAATCAAGTAGGTAAAAATTTTATTTTACATAGATAGGTACATAAGTAGATCTATCTATTGGGATATATATATCTGTCTCAATATAGATATATAGACATATACAGGCTATCCCCCAAATATGTATACACACTTTGAATGATTATAAAGTTGGTGTTGCTTAACATACATTTCACTTTCAAAGCTAAGTGAATCATCAGCTGGTAGTGTCTATAGTGAAACTTTATATCTCAAATTTAATTTGTTCCAGAAGGCCGTTAGAGAAACGACTTGTTTGAAAACCAAATCATTTTTTCTCCATTAGAAATAATGTAAATTGAATTAATCTATTCCAGACCCTCAAATAATTCCATTTTAAACTTTCTTATATAAAAGCCTAATATACTGTTCAATTTATAAACACTTATTTTCTTAAATTTATCAAGCCACACCCCCCACTAGCCTGAAACAAATTTTTCATATGTCACTGCCTCAGAATTGCTATCCACTGGTTAACTCCTCCTCATTTATCTAATCAACAGCAGTTTTTCTGCCTTTTCATTGCCTGTGAGTGTTGGTTTGTGAGCCAGTTCACACCCTTAGGAACATTAGCACTCTGGATGGCCTCTTCATGTTTTAAAATTGTGCTAATTGTGGATTTCCCCATTAACAACAGCATTCTCTCCCTTGTTTGTTGCCTGAGAGACTCTTTTTATCACGCTGAGGTGTCAGCAGGAAAGGGTTGTCAGGTTGAAAATTGAAGTTTTGGTCAACAACCAAGACATTTTTTTCTGTGAACAACTTGATGAAGAACCAAATGTTCAAGAAGGGAGATGTTCGAGAACCGAGGTTTGACTGCATACATTTTGGGGGACACCCTATATATAGAAAATTGACATATAACATTATATTGGTTTCAGGTGTACGCCATAATGATGGGATATTTTCATATATTGTAAAATGATCACAATAGGTCTAGTTAACATCCATCACGACACAGTTACAAATTATTTTTCTTGTGGTTTCTAGAGGTCCAGATGCCCTTGCTTTTATAAAGCTTAGTTCCAGGAGTGCCTGTATTTGGTGGTTGCATATGGGAGGGCCCTCACCCGGGGACCCCAGGTCCACAAATCATCCTATGCACCATGACACTTGGAAGGTAACCATTTCCTAGCAGAAAGAGGAGCACATTAAAAATGCCTTCTCTTCCTGCCCAGTGCAGGTGACACAGTTGCTATATCACCCTTGTGTGAAGGAGTATCAGGGGCTTGTCCAGGAGGGGATGAGGAGGGGAAGAGAGAGCAAGAAATTCAGGGAGGAAGCTCCGGCTAGGAGTGAGCTGCCCACAAGTGCTGCGAAGTGAGTGGGAGGGCACAGGCCCCTCTGAGCCCCAGGCCTCCTGTGGGAGGAGCATCTCACTCCCTCCAAGAAGCATCAGCGCCATTCTCTTCCTTGTTCCTACACGTTTTCTTTTTCTCTATCAGAAAATTATCACACAGGCTCATCTCCCCAGGAGCCAAAGTAAAGCAATGGGCAGAGGATACGCCAGCCCAGTGTGACCTCACACCCATGTCAGCTAGGAGGGGGTGACTCCCGCCATGAGACCTCACGCCCGGGCCTTGTCTTGGAAGAAGACGCGAACAGAGCTGCAGAGGGCAGTAAGCAGAGGTTCCAGAGGGCAAGTGGGGGTTCAGATCAGGGAGAAAAAAAATGAGCGGAGACAATTACCCAGATTTGACCAGACACTCGTGGGTCTTGAGGACATCCTTGAGAAATATAGTGCGCAGTGGTTCTCGGTCCTGGGGCGGGAGAAATGGAGAGAGAGATCAACGAGGCCGTCCCCATAACGCCACAGCCCAGACCAGCTAACAGACATGCCTCTCTCATTGGAGGTGGTTGGCTAAAACCAGGTTACAAGCAAGACAAGGTCTCAATCTAATCAAGAGTAAAAAGAATCTACAAAGATGCTCTGTGGCTCTGACCATAGGACAGCTCACTGCATAGAAGGAGGGAGGAAGTTCGGGCCACTGTAATCACGAGCACACAGGATGGATGGAGATAAGACAGAGGCATTTTGGGAGTCTGTGTGTGTGTGTGTCCACATCTCTATCCACACACACACACACACACACACACACAGGTTTACCATGTTCCTCTTTCCTCCGTGACCTCTCAGAGGCCCAGATCAACTACAAACCTGCTCACACTTGAAGTAGCAGATGCTAAAGTCATCAAGCGCAAAGAAGCGACGTTTCCAGCTCTTCCGCTGAAATGCAAAGTGAAGAGCAGCCGTTAGGAAGGGGTCCCAGCGTTCCGCCGGGGGTTCTAACCCTAAGCTCCCAGGACGCAGCCCATGGAAGCCCGGCTCCCATCAAGGCAAGGCCTCTGACCTGTGGGTGAGTGTTTGGTCCCAAGCCCCTCAGGATTGGGGCGGAGGCACAGGGGACTGCAGCTCCTCCCTCCAGATGCCTCTCCCCGTCTACACCCACCCCCACCGACTCGAGGAGTCACCACAACCCGCTCCAGCCCCAGCACGGACACTCACCACATTCCCCTGCTTCACACAGTAGCCGCTCTTAATGAAGGGGTGGCCCGTGGGCACACGGCAGCCCGTCGTGGGAATGTAACTCTGAGACCGGCGAAGGATGGCGTGGGAGCCTGGCTCACTCCCTTCCTGCCCATCCCCACCGTTCTACAAGGAAACAGCGTCCGGGTT